>NC_057766.1:28291531-28616882 GCF_010389155.1 Erigeron canadensis
ATAAACCTCCAAATTCTTGAACATCACTCTGTAATTCGTCTCGTCAATCGCTCCGCCACGTCACCACCACCGTCGTTCGGTAATCATTTATTCTTTTTATGCCAATTCCATTTATTCGATTGGATATATACATTTCAGCTGTATCTATACTTCTTACATTTTCATTCATATATACATATAGATATTAATATATTATATAATTATATATCTACACGGATGGTATTCCAAATTTTGATACTTTTACCAACAATCACACTCAAGAAATTCCCAATTTGTGAATTTTGTAAAATAGGATTGAATATTGGTTTTTCAATTCTAGGGTTTTTCTGAAAAACATTAACATTTTACTACTTATTATTATTAATTACTTATATGAATTTTGTTTAATTAGGGTTTGGGTTTACTTACATAGTTATATGACTATATATATATATATATATAGTTTGTGAATAATATATAACGGTAATTTAAGTATGGTGAATTTTGTTTTTCTTGGACAGAGTAGTCTAGTGATGAAACATTGGTTTTGTAATCTTTTTATCGGTCGAGATCGATGAGGAGTATCAAGGTATTGCCGGAATCTGTTCGTAGTTGTATGCGATCCGGGATTCTTTTGTTTGACTTGACTAGGGTTGTAGAAGAGCTGGTTTTCAACAGCCTTGATGCTGGTGCCACGAAGGTAAATGTTAGGTTTATGTTAGTCTTTTATGCATGATTTTTGTAATCGTTTCAAGATTTTTTTGTTTGCGTATATTTCAGTGTTTTATGATTGTAACCGTTTAAGCCAACGCGTGTTTTTTCAGGTGAATGTGGTTGTCGGCGTTGGGAGTAACTACATTAAAGTTACAGATAATGGTACCAATCTTAGATATAGTGTTATACAAGAGTCACGTGACTTGCTTTTCATCTTTGTTTTCTCCGTTTGTTCTAATACGTAGTTTTGCAGGGTGTGGTATTACTCGGGATGGATTGGTGTTGTTGGGAGAAAGATACGGTAATCTGACATTTATAGCATAAGGCTTTTATTATGATCATGCACATGTTGATATGTTCATTACATTCATCTCTCAATCTGATATATACTGCTAAGTTAGATCTTATTAAAGTGTTATCAGTTACCCAAGAACCAATTGAATGTTGGAAGGTTGGTTTTTTTTTTTTAGTCTTCGTCATAACCCTCGTGTAGTTTTAGAGACTCAAGTGACTAACTTTTATGAATTAAATGGCTAGTTGATTAAGAGTTTAATGCGTTAGGGCTTGAAATAAAGTGTTTCTTGAATGAGAAAGTAACATTTAGCAAGCATACTGGCTGTATAATTTTTTTAAAAAAAAAACTCTAACCCTTTAAACCAAACAAAGTCTCATATGTAAAGCATGATCAGTTCAAGATAAGTTATGATTAGTGCTTATCATTTGCTTATGAAGTCATATGACTGTGTTTATGTTTGCATTATTTGTAGCAACTTCCAAATTTGAGCAGCTGGCTGGTATGAACACTGTTCCAGAAAGCTTTGGCTTTCGTGGGGAAGCATTAAGCTCTATATCTGATGTTTCTTTGTTGGAAGTTGTTACCAAGGCACATGGAATGCCTAATGGTTACCGGAAGGTTATAAAGGTATAAGTTCCTGTATTAATGTTCATTCCAGTATTTTTTTTTCTTTTGATTCTTTCAACGACACTAATTCTTCTGTTATTCAGGGTTGTAAATGCTTGTATCTAGGAATTGATGATGATAGACAAGATGTCGGCACAACCGGTAATGCGATCCTAGTTCCGTAGTTTGTGTCATTTTATTAAAGGTTTGGCCATTTGTTATCACATAGGAGGTAGAAAGACTTGTGGATGATAGCTTGACTTGATGATCTTTTTATTTTGTTTGGCATGCCGAATTCGGGTCATTCCATGGTTTGCTTATAGCCATTCATGCAAGTAATTTACTTGATTAAGACATGTCTTGGTTGTTGCAGTTGTTGTTCGCGATCTGTTTTATAACCAACCAGTTAAAAGGCGGCATATACAGTCCAGGTTCTTTGCTTTGTTTCAAATATCTGAATTTACTTAAGACAACTCCTTTTTTCTTATGCTGATATTATGTGGCTATGGCATACTGAAAGCCCCAAAAAGATTCTACACTCTGTCAAGGAATGCATACTGAGAATTGCTCTTGTCCACCTGGGAACCTGCTTCAAAGTTATCGATGTTGAGAGGTGCTCACTTTCAACAGCTGCAGCTTATGTTTTTCATATGCTATTTTGAAAAGTTAAAATATAATTACGTTATCTTCATGCAGTGGTGATGAGCTTCTTAGCTTGTATCCTTCGCCTTCTCCTTTGCCCCTATTGACGACTGGTTTTGGAGTTGAGGTTTCTTGGTCTTTACGTAAGTTGGATGAATCTGATGGCAAATTAAAGCTCTCTGGATACATTTCTGACCCTTATGAAATCTTTTCTGTGAAGGTATATTCGTTTACATTCTCTCTTTTCTCCTTTTTTTGTCACCATTAGTCTCTTATTCAAGGTTGCTTGTTTTGCAGGCTGTTCAATGTTTTTGTATCCTTGTTCTGGCATTTCTATTATGCTTCAGTGTAATGGGGTTATGGGCAGATAAATGGGTAAATAATATATTAGCCACACCTGTTAATTTTTTGACCTATGAACAAAAATATCAATTTTGGATGTATCTCTAAATGCCAAATGCCCAAAACATAGAATGCCAGATCAGTTGGTATGATGCATCTGTTCAGCTATGTTCTATCATTTCTTATGTCCTTCAATGTAGCGGGTAACGGGTTTATGGGTATATAAATGGGTAAATAATGTATCACCACATTTGTTATTCATGACTTTTGCGGAAAGATATCAATTCAAGATATATATCCAAAGGGCCGATACATAAATTGCTGAATCAGTTGGCTGCGACACATAGCTGTTCACATCTGTTAAAGGCAGACATTGGACCTCAATGTGGAAAGCGGATTCGGTGTCAGGCATCTTCAACCTACATATTGAACTTAACTTGCCCACGAGCTCAGTATGATTTAAGTTTTGAACCCGCAAAGACTTGTGCTACATTCAAGGTACCACTTGCTTATGACTCTTGACTTACTATTGAACTATGTGTCCCTTGCTTTGCAGAAAAAGCGTTATTATACATATGCACATAAATCCGGTTTCAGATTATTCTGTATGTCATCATTGTTAATATCCAAGTTTAACATTGATTTTATGAAGATAACTATCTCCCATAAATTGTCAAAAAGCTATCTCTTGGTATCAGTATCATATTATCCCAGGACCTATCATTTCAATCTGCCATCTTTTGATGTGGTCTTTTTGCTGTGGTATCTAAGTTTTAAACCTTGAATGTGGCAGATGTTGTTCCTTATCCAGTTCAACTGAAAGGAATTTACTTCATTTATATAAAGTCTAATCAAGAAAAAAAGTTTATATTGAAGATCTAGTTCTTTACCTGCATGAAGCTAGAAGTTCATTTTTCTCTTGTGTACTTCATTTGCTTGTCTTCATGTATTGAAATCATATTTAGATATAGATTTTGCAAGAACCTTTACTGTTTTAAATGCACGCTAACGTGGGCCGGAGAAAGTATGTAGTTTATAATGTACTCATTGCCATGAAATAAGTTACCATTAACAACAAAATCAAACTCAAATCTATGATTCATAGACATGTGCTTGCAGTTGATTTAGTTCTTTACTTTAAACATGCGTAGTATTTTGGATTTCTTATATTAAACTATTTGTATCGTTGTTTCAGGATTGGGATCTTGTAGTAACTTTCATTAAGAAAGCTGTTTCATGCTTTTGGGGTCAAGGTAGGCCTTGTCTCAATATACCAACATCGATTACTTCAGTTACTATTTGTACCAGTTTAAGTTATGTGTGCAGTAGTACTCCTTCTGTTCTCTTTCCTATTTTAAACATTGTAGCAAATCTTAAGTATTTAAAGCTGGTACCTTTACTGATATCATTTACTTAGTTTTATAGGTGCTCAAATAAGTGAAACATCGAACATCTGTTAAGTTCTATCTAGTTTCTTTTAAATAATTTTCCCCTAATGATTTTCTATTTATGTTAAGCAGACGTCCTGAATAGTTATGGACTTCCAAAAAAGAGGTGCGTGCCACGATGCGATCAGAACTCTACTGTCCTCTTCCCGCCCCAACTAGAGGTGTCTAGAGAAGAACCAAAGCATATGCCACACAATAAAGATTCATGCAACCTCACTCAACAAACTGCTCTACAATCTGAAGACTATGGACAAGACGACTTTGACTATCTGCTTGACAATTCACTAAAGTTTAGTGCCAGATTTTCAGATGATAAATACTTAGAGACCAAGTGCAGTGGGGAGCTGTATGATGAAAACACGGACCATCTTTCAGATGCCACGTGGAATGATAACCCTCTGCATACTGGCTGTAGCAAAAACAACAGGTTAGTTGTGAAGAAGCCATCTTCTGTTCGTTTTAATTTTGATGATGATAGAGAGATCAATGATAATATTATCCGCTCTCGAAGAACTGCTCTACAGTCTGAAGACTCTGGGAAAAAATTGGACTTTGACTATCGGTCTGACAACTTGCTAGAATTCAGTGCCAGATCATCAGAAGATATATATTTAGTTACCAAGTGTAGTGGGGAGCTGTCTGATGAAGATATGGACCATCTTTCAGATGTTAAGCGGAATCAAAACTCTCATCATACCGGCTGTAGCACAAACAACAGATTACTTGTGAAAAAATCATCTGCTGTTCGCTTTCATTTTGATGATGGAGAGAAGAGTGACGTTACAAAGTGCTCTCGAAGAACTTCTTTACAATCCAAAGACTATGGAATGGAGTTGGACTTTGACTATCTGCCTGACAATTCATTGAAATTTAGTGACAGAACTTCAGCAGATATATATTTAGAGACCAAGTGTAATGGGAAGCTGTTTGATGAAAACATGGATCATCTTTCAGATGCCAAGTCAAATCAGAAAACTCTGTATACTGGCTGTAGAACAAATAACAAATTAGGTGTGAAAAAACCATCTGCTGTTCGCTTTCATTTTGATGATGATAGAGATAACACTGACAATATTATGAAGCCATTTCTGAGAAGTTGCTCCTCTCGCATGGATGTGTTGCCTGTCTTTGAAAGACCAAGAGGTGATGATCAGTTCAGATTTCATGCTGATGCTAAGAAATGTCTCTACGTTAATAATAGAGTTGATAATGAAGAAGCTGATTGTTTTATTCAGTGTTCTAAACCATGGCCCAAAGACGATGAAACCGTTTGGTCGCCTCCCAAGAACTCATCCCTTTTGTTAGAAGGGTCATTTGGTTCAGATTTGACTGATGTAGATAGTTTAGTTGAGGATTACGGTCATTGGACCAGTCCAGTTGCATCAGTTAAATATTCTAAGTCAAGCCATCGATCTTATAATTGTAATTGGTCAACGATTGGTGAAGAATTGCTTGATGAGCCTTTATATGATGCGTCTACAAGACACTCCAAACATTGCAGAGATGATGGATTTGACCTTTTTACAAATGAAGAAGGCCAAAAGGATATCTCCAACTTAGATAACATGAGATATGAATATTCCTGGGAGGATGGCTCATTTCTCAAGGGTCATGTGAGTCACAAAAAGAATATTCGGAACTCTCAAATGGACAGTTTTTTTCCCCCACAACGCTGTGATGTTCTTTCCGGAACAGAGTGGGCGCATTTTCCTGTAGCCGCATCCCACTCTGCATCATTGTTAGCTTATTCTGATAGGGGAAAGAGCAAATTAGCTCATCATAGAGTTCAGGATAAGCATCAGAGAAGAAGCTGCTCAGCTCCTCCAATTTACAGAGGGAAGAGGAAGTTTCTTGCCCTAAATAATTGGATGACTGTTGAATCGGGGAGTTTTCATCACGTGACACTCCATGATTCCCCAACACTGCAAGGTTCTTACTGAACTTGTTTTCTTGCCTTGATATGCATCAAACACCTGAAGCTAACTTTTTTTTATTTGTTTGAGGTGCAGAAGCTAATCATCAGAAGCACATCCAGAAGCCTTCAGATATTGATCATTTGGCACTGGAGGAAGGTTCTGCTAGTGACTTGCTGTCTAAGGCTAGGTAATATCACAATCTAAGTTGTATGCAGTTGATCGAATATGCAGATTTGGTTTCATGCTGTGTTTTTTTTTTTTTATTTTCGATTCTAGACTTGATAAGAAGAAAGTTGTTCATAAAGCCGATATTTCAGATTATGAAGTGGCGGCCACCCATTCCCTTGATGTATCCAATACAAATTCAGGTGTGGCTTTATGCATCACTTGTTTTGAAGGAGGTGTTTGTATTTGGGTTATCTCCTTAAGTGTTTAGACCACTGAAATTTCAACTCTCCACTATTATTGTAATGATAGAAAATGTGGTGATAGTTTACTAATGGTAGTAGTTACATATCGCTCTCACCCTGTTAGAAAAGTATGCCACAAAGACATTAAGTCAAGAAAAATAAATTAACAATTTTGCATGTATAATAGGATGATTCAAATCTTACTTAATATCTCATTTTTCAGACTTTACTTTAGAGGAAAATCAAGGTGCATTAGACCTCGGGGGGAAATGGCGGAATGGCTGTCCTTTGACATCAGTTGAGTGATCTGTCAAATCATCTCATTCATATCTCATTACAGTGGAATAGATAATGTCAAAAAAGATTTATATTATATTCTTTGTTTGTGACAGAGCATACAGAAGCCTCATGACCTTATCAATCAGGACAATATACTAGACATATCTTCCGGGCTATTGCATCTCTCTGATGATTCTTTGTTACCCAAGTCTATGAGTAAGAAATGCATGGAGGATTGCAGAGTTCTTCAACAAGTTGACAGGAAATTTATTCCCGTTGTGGGTGGTGGTATACTCGCTATTATAGACCAAGTATATCAACACTTCTCAGTCTTCAGATTCATTTGCACTGTGTTTCTATAAATTTGATTTAAAGATTTGACCAATGTAATGGTTGTGTTTGCAGCATGCTGCTGATGAGAGAATACGCCTTGAAGATTTGAGAGAGAAGGTAAGAAGACACTTCTTGAAATTTCAAATGCTACGTAATATGGTTATATACTTATATGGCCTACATGAACAGCAAACTCTACATTGTAGGTGCTTTCTGGAGAAACGAAGACAATCACTTATCTGGATGCAGAGCAAGAACTGGTATGATCTATGTATTTTCATCTCGTATCAGTTCTGAGATGTTTTGTGAATTGTGATTGATTTGATTTCTTAAATATTTGACACAGGTTTTACCTGAGATTGGGTATCAATTTCTGAGCAACTATTCTGAACAGATCCAGAAATGGGGTTGGATCTGTAACTTTCATTCTCAGAGTTCGATGTCCTTTAAAAAGTAATAAAACTTACATACTGCTATCTAAGACAGATTTGTGATGTTTTTTACATGTCTGAAAGCTGGTTCTTTTCATCTTGTACAGGAACCTGAATTTTTTGCACAACCAGCCACCGGGTGCTACACTCATTGCAGTAAGTCTTGCTTGTAACTCTTTTTACATTTTTTGCATCAATGATTTTATGATTTTGTGCTCAAGTATGTAGATGCTTATGTAGACATTCTTAACATATTAATGCTTTAAATCCATTAAATAAACTTGGTAAATAGGACAAGTAACTGCTCAGTGCCGCCTTCCGCGGGTTTTGAGCCCCAATACCTCGACGGTGTATGGGGGAGGTTAAGATGTAGGCAGACCTTACCTCTACCTAAGTAGAGAGGCTGCTTCCAGTTTCTACCTAAATGGTAGAAAAGGCCCTCCAACCTTTGCATGGGATGAGGATCGAACCCTATATATATATCTCTATCTTTCGAACAGATTGTCCTGATTTCTATTGGTGAAATATCTCTGTTTTTTTTTTATTTGGTATTCAGGTGCCGTGTATTTTGGGTGTCAATTTAACTGATGTGGATCTTCTAGAGTTTCTGCAACAGGTTTGAAATGTAGCATTGCTTATTGTCCCGACTGTCTTTGCGTTATATTCTTGAAGTATTTGATCAATTCTTTTTATTGTTAAATCCATTCTAATTCTAATCTATATATCAGCTTGCTGATACTGATGGATCTTCAGTAATACCACCAGCTGTTCTTCGGATTCTAAATTCTAAAGCTTGCAGGGGTATAATCCTCTATATCTTAAAATTTAGCTCCACATCTGTAAAAGTATGATTTTTATTTAGATGTATTAAGGTGTGTAACAGTAAATGCTCTTACTTTGGTTAATAATTTCATTAATAGGTGCAATCATGTTTGGAGATGCTCTACTCCCTTCAGAATGTTCTCTAATTGTTGAAGAGCTTAAGCAAACTTCCATGTGTTTTCAGGTGAGCTGTTAAGATGTTCACCTATACTGTAACCCTTTCAGGTTGCTCTATGTTAAGCGTAATGTGATTTGGTTTGGTTCAGTGTGCTCATGGTCGGCCAACTACAGCACCCCTCGTGAATCTAGTGGTCTTGCATAAACAGATTGCCAAGCTTGGAAATTGGAGCCATGGATCATCTGTACTGTGGCATGGACTAAGCCGGCATAGACCAACTCTTGAGCGTGTCGTTCAACGCTTAAGCTCAGAAGGAGCGGAATGCTAGAGGTGTGAAAATCTCTTTAGATTAAGTATGTCCTGTTACTCACCTGCAGGTTTAAAGAAATGAATTGATATGATATGTTTGTGCTGTATATACTTGTATGTAACGTTGTTGACTGCAGCTCTTGAAAGAGTTGTTTTTTCTGATCTGGAATAGGAAGCAGTTGTATATAATTACATGTATCTTGGAAAGTGCTAGAGTTTAGGTTTCCAAATGAATTGAGTTGGGATCTGAATCCTTCTTTTAGTAGGTTGTTGATTCAAATTGCACACTTAGCTCTTGTTTAGAGGTTAATTGTCATGTTAAGGTGATTGTGATTTCATACATTTTAGAAGCCCCTGTACACGTTAGAAAACATGTTTAACACAATGTTTCATGTGGTTTTATTATACTCATATATAACATGATAATGACCTGTCTTTGGTTTAGTTATGCAGAACAGATTCTTTTAAACCAATAGTTATGAGTTCAAGGCTCCTCAATTGTATATGAGCTTTTGTTGAAGGGTGTACCTTTTTTTTCTTACATGCAATGCTAGATGCCGAAAGGGAGAACTATTCCAAAAACAAGAAGACTTCCAATTCCAATTCAGTTTGTCTTGATAGTTTGAATTGAATCACACAACCTTATAGAATCACACAACTTTAAATAAAGTTAGATTAAAAAGGCTGTCACTGAGGATCCGTGCGAAAAATCAAGGTCAACAATATAAGGAGTCCATTTTTTTTTCTTCTTTACAAGACTGGTCGATAGGAGCATTATGGATTGGCTACTTTCTCTAAATTTTTAGTTTAATAAACAAATATAAGACTACACTATGATTGGTTACTTTTCTTAGCATATCAGCTTTAATAAGCAAATAAAAGCCCGTTACACAAAGAATTTCATTTTCAATTTTCACTCTTCCATAGTTGAAGAAAAAACTGTAAGATCATATGCACCACTGCATGCCTTTAAAAATCCAAATAAAATTTATTTTGAATCGTTGAAGTAATGGCAACATATCTGAACTTTATAAATGGTGCTATAACAATGGTTTATATTTTACAGTAATATGAGTATATTAAAATTCACAGTATACATTTTTATTCAAAGTTAGATTCATTTTGTGAGATACCATCAACTTGTATCAAGTTGATTAAGCAATAGGTATTTTCGTAAAGTCTCATTTTGTTCAGTATGACAGATTATATAATTCAATTAAAATCGTTAAGGTCGGTGGGATCCATACCTCATACATTATCTTTTTAATTACTTATTTATTATAGTACGATACAATATTGTTTTGCATTTTGTGTTTAAAAAATTGTGAACGAAATATATAAAAATCTAAAGTATTTTCCATGTGAGATAGAAAAAGAAACTATTTTAGCCGACCAAACTAGAAAAAGACAATAACGCTAAATGCTAGGTGTTTATCATTGTTACAAAAGTCAAGTACTTTCATATACTAGATTCAAGTCAAAAAGGAAAAAGTAGTCTATTAGTCTTTGATCCAACGGAGCAGATCAATTACGAAGCGCTTGAGAATCACGCGATAGTCAAGTCTTTTGCTAATTTGGATTAGGTTTTGTCGTTACACAACAACAGTTGTACCGAATTAGACCATCAAATCCGTTTCCTTTTCTCGCAATCTCCGGATCAAACCTCATTTGTTGCCACATGTCTTCACATCATTGTCTTCGATATCTTGTGTAAATATGGTACCCATCTTTACATGTTGTACATTTTAGTCCTTCTAAGTTTCTAATTTTTCTATGGTATTGCTAGTCAATCGGTCATCTCTTCACTTCTCTTATATTAATAAAACAAAATTTTTTTCAAAAGCTATTTTTAGAAAAAGAATGAAATGGCAAGTCCTAATCCTTTGCTAGCACAACTTTTAAAAAAATATGACATCATAATTTTTTGTATTTTTATTTTCTTATTTCTTTGTTTTACCCTAAACTCAATGTTACTTTCTTTAAATATTTCAAACTTTCATCCTTTTTTTTATTCTCATATAAATAATTTTTAAAATATATATATATATATCTATAACTCTTATAAAGCAATAGTTAACCAAGCATTTTAAAGCCCTTTTGCAATCTAAAACTAATTTCAAAAATTGCCACATAAGATTTTATCCTATGTGTCAACTTCATATTTTTCTTTAAATAAATTATATATTTAGAAAACAAATGAACGTATATATGTTAAAATATATATATATATATATATATATATATATATATTGTAAGAATCTAAGATCTTCTCATTAGATAAAATGATATCTTATCTTTAGTTTAAAAAATCACGTCTATACCTAATGATATTTCATTATCTTTTTTATTCAACATTTATATGAGGTTCCTTTCATTTTTTTTATGGTGATTATATGAAAGTTTGCTCAGGCCGTTGGTTAGTTGGAACTCTCATCGCATTAATCATTAGTGACAATATTTAAAGTTTATAAGTTTTTTTATCACCACTAAATTATATTCATCTTATATGAGTTAAAAGCTTTGTATAATATCATAACTTTTTGAAAGAGTTATGTTAATTTTTCGTTCATATCACTATGGAAATTATGTACAATTTTTCGTTTAATTCTTTTATCTTTTTTTGAATTTTATGATAATGGTTAATATAATCTCTTTTTTCTTTTGTTTTTTAACAATACAATTTTTCATTGTGATGATGAGAAAAATATTATGATGGTAGACGAAGATTTAATTCAAAAAAAGTGTATATAATAACTAGTTTAATGATTGGATAATGAATACGTTATTGCTAATTTAATTAAGTGAAACTAAATAGATTGTTCGTCCATATGTTTTTTTTACGATCATTATTGATCCATTCCATTAACTCATTTGTTCACATATTAAGCGTTTCATTAAATGTTTTTTTAAGCAAGTTTAACTCAAATCTCACTTTATTGAGCACCTTTTTAAAGCAGCCGCACATCGTGCGGGTAAAAAAATCCTAGTATAATGTATATAATAAATAAATAGTCATCAACATTAACATTAAACCTTTTTTTTAAATAAAATTTTGAATTTTTCAAGTTTTTTTTTTCTAATATTGATCCGAATTTTCTTCTCAATATTAATGGGAAATGTTCGGGTTAGAACTAATTTAACTTTAAAAACCTGGGTTGAACCCGGGTTTCATTAACTAGTAGAGGTGTAAAAAAGTATGTTTGAGATTAATTTGGAGTTCCTCTAATGAACGATCTTGAAGTGGAGCCTCAAACACTAAACTCAATCCTTTATATAATTTCACTTTTATAACTAATATATCTTAAAATTTACTAGAATGGTACCTGTACGTTGCAGCGATGTAATGACGGTGGCGTGTGATGGGTGGTGGTGGCATGCGGTGGTAGCGGTAGTGGCGGGATCAAGATTGAAATGGACGGGTAGCACAAATTTTTATTATCGTTGATCTTATGTTGACATAATGATACCGACTAAATTCTAACGATTTTAAACGTTTTTTTTAATTTTTAATTTTTGGTTATTTTTAATGATTTTTAAGAGTTTTTTGACACTTTGATAGTTCCCATCTATCATTTAATTGAACAAGTACGTTTTTATGAGTTTTATTAATAGGATAATCTTTAGAAAGTTTAGAATTAGTTACATTGACGACGTGTATCCCATATTTGTTTGACCCGTAGCACAAATAAAGAATACCTCGTTTTTCAAAAAAGTATTACACTACATAGATCTAGTAGACACGTAGCCCGGGTTACCCCTAGCTTGCATGTAGTTCCGCCCATGGGTAGCGGCGATGGTGGCGGCGACGATTAGTGGTGGTGCCAAGTAGTGTAAGTTATTAAGATGGATCGTTTGATATTGAATGTTGAAAATTGAAAATGCTATTTACTTTATAATATAACATAGATATAGATTATTCTGATATAGAACTATAATTGAAATTTTACAAAATAACAACATTTTTTTAAAAATATATATAAAAAAAGGCGAGCTTGAGTCGAGCTAAAGTCTCTAAAAGTAGGGATGTGCACCGGTCGAAACCCGGACTGACCCACGATGCGCGAAAGCATGAAAAATGGAACTGTGACCCGACCCGTGAAGGTCCGGGTCGGTTCGATTCGGGTCGGATTTCCTTCACAATTTTTCTGTTTTTGGCTTCACTCGATGTAACACCCATCATTTAAAAATAAGGATTTCCAAAAACGTTCACCTAACTGTGTCAAAGAAAGCAGAACAAACATTTAAAAGTCCAAACCAATAAATTCAGTTTGGTTTATTCATTAAATGGTGTTACTTGCCATATCATAGAAACAAGTCTAAATGGAAATCCATCAATTGCCCAACATTAAACAACCGATCACAAGTCATTACAAGTCTTTAAATACCAAAACATAATTCAAATGTCTAAAAGGAGCAGCCACTATGGGTAAACTATAGTCATCTTCAAATGCTATCTACCCATGCCTCGCTCTTTATTCATCAACGATCATAAGCTTGCTAAACCTGAGGGAGCATCATCACATAACGACACATCTTTGCATTTATCATCTTTCATGTAGGATAGATCATCCTAAAGGTGCCTAATCATATTTAACATCTTCACATATCACATCTAAACATCTTTTAATTGTAACTTAAGTCACACCCGACTAGATGGATTAACCTTACGGCTGTCCATCATTGTCATTAAGGAATGGCAAGCCAATCCAGGAGTAATCTGTATGTTCAATGACAAATGGGGCGGGTCAGACCTCCCGTATTACTCTTCACATCTTTGACTATGTTGCAAGGAGCCACCCGAGCAACCACATCTACGCACCCGCCGGGCAAGGGCAAGTACGAGTTAAGCTTAACACTTTCACATCTAAATTACGAGCTTGATTTCACATCTCATATGGTTTAGGTGTTTACAGTACCTAAACAATTTGCACATATACATTTTTTACGTTTGGGCCCTTAAACGTGCACGTAAGATGGCAACTTAAAGAGTCTAGTGAAGTAGATGATCAAGTCATACAAACATGCACAATATAATACATCTCAAAACATAGCATATCATTTCGTATCATATCATTTCATTTCATATTACATCCTTTTATATCATAGGGACTGCATATCAGGCCTCAAAGGTCATTTACATAGCCTATGTCACCTCCCGTGTATCCCGACTACCCATAAACGATCAAGATATCAAATGAGAACCATCTTTTGTTGAACCCTCAGTGTGTCAAAGTAGTGTATCTTACCTTGATACAGCTTACCAACGAGTTAAGAGTATCTTATAGTGCTTGCTAAGTGCTCCCGACAACCTAGAACGAGTATAAGATTGAAATATAAGTTAAACGAAGCATTTTGTGCAGTCTGGGTATCAGGTGCGTCGCACCTCCTTAGTGGTGCATCGCACCGATCAACTACAAATACTCAGATCAGATACAGGTGCGTCGTATATCGGTCTTTGATTGAAAATCCATTTTCTCAACCTGGGTTGTGGTGCGTCGCACCACCCATTTGGTGCGTCACACCTGGGGTGCCGACCAACAACTCAATTTTTAAACTTGCTCTAAACGATTCCCATTCGATCTCAAACTCTTAGCCCGACCTGGAGACATAAAATTGACCTCTTTGACAACACTTTTGATGGCTTTAATCCATCAATCAATCCTTTAATCCTTTACAACATAAATCAATCATTGAATCACCCGAAAAACATGAAATCGGTAAACGTTTAATCAATTAACCCAAACCCAAACCCCATGGCCTGGATTTAATACTCATCTATGACTCATAAGATCAAATTCCAAAGAGAATATTACCTATATTACCTGTAGATGACTTAGGGGATTCAAGATCATGACAAAACTTGGACGAAACACCTAGAAACGAAGAGTTTTTGATGATGAATTGCTTTGGGAGGGAGATAGGATCGGCTGGAGGGTGTTTTTACACATACGATGCAGAAGTTTTGTGACAATTAAGGCTGCCTAATTGCTCACTAACCCTTGGCCATCAACCCATTATGTTACACTTAGGACCCTTCAACTTCATAACTTAACTTTATTAGCTTAAATCTCTACCGGGAGTCCTAACACACTAACAAACACCTAATTACTTAACGTTACTTTCATTAAACGTACTAACGAGCTAAGCTCTAGCTCTAGCTTACTCAAAAGACTTAAAACGAACCTCCGAGCAGAGGCAAGCTCAAGCTTTGAACAATAACTTACAGCCCTAGCTTGGTACTAAATCCACACAATTATGTATTTCAAATGGTCCAATACACATTGTTTGTGTCAAAAATTTAGAACTTCTTTCTAAAGACTTAAGTGAAAAGTTTATGATAATATATAAACTATTAAAATATTATATATGTATATATATATATATATATATATATATATATATTTTATATTAAAAGTGTAGCACTTTTCCAGGTTAATTCAAATGTTAATAGTGAAAATGTTGAGTCTTAATAGTTAATATCATAGATGAGGATTTTCTATGTCACATAAACTTCATTATTTATTGATATTATATAACATTTTGTGTATTGCTTTGTCTCAGATACTTAAGTTATTACCAGTTTTTTACTTATACAATGAATTTAGTATACAAGCTATGGAGCACTTTGAAACATATTTTTAAGTCCAATCAAACTATTTATTTTCATTACTCTTCATCAATATTTGAAATAACATTCCCATTGTAGAAGATATCAATCAAACACTTAAGCTACCTTTAATAACAATAAAATTTGAGAAACTTGTAGAACAATATATCATTGTCATGAGCATCTTGTAGTAACTAATAAGATCTTGGGCAATAAATTAGAGTGTCAACTTTACTTAATAAAAACTCACACATCATTTGTCATAAAACAACGTATAAGTAGACGTCTTTACACGTTAAAAAAAATATAAATTATTCATTTTTCTAACGATAAATTTTAACTAATTATTTATCTAATTAAAGACCTTTGATTAATCAAAAATGGTTGAACCTGCATAGATAGAAGGATAATGTCATCCAACTTCCAACCATAAAAATACGTGTCATCATATATTAGGTAATAATTAAACATTCTTCCATAAACACATATCTCATACCAAGTAAAAAGATTATAAATTTTTTAAAAGGATAAATCATTTTCCTTTTTAAAAAGAACTTTTGGAAGTTTCAAAGGACTATATTGCATAAGATCTATAATAATAGGGAGTAAAATGAAACATTTATCTAATCTCCCGGAAGCTGCCCTTTTCTGAAATTTAACTATTTATTATAATTTAAACTATAAATGTTTGAAAAAAAAAACAGAAGATGCTAAAAGCGTAAAAACAACCGTTCTGTCACTACTACTACTACTTGTTCTTCTTTACAGCGGTTTTCACTAAGCACACACACAGTTGGCCGGAAATCGGCATTTATCTCCGGCGGCAGATCGATCAGATCATCGTTGTTTTTCTAAGTGTATTATAAATTTGATAAATATAATAAATTAATAATAATAATAATAATGTTTGTTAAAAAGCTAGTGGAAAAGGCTTCCTTGAAGAAGGTAATTACTAATTACAGTAAGCTTTTTATATTATATTTTGGAACTTTATACTGCTGATTATTGATTATTATAAAATAAAAGATCAGGTGCTAATTGTTTTGGTTTTTAATTTCATGTGTTGTTTGGTAGATCATTTAGAAATAAGCAAATTTTTTTTTTGAATTAAAAAAATCTATGGTTATCATGTATTTTATATTATAAAATTAAAACATTTCAGGTGGAAAAAGCAAAGAATAAGTAGTGTGCGATATATTTATGTAAAGAAGAATATAATTATAATTATAGAAACAGTAAATGAGAATGCTTTTAGTATAACTATTTTTAACACAGTAATAATTAGTGAAATGTATCCTATTGGTCCATAGTTAACTTTTTAGAATTCCTTTTGTTTTTTTTCTTTATTGTATTTATTATTATTATTATTGATATTGATACTATTGGTAGAATTTGCAGTATTGTGTTAAATAGCTAAGAGTTATTAATCTGGTAGCCAAGTAAGTTGCAATTTTTTTTTAAAATTATTTTTTAATTTTCTTACGAGTTTGGGTAATCCAACTCGCTTAGAGAACGGACTAATCCCAAATCGACTCGTTTTGGAAGCATGTGTCAAGAAAGGAAATGGTTAGTTAATTACTTAATTTTTACCTGATTCACTAATTGACGTACGAGGAAAATTGATTGATTTCTGTTGGATTTGTATTATTATTATTATTATTATTATTTTAAATAATTTCTAATGTCAATAATTGAGCTACGTGTTATCATATAAGAATCCCAAATCATTACTTTTATCATTAATTTATGTTATTTTGTCACTAGTATATATATGATTTCTGATTAGTCCAAATGTCCAATCATCAATGCTTTAAAATTTTCAGCCCATAGTTTTCTTTTACTATTATTATATTAAGGGTTTTGTCAAACAATCTTAAGGACTTTCGTTAAATTAAATTACATAGTTATATGATTACCATTCAGGTTTAAGTATCTAATATTGAATTAATAATAAAATGATGTTAATAATAAAATCATAATAAAATGGAGGACCAAAGTGTTTTAAAAAGTTGCCTAGTTTAGAATGATGTTTAATATTTTTTAGTCTTTTACAAAAGGAAAGTTTTATGTAAAATAAAAGAGAGAAAACTTGGAATGCATTTTTTTGGTTTTTGTTGATGTGTCAATTCATGTGATGCCCAATTATTAAATTACTAAAAAAATGTGATCGTGAAAACATAGCTAATTCAATGACCAACATCGAAAAAGAAAAAAAGTTATGCATTTTCTCTTTCTTTCTGTAAATGTAAATGTACGGAAAGAAAGAGAAAATGCATAAAGTTATCGACTTTTTGATGTGTGTCATAATAGATTTTGATGTGTCATGTGTGTCATCACCAAGTTTTTAAGGCAGTCTTTACGCTTACCATTTCAGTCCTATGATTACTCAAGGTTTTATATGTTCTAAACATCCATATACTGTTGGATATCATAGTGCAAAGCACCCTGAGAGCATTTGTTAGTTCTAATCCTAATCGACTTGCATTCCTTGAAAAATAATTTAGATGTTCGTATGATGTTGATTTGTATATTAGTGTTTAAATGTGTCGTTATGACTTTTGCATTGATGAAAACAAGACCAAGAGTTAAATTAGATATAGTTCTGTAACTCTGGTTGTTAGAAATCTCAATGGTGGATTTTCCTTTTTATTCTAATTATAAAATACAGTAATAAATACACTTCTTCACTACTAATACTATCAATACTTGTGCTGCAGCCTGGAGGGAATCCAGATTGTTTGAAGTCTGACGAATTAAACCCACGCCCTATTTTCCATCACGGAGTTCCATCAGGATGTAACTTGTTGGCTCATGACCCCATTCAGAAGATTCTCGCTATATCAAGCATGTAAGCATCTGTTACCTATAAGGTTTACTGGTGTTGTTCATGCTGGTATAATCATAAGAAATATCTACATTATATCTGTGGTTTTATAGCTTTTCTTTTTTAAGAACAAAAATTCAAATTGATATACTCGTAATAGTTTATAGATCATGACTCTGTTTATAAAAGTGCACACTGCAAAATAAATTTCAAAAATAAGGCTTGAACCAAGGACTATTAGACTTAGACACGTTGTCTATGGGTTTCATCATGAAAGTACTCCCCCTAGATACAAAGGTTTTGTAGAAGTATATTCAGAAAAAAATAGAGAATATCATCAAAGACTCAAAGTATTAATGTACTTGTACATGGCATGTTCTTAATCCATGATCTAATTAAATAGGGATTTTCTTTTTCATTAGAGATGGGCGGATTAAGTTATTTGGACAAGATAACACTCAGGCTGTACTGGAATCTCCCGAGGCAATACCAAGCAAATTTCTGCAGGTATGTCATCCCCTAGATATTCTCCATACCTACGTAACACCCTCTACATCAGTTCAGGTAATCTGTGACGAGGAATATTTACTGACTTCTCATTAACTATTGTATTCCTTCTTCCAGTTCATTCATAACGAACAGTTTCTTATAAACATAAATGAGAAGAATCATATTGAGGTAAAGCCTTTTGGATATAATTTAATACCATATACTCCCTCTCACTTTTGTCTCATTTTTTCTTGTAATGGAGGCATACTTGCTAAATACACCAGGTTAATGTGTGGTCTTACCTACTATTCTATATACACAGGTTTGGGATATAGAGATGAAGTCGTTAGCTCATGTACATATATTTAAGGAAGAAATTACATCTTTTACGATCCTTCAACGTACCTTTTACATGTAAGTGTTTCTCAAATATCTTAAGGATGTTCAGTGATTGTAGAGAATTAAGTTTTTCAGATCACAGACCTACAGTGATTATATATGTCCTCAACAGGTATGTTGGAGACTCATTTGGTAATGTTTCGGTTCTGAAATTTGACAAAGAAACATGTAGTATAGTACAAATGAAATACCGAATTCCGTTTTCTGCATCTCATGGTGAGCCACATCTTTTGTAAGATCTAAATCTAATTACATGCATTTTTTAGCTAGTGCGGATATACTCATAAATCAGATATTGTTGAAACTGAGGTAGCTATCAACATCGTTGTGCTCATATAGTCGTATCACACATAAAAAAATGGTGGATTTTTTGTAGCAAGTCTTCTAGTGCATCTTTGACTTAAGTTCTTAATTCAATGTATCTAGGTAATGCAACAGAGGAAATCAGCGATGCTGCTGTTATGTATATACTGCCTCAACCAGAAGCTACAAGTAAAAGGTGATGTTCAATATCAGTCTTCTATATTGACATAAGCAACTATTATAATTTATACATCTCTCAAATCTTACATTATGTGTCATTTATTAATTCAGGATTCTTATAATTTATAAAAACGGATTCATTGCATTATGGTCAATTCAAGATAGCAAAACCATCTTTACTACCGGAGGAACTCTAATTCACTCGCTTAATCATGATACAAAAAAAGTGTCTGCTGCATGCTGGGCTTGTCCCCTAGGAAGTAAAGTAGTTATTGGGTACAGCAATGGAGAACTTCTAGGATGGAGTGTCCCTCACTCTATAGAATCAAAAACTGAATCTGCAACTGATAATGGGTTAGGCGGTATACAAAGTGGTCCTCTATTTAAATTAAATCTTGGGTATAAGCTGGACAAAGTTCCCATAGCCCGATTGAGATGGGCTTATGCTGATGGGAAGGCAAGTCGACTCTATGTTCTTGGTGCTTCTGATTTCTCATCTCCAAACTTGTTGCAGGTATTCAGAACTTATTATCGTCATTTCTCTTTAAAAGACTTGATCTGGTGCTGATATCATTCAGCTTTCTATGGCAGGTTATTATTATCAATGAACAGATCGAATCTCGCACTACTAAACTGGGAATTCCTTCACCTGAGCCGTGCATTGACATGGAAATTGTTTCATCAAACATTGAACACGGCAAACATAAAGAGGACTGCTTTCTTGTGGTTGGCAAGTCTGGCCATGTTTATATATATGATGATTTCTTGATTGAAAAATATTTAGTTCAGTCCCAATCCAGGTCTCCACCATCACTTCCAAAAGAGGTAAAAGTGAGACTACCGTTTGTTGACCCATGCATCACTGTAGCAAAGTTTATCACTGATAATCCATGCATGTTATCTTCTGCTGATGAGGTAACATCAACTTTCATGTTCTTAGGACATGTTTTTGTTACAAAAGAAAAGGAAGCAGAAAACCATATTCATATATGCTGTTTGGTTTGTCAGGAGTACAGATTGATGTCAAAAAAGATACCTTCACTGTTTTCGTTAGAGGCTAAGCAAAAAGATGGATCTTCAACAACCGGTTTTAGCAGTTTCTCAAATTTTAAAAACATTTATATAACAGGACACAGCAATGGAGCTATCAACTTTTGGGATGCATCATCTCCACTTTTGATTCCAATCGTATCAATTAATCAACAGGTGACATCATATGTTTACCATCATATGTTTACCTGAATTTTTCATTGAAGAAGATGAATAGAAATGGAACCCTCATTTATGCAATAGCCACCCTGCATCACTGGATTGTACATTAAAGTAATCTTAAATCTTATTATCCTCTGTTGTTTGCCTTCAACAATACAGAGTGAGGATGATCAGTCTTTAAGTGGGATACCCTTGACTGCGTTGTGCTATGATATGGAATCACGTCTCCTCTTATCTGGAGATCAAAGTGGAACAGTAAGTGTGCTCAGTTTTACAGATTGTTGGAGTTTGTTACAGTTCAGTTTAAATGATATGGTTTAATGTATGATATGTTATGCTGCAGGTTAGAATTATCAAGTTTAAGCCTGAACCATATGCCACAGACGGCGGCTTTTTGTCCTTACAAGGTACTAGCTATCTTCTTGTTAGCTCATATATAAATGCATACTTTATGCACTGATGATGTTACATATTCCTAAAATGTGCCAGGAAGTTCAAAGAAAGGAAGCAATATCATTCAAAATGTTAAACTTGTGAAGGTTAATGGAGCAGTGCTTTCAGTAGTTGCAAGCCATGACTCTAAACATATTGCTGTTGGGTCAGATAAAGGATATGTAAGATGTCATATTTCTTGTCCTCTTTTTGCCCCATTTCAACTACCACCTGATTTAGCAATTATTGATGCAGGTTTCAGTAATTTATACCGGGGGACCAACCGTGTTGTACGAGAAACATATAGCAAGTGAATTGTCTACAGCTATCATCTCTCTGCAGTTTGGAATGTGCAGCTTGCATGGGTTTGAGAAGAGTGTCTTAGTGGTGGCAACAAAGGATTCATCAGCTTGGGCACTTGAAAGTGAAACCGGGAATATTCTCAATACTGCAGCAGTCCATCCAAAAAAACCTTCTAAAGCTTTACTCATCCACATGTTGGGTACCAATCATACTTTCTTTGAGAGGCTTTTGTATTGTTAACTTGGTGGAAAATGAAAAAAAATTAACCAAGTGCTATCTGACGTTACAGATGACCAAAGGGTATCTGGCAGAGGATCTATTGGATCCAGGAGTGGCAATTCCTTTGATGATGGCATTGTTAAGGATCTATTGCTGCTATGTTCTGAGAAAGCTGCTTACATATATTCACTTCCCCATGTGGTTCAGGTTAGAAGTCTAGTTTTTTTGATATCCATAACACTCGGCGTAAACATATATACTCAGCAATTTACAATTTATTCAGGGTGTGAAGAAGGTTTGCTACAAAAAGAAGTTCAATTCATCACTTTGTTGCTGGGCTTCAACATGTTGTGCAGATACTGGCCTTATACTTGTCTTTACTAATGGGAAGATTGAAATTAGGTTATATTCTAAACACATTTATATATATTCGTAATATTACGTTCTGATGTTTGTATTGAAATGTGATTGCCTATATATTCTCATTTCAGATCCCTTCCAGAATTATCTCTTTTGAAGGCAACATCAATAAGAGGCCTTGCACTTTCGATATCAACACCAAATTCCTTACCTGATAGCTCAGTTTGTGCTTCACAAAATGGTGATATCATCGTGGTACTACACTGTTTATACTTCAGAAATGATAAAGTAGTCTAAATTGAAGTTTTAATGAATTTCAAAACTTCTATGGTACAGGTAAATGGTGATCAAGAAGTATTTATTGTTTCTGTTTTACTCCAAAGGGAAATCTTCAGGTAATGCCTAAAATTGAATAGTTAGAATCATTTGTGTAGGGTGTGCTTTAGATATATCTTATTTTTCGTGACAATGTTTTAAATTTTCTAGGCATTTGGACTCGGCTACCCAAGTTTATAATAAAAATCTGATATTTCCACTAGGAATTCAGCCTGATCATGTTATCCACAAAGAAAAGAAAAAGGTTCTTACTTTATTAAACTCTACCGCTCCTCTGAGATCTTGTAATACAGTACCAAAATTATTTAATGTTTGTACATACTATATACAACAGGGAATCTTTAGCTCTATGATCAAAGGAAGCAAAGCAAAACAAGAGCCGGAACTAGAATTAGAGTCTTCAAGAGAAAGCTTCGAAGAACTGTCCACATTATTTTCAGTGGCTAACTTTCCATTGGAGAGTGAAACCCGAGAAATTTCCCCTACAAATGAAGATGAGGTTGAATTGGATATAGGTTAGATGTTTGACCTTTTCAACAATCAACATCATAATCCTACTTCCATTATACTGCTGGCTTTGTGATTTGGATCAGAAAATATTGTTTAGCTATCAAAAGTTATTTATATCTTTATGTATTTTCTTTTAGATGATATCGACATTGATGGTCTAGAGGAGAAACCCAAAGGCAATACTATGATGGCAGCACTTAACAAACAGAAACTTACGAGTAAATTTAATGCATTTAAAGGTTAGTTCATCTTATCAGAAACATTAGTCACACGTGATTTTGAAAGAAATGGATGTGACTTGAAGATTAATTGTCATATTTACAGGTAAATTGAAAGAGATGAATGGCAAAAAGGAGAAGGTGCAAGTGAAGGAAGAACCAAGAGATGAGAAGACTGGTTCTGTAGATCAAATTAAAAAAAAATATGGATTTAGCTTGACTGGCGTAAGTATCTGCTATGCTAATAATTTTGTATAATGCTAATCTCTATGAAAGGTTATAAGCATTGACTTGCTGACTATAATGAAATCGTAAGGTAATTTATAAAGTTTGAAGTTGTGTCTCGGAATTTAGTTATTGATATCTTCTTGGTGACGCTGCAGGAAACAAGTGCAGCTAAAATGGCACAAAACAAGCTGGGTGAAAACATAAGAAAGCTGAAGGTTTGCTTATAATATCTCTTTGGCTCTACCTAGCATTGTCAACTTTTGATTTATAGCACAAAACTTTTTCTAACTGAACTGTTCTTGATCAGTGTGTACTGATCGGTTTTAATGCTATAACTACAAAACGCTGCTCTAGAATTAACTCAATTGACCCATTAACCCTGATGACTTGTGATTTGACAGGGAATCAACTTGAAAACAGCAGAAATGCAAGACAATGCACACACATTCTCTTCGATGGCAAAAGAGGTGCTGCGAACTGCTGAAAAGTGAACATGACCGCCGAACCTCATGATATATCCTCGTGCAGGTCTTTTTTTAGAGTGTTTTTTTTTTTTAAGGATTATCATAGATATTGTTTTGGATCACATACAATGTATAGCGAGATCACAGTAATTTCCTTTTTTAAGGATTATTTTCACTGTAAAAACTCAGTGTATGTACATGATAGCATTATCATAGCATGATGTAGATTTCTTACAAAAATTGCTACTTGTATTGAAATAACATATAAGTTCTTAAAAAAATTTCGAAGGAATTTCTGAGCCAAAATGTTCATGTGGTTAAAGGTTTCCGTATACTTTGTTATGGATATTTACATTAAAATTTGGTGGGTTTTTGTGTGTGCTCACACACATAATATAGGAAACTTTCTTCCAATTTATCAGTTTTAGAATTCGACAACCAAACTATTTATAATTGGAATAAAGTTTGTTTCCAGTTTATGCAAAAAGCCTTGTCGGGACATATAAACCGTGACCAAGCCTTATGCGGCCAGGATTTTCAGTACCGGTCTTGGTCCCGGCCTAGGTACAGGCTTGGACTTTTCCTGATTTGCACATCTCTAATTTATCGGCTGAAGTTAACCTTTCTTAAAATAAATCAATGGTAAATAGTAGAAAGGAACTTATTTTTCTTTATTTTATAATGACTCTATAGCATCATGCTATACTTAAACTTGTTATAGTGATCAAAATTACATTAACAGCACAAATCCTACAAAGTGTACTTTGACAGATCCATAAACCAGGGGTGCTTTGTTATCCCAGTTCTTTAACATGGACTTTAACAAAGATGGGCACTGAGATTAGTCCAGATTGTCAGTCAAACGTGAATATATTTGATCTTTCATGGCATCTCTGTTGTTTGTTGTTAGAGTAAAAAGAGTTGCTCCTGGATGACTTTTCAACCTCCCAACTGCAGAAAGACATATGTTTAAATAACAGAATACTAGATCAGGTAATAAGCAATTCCAATAACATTTAAATATATGATTTTAAGTTTTAGACAATCCATAGTTGACTATTTTCTGTAACAAAGAACGTGTAGCGGGATATGCAAGCGTACCTGCAGGTATATCTCGGCCAGCCTTTGGCACCGGTATGGTAGCTAACAGTGGTTTATTAGACTCCAGAACCCGCAACACTGCAGGGAAAAACAACGAACTAAACAACTCCATCTTACCAACTTCGTCTATGACAAATAGATCGGTGTCTGCTTTGACCTGGAAATGAACGTCTAAAATGAATCTCTTCTGTTTGCAAGGAAACTTAGTTTGACTTTTGAGGTCAAACATCTTAATTTCCATATCCAAAGTGTACATTGATCATGCTACGTGTCAGTATCAACATTTTTAGTGAAAATCATATTGGTCTATCTGACCATTAAAGTCAAACTAAATTACTCTCTAGGAGAATGAAAAAAATTGTATAATGCATCTCTCAATTTACTTATTCTAAATATAACAAATAAGTACCATGAGTAACCCGGAGTCAGTGAAATGGTAGAGCCCAAACGAACGAAGAGAAAAAATCTAATAAATTATGTTCGTAGTATTGAAATATATAAGGTCGACAAGCAGGACAAACCTGTAACTCAGGTAACGCCAAAGACTCAAATGATGCTACGTCGACTTTGTATCTCCCCACATTAGGCCATCTAACGGACTCTGCACTGCCAACCGTTGACAAACCAAATCATAGACACGATGTTTAGTTAAGTAGATAGAAACGCCAAAAATAGAATACTTGCCTTGAAGTAGGATTAACAGAAGCAAGAGGAGCAGTACGCCCATCTAACGTAACAACCTCAAAACCTACTCTTTCCCCTCCTCGTCTTATCTCGCCTGTGCATTATGCATATCAAATATTTCAGAAAAACTGGCACAACTACAAAAAATTCCTAAAAACATAAAAATTATAAAGAAAAGAGGGAGTGGTTAATAATTACGAGTGAAGAAGCCCTGGATTTTCAAATTTGGATTGGATGTTTTGAGTATCTCCAAAACCTTGGAGATTAAAGTTGTTTTACCAACACCCTGATTATTTCATAACAAAAAAACAAAAAAAATCGAATCAGATTTCTAACAAACTTCAGTTAATTTCATGGATGGATGGAAAATTCAAAATTGGAAAAAAAAACTTACAGGAGAACCAGTCACCAAAAAGCACTTTTGACCTGCCATTATTTGATTTAATTTTTGTGCATCTTTTTCTAACAGCAGATAATAATATGTAATATCTATTTACTACTGTTATATTTTGTATTCGATAAATTTAACGGAAGGGAAAAGTAATCAACAATATCCGCTGTAGCACAATCAACTGTTAGCAAATTAAACACGTCTCCTCTAACCAAGGAGTCCCAGGTTCAAGTCCTGGCAGCTGAAACTTTTTTTGTAACTATACAAAAGTCATTTTTTTCCCCAAATTATATTCCTCTCTTTTGTCAGGATTTACCCCTGATTTGTCTAAATTATTTGTATTCCTTTTTTTGTTTGTTATGAATATGTGTTACTCCTTCACGAGAGTCCCAGGTTCAAGTCCTGGCAGCAGAAAAAAAATATTGTTTTAAACAAATTTTCTTTCAAACACATTATAGTTTGATCAAATCGTACATATCCTTATCTACCCAGTAACTTTTGAATCAAATTAATGGTCTATGATTTCACTAGGTTGTTTATATTCTTTCATGATTTTTTTCCCAACAATTTTCTAAATTATTTATATTTATTTTTTTTCTTCTCATAATTTTTTCCCCAATAATTTCCCTAAGCTTCGAAAATCTGTCCACATTATTTTCAGTGGCAAACTTTCCATTGGAGAGTGAAACCTGAGAAACTCTCCGTACAGATGAAGATGAGGTTGAACTGGATATAGGTTAGATGTTTGACTTAGTCATTTGAATCAGAAACTATTGTTTAGCTATCAAAAAAGTTTATTAATATCTTTATGTATTTTCTTTTAAATGATATCGACATTGATGGTCTAGAGGATAAAGCCAAAGGAAATTAATAAATACTATGATGGCAGCACTTAACAAACAGAAACTTACGAGTAAATTAATGATGTACGTTCGGTTTGTCGGTGCTTAGCTAACAATCTTTCTTTGACCATATAAATAAATTTGAAGCAAGAAATAATCAATAAATTCAGCTGTAGCACAATCAACTCTTGATATGGTTTTCAAGCCGGCTCCTTAATTGGTGTCCCAGGTTCAAGTCCTGGCAGCTGAAAAAGAATTATTTTTTACAGTTTTTTTTTCCAAACACATTATAGTTTGACCAAATTGCATATATTTCCATACCCGGTAACTTTCTTTTTTGGTCATGAATTTTTGCCCAGAAATTTGGCTAAATTAATGATCTATATTCCTTTCTAATTTGTCATGATTTCTAATTCAATTCTAGCTCACCACGGTCGAGTTTAATGTGCACAGGAGGCAAATAAATCAACAGTAAAGTCCATACATCATTAATTTATGTATATCATTGAAAAAAAAATATATTAATGTACGTGTACTGGATGGAGTCTGGAGGCATATAGCCAAATAGTAGAAAGGAACATTTTTTTCTTTATTTAATAATAACTATATAGCATCAGGGGTTCTGATCTGAAAGAAAAAGAACATGGACTTTAACAAAGATGGACACTGAGATTAGTCCGGATTGTAAACAGGAATATATTCGATCTTTCATGGCATCCCTGTTGTTCGTTTTTAGATTAAAAACAGTTGCTCCTGGATGACTTTTCAACCTCGCAACTGCAGAATACATACATTGAAACAAAAGATCAGGTGATGTGCAATAAGATTTCAATATTTGACTTTCACAATCCATGGCTGACTATATTTTTCTACACCAAAGACTGTGTAACGGAAAAATGTGTATGCGAGTGTACCTGCAGGTTTTCTCGGCCACCCTTTGGAGCTGGTATGGTAGCTAGCAATGGTTTATTAAGCTCGAGAACCCGCAACACTGCAGGGAAAAACAAGGAACTAAACAACTCCATCTTACCAACTTCGTCTATGACAAATAGATCGATGTCTTCTTTGACCTGGAAATGAACGTCTAAATGAATCTCTCCTGTTTGCAAGGAAAGTTTGTTTGACTTTTGAGGTCAGACATCTTAATTTCCATTAGAGTATGCTACATGTCAGTACCAACATTTTGCATTTGTGTCCGTTGCTAAATGTTAATGGTGTTTATAAGTTTTCTTTGTTATATATCAATTCGAATTTAGTTTTTGAGTGAAAATCATATTGGTCTATTTGACCATTAAAGTCACAATGGTTATAATGCATCTCTCCAATCGAATTATGTTCATAGTATTGAAGTAGATAAGGTCGACAAGCAGGACAAACCTGTAACTCATGCAAAGCCAAAGACTCAAATGATGCTACATCAACTTTGTATCAACCACATTTGGCCATCAAACGGACTCTGCACTTCCAACCGTTGACAAACCAAATCATATATGTTGGAAATAATATGATTCATATTAATTAATATAATGAAAAACATGATTAAGATTACCTGAAGATCCTGAGGAACTTGTTAGTTGATTCAGCATACGTGCCATTGTGATCGGTTCCCAAATTAAGATGATTATGGATTAGATGGGGAAGAAGAGAAAGCACACACAAATAATGGGGCAGCCGAAATTAGTGATTGATTAGTCACTAATGACTTAATTATGTTATATTTATATATATAACATTTATACTTAGCCCCCTTGGTGTTTTGTGTGATGTGTATTATAAGTCTCTTTAATTCTAATCACCTAATGGGAAACCCTATATTATGTTATTAATGGTAAATACGCCCATCGTATATTTACCGACATAAGGATTTTAATTATTTGTCAATTATCATATCGGACTGATATATGATCGGTGAAGGTCACAACTACGTGAGTCCAACATTCTCCCACTTGACCAAGCGATCATTTATCTATGAGTATCACAGTTAATCCGGCCGGGATAATACTCATTTTGTTTTAAACCGAAATCATAGCCAATAAGTACAGTCGTAGAGAAGAACATCAACTCAGGACCCCCACTAGTCAAAACTATGACTCAAAATTCAAAACTAAATAAGCAATGATCAATTGACTAAGACAAATTTTGTTACAATAATGTCTATACACCAATAAGCATGCTGAATGTAAATAATAGACAAACAAAATCTGAATACAGAGGAAAATTTTATTAAATATAATGACCCAATAAGTACAATATGCTATCAAATTAAATCTTTTGTGAGCCCCATCTTCGACACATGTCCTATGAAGATATTAGGAGGAAGACCTTTGGTCATCGGATCCGCTAGCATATCATTTGTACTTATGTACTCAATACAAAGAACATTTTCCTCAACCGTTCGCGTACAAACAGATACATTGTATCGAGGTACAGTCCAGCGCTAGTCGAACTGTTACTGTTCGAGAAAGTTACGGCAGCTGAGTTATCACAGTAAAGCTTCAATGGTTTAGAAATAGAATTGACGATTTTAAGTCCACTGACAAGGTTCCTTAACAACATCCCATGACAAGTGGCATTGTAAACGGCAATATATTCAGCCATCATGGTGGACGTTGCAGTCAGTTTCTGTTTATGACTCCGCCAAGAGATAGGTCCGCCAGCTAACATGAAAATATATCCAGAAGTAGATTTCTTATCTTCCTTGCTATTAGCAAAATCGGAATCTGAATATCCTATTACTTCTAAGTCATCACTCCTTCTAAAAGTTAGTTTGTAGTCTTTGGTCCCTTGCAGATATCGTAGAACCTTTTTAGCCGCTTCCCAGTGTGCCAATCCAGGATTAGACAAATAACGTCCTAGCATACCGGCGATGTAAGCGATATCTGGTCGAGTGCAGACTTGAGCATACATAATGCTCCCAACTACAGATGCATAAGGTATCACCCTCATCTGCTCCTTTTCAATCTCAGTACTCGGGGTTTGGAAAGAACCAAATACGTCTCCTTTAACTACTGGAGCTACAGTAGGCGAGCAGTCCTGCATTTTATAGCGTTCCAGAATACGGTCAATATAGGCCCTTTGAGAAAGACCCAGAACACCATTACGCCTATCCCGGTGTATTTCGATACCTATGACATAAGAGGCATCACCGAAATCTTTCATGTCAAAATTCTGCGAAAGCATGCGCTTCGTTTCATGCAGCATATCCAAGTTGTTACTTGCAAGTAGGATATCATCTACGTACAAAACGAGGATTATGAAGTTACTCCCACTGATCTTGAGATAGGTGCATTGATCCACTGGATTCTTTAAGAAGTCTTGTCCTTTCATGACTTCATCGAACTTAAGGTACCATTGACGTGACGCTTGTTTCAACCCATATATGGACTTCTCCAACTTGCAGACCATGTGCTCTTTACCTTTTTGAATGAATCCTTCAGGCTGCCACATGTATACGTCTTCTTCCAAGTCTCCATTAAGAAAAGCGGTCTTGACATCCATCTGATGTAACTCAAGATCAAAATGAGCTACTAGTGCCATGACGATCCTTAGGGAATCTTTACGAGACACAGGAGAAAAGGTCTCTTGATAATCAATTCCAGCCTTTTGAGTATAGCCTTTTGCAACCAGTCTAGCCTTATAGCGTTCAACATTTCCATTCGTGTCTAGTTTGGTTTTGAAGACCCATTTACAACCTGTTGGTTTGGATCCTTCAGGAAGTTCAACCAAATCCCAAACGTCGTTATGTTTCATGGAATTAAGCACCTCAATCATGGCGTCATTCCATTTAGAGGCTTGGTCACTATTAATGGCTTCTTGATAAGAGGTAGGATCAGTAAGCTTTCCAATGTCCTCATCTTCAGCTAAGAAGGTGACATAATCATCAAAATTTGTGGCCCTTCGTTGCCTGGATGATCTTCTAAGCTGAATTTCGGGTTCTGTAACGGAAGGTACTTCATTATTCGCAGCATCAACATTATGATTAGGAGGAGGATTCTGATTAGGAGAAGGAGGATCATTGATATTAGCAGCGTTGTGATTAGAAGAAGGTTGATCAGTCGTTTGAGTAGCGTTGGGTACAAGAGGAATTATCGGAGGACTAATAACCAACGAGTGGTTTCCCCCCGCATCTTGTACTTCATGCAAATCCAAGTTATGATTTGTCGTGCTCCCACTGATCTTTGAGTTCTCAAGAAAAGTAGCATGCTGCGTGTCAGTGATGGTAGTAGTATGGGAAGGACAGTAAAACGGATAACCTTTTGAGTTATCTGGATAACCAACAAAGAAACATGTAATGGTTTTAGGGTCCAGTTTCTTTAGGTTTGGGTTATAGATTTTAGCTTCGGCAGGACAGCCCCATACTTTCATATATGCTAGACTTGGTTTCTTACTTGTCCAAATCTCATGAGGAGTTTTAGGGACAGATTTGGATGGAACCCTATTGAGTATATGAACGGCTGTTTTTAAGGCCTCAGTCCAAAGGAAATTAGGTAAGTTGGTGTTGGCAAGCATACTTCTCACCATGTCCATTAAGGTTCGGTTTCTCCTTTCAGCAACACCATTTTGTTGAGAACCAGGCATGGTGTATTGGTTAATACTGCCATGGTCTTTGCAATAATTATGGAAAGGACCAGGAGCTTGACCAATGGCAGTATGTCTGCCATAATATTCACCTCCCCTATCTGATCTTACAACTTTTATTTTACGATCGAGTTGGTTTTCAACCATAGTTTTATAATCAATAAAAGTTTGTAAAGACTCAGATTTTTCCTTAATTAAATACAGGTGCATATAACGCGAATAATCGTCAATGAATGTAATAAATGATGTATGACCAGTGATTGATGTGGAATAAGGGCCACTAATGTCAGTGTGTATTATTTCCAACAAGTTGGAACTCCTAGTGGCTCCTTTCTTGTTACCTTTAGCCATTTTGCCTTTAAGGCACTTAATACATGTTTCAAAATCACTGAAATCGAGAGAAGGTAAGATTCCATCTTTCATAAGTCGTCTCATGCGATCTTGTGAGATGTGGCCAAGACGTTTATGCCACAACATAGAGGAATTCTCCAATTTCTTAGGTGATTTTGTCTTTGTTTTAGTTACATCATCAACATTAAGAGACAACAAAGACTGGGAAAATTTATGATCTAGTTCTAATTTATACAGTAATTCATCCAAAAAACCACGACCAAGCAATTCATTATTTAAAGTAATAGCAATCTTGCCGCTACCATGAATCATTACATAACCTTCAAGATCAAGTTTACCAATAGATACAAGATTCCGAGTAATTCTCGGTACATATAAGGTATCTACTAGTCTAATAGTCTTTCCGGTACTCATATGTAAAATTAAAGTTCCCATGGCTTCGACATCTAAGAGATCACCACTTCCAACTCTAAGCTTTCTTTGGCCCTTTGGTAGCTTCTGGATTGTAAGGAATCCCTGCATTGAGTTGGTCACATGAACCATAGAACCAGAGTCACCCCACCATGTATTAATAGGTACATCAATCATAAAAAAATCAAATATTACATAAAGTACGTTACCTTTCTTAGCTAGTCATTCCATGAATTTAGGGCAATTTTTCTGAGTGTGCCCATTTGCACGACAGAATTTACAATGAAGTTTGCCACTCAAGGGATTAGAGCTAAAAGCAACTGCACCAGGATTGGTCTTAGGGACTTTATTTGCAGTCTTATTACCAGAATTACCAGATCTACCCTTCCTTTTCTTAGAATTAGCAGTGGTGGTAAGATGAACAGACTCAGGCTGTGCCAGTTTGAGGCGTTCCTCCTCTTGCACACACATCAAAATTAGATCACTCGTTGACCGCTTATCCTTCATAGCATTGTAATTCACTTTGAAGGTGTCAAAAGGAGCAGGTAAGAATGTCATGAAATGCACAAGAAAGTTATCTGACACTTCCATTTCAAGGCTCTTAAGCTTATTAGCCATGTCAGTCATCTTCATGATGTGTTCACGAACACTACTGCTACCATCATATTTCAGAGTAAGCATTTGCAGCATCAAGTTACTTGCCAACGCCTTTGATGATCCCTTGAAATGATCCTCTACAGATTTGAGGTATTCCTTCACTTTGTCAGAATCAGGAATTGCTCCTCGGATACTGAGGTTGATTGTGTTCTTGACTAGCATAGTGATAAGCGATTCGCCTTTTCCCATCTATCATAAGCCGCCTTCTGTTCCCTAGTGGATTGCTCAGTAACGGCAGCAGGTTCATCCTGATGAATGGCAAGGTCGTAATCTAACATGCCTAGAGTCAGCATCAGTTGATCCTTCCAAGAAGCGAAGTTCGCGCCAGTGAGTGGCTCAATGCCAAAGTTAGGTACTGACAGTGGAGATAAAGAGGATATGAATTTACGATATGAGTTAAAGAAGGTTATTATAGTGACGTAGTTAGCTGTGTAAAGCGGACTAAGTGAGATCTGTTAGAGTAATGGAACTAAATTAAGTATGCCTAATGTTCCTAAAGTTATGAGACTGTGACCATTACATTAATGAAGCAAGTGATAAACTATGTTTATAGTAAACACCAAAACCATAAGCTAAAATTAGGCTCCACTTAGATGTTACATCACCTTTGGGCAGAAGTAACTAATATCTAAGCGAAAAACATGAGCTTTAGGTTCGTGCAACACAACACTTATCTTTTGACCTTTGGGCACAAAATTAAGCATCGTGTATTTTATGCATGAAAAAGAGTTCCTTTTGCCACACATAACATATTAAATCACCTTTGGGCAGAATTAATATGTTAAGTGTTTATTATGCAAAAGGGAAAGAAAACGCAACACGAGAATCATATTTGACCTTTGGGCACAAACAATGAAACCATGTATTAGTGCGAAGCCCCCAAGCATTACGGGGGTCCGGGGGCAGCGCCCCTGGAAGCGGGGTCCAAGGGGCAGAGCCCCTGGCTGGGATCGAGCTGGTAAAGTACTATGGTAAAAATGTATTAGAAAAAATTATTTCTGAAAAATTAGAGAAAAATTTGACCATAAAATTATGGGGTTATTTTAAGGTCAAGGTTGTTATTTTAAGGCCGTTTTTCAGATTTTGATAAAGACTAAATCAAAAGACGACTTAGGTTAACTCAAAATCAAATTCAATAAAGACTAAATCAAAATCGACTAAGATTAATGTCGAATTCAATAGAGACTTAATCAAAAAACGACTTGAGTTAACGTCGAATTGAATAAAGTCTAAATCAAAAATTAATATACGGTCGAGTTCGACTAGCTTGAGGTCGAACTCAACTAGCTTGAGTCGAAATTGACTAGCTCGTGGTTTAGCCAAGACTTATGATCGAAGTTTAGCCAGCTTGAGGGTCGATTAGCACGACAATTTAGGTCGAGGTTCGACTAGTGCAAGATGAGGTCGAGGTTAAGCTAGGTCGAGGTCGAGGTTAGGCTAGGTTGAGCTCGAGGTCGAGCCTAAGGTCGAGGCTAGTTATGGTCAAGGTTAAGGTCGAGCTTAGGCTAGGTCGAGGTCAAGCTTAGGCAGGTCGAGGTCGAGCTTAGGCGGATCGAGGTCGAGGTTAGGCAGCTTTAGGTCGAGGTTAGAAGCTAGGTCGAGCTCGAGCTCGACATGGAGGTTAGGTCGAGGTCGAGGTCGATGTTAAGCTAGCTAGGTCGACGCTGCCAGAACTTAGGACGAGGTCGAGGCTGCCATGTTCAGTTCGAGGTTAGCTAGCTAAAATGCAGCTCGACATGGAGGTTAGGCCGAGGTTAGCAGCACCTTCTTGAGGTCGAGGCCGAGCTGTTTAGTTAACATCGAATTCGAGTTGTTTAGTCCATTGGTCGAGCTCGAGGGGAGGATTAAGGTCGAGCTCGAGTGAAAAACACGAATTACTTATCAAATTTTAGAGTAATTAGGATCAAACTCAAAGAAATTCGTTGAGTTTTATCAAGAACACGAAGAACACAATTAAGATTCTTCAATTTTTTAAGAAAAAACGAGGCTTTTTATGATCAAAATTATAACCAAAACCTTATTATCGTTTATTAAAATCACGTTTTTTTAATTTTATAAACCATTTTCGGTTTTAATAATAATACGAATCAAGAAAACATAAACCTTTGCTCTGATGCCAGATGTTGGAAATAATATGATTCATATTAATTAATATAATGAAAAACATGATTAAGATTACCTGAAGATCCTGAGGAACCTGTTAGTTGATTTAGCATACGTGCCATTGTGATCGGTTCCCAAATTAAGATGATTATGGATTAGATGGGGAAGAAGAGAAAACACACACAAATAATGGGGCAGCCGAAATTAGTGATTGATTAGTCACTAATGACTTAATTATGTTATATTTATATATATAACATTTATACTTAGCCCCCTTGGTGTTTTGTGTGATGTGTATTATAAGTCTCTTTAATTCTAATCACCTAATGAGAAACCCTATATTATGTTATTAATGGTAAATACGCCCATCGTATATTTACCGACATAAGGATTTTAATTATTTGTCAATTATCATATCGGACTGATATATGATCGGTGAAGGTTACAACTACGTGAGTCCAACAATATACACATCGTCTAATTTAATGGATAGAAAGACCGAAACAAAATACTTGCCTTAGAGTAGTATTGACAGAAGCAAGAAGAGCATTATGTATAAGAAACATTTTAGAAAAAGCGGTACAACTACGGAAATTTTCTAATCAAGGGAACATAACATGATCGAACTTCTAAATTTGGTCATCCAAAGATAGTTTATTTAGTAAGGTTCAAACCCGAGACCTCAGAATACATAAAAAAAGAAAAAAGAAAAGAAAGAGGGAGTGGTTAATAATTACAAGTGAAGAAGCCCTAAATTTTCAAATTAGGATTGGATGTTTAGAGTGTCTCCAAGACCTTGGAGATTAAAGTTGTCTACCAACACCCTAATTATTTCAAAACAAAAACAAAAAAACACGAACCAAATTTCTAACCAAAAAAAAAAAAGTTTCTTACAAACTTCAATTTGATGGATGGAAAATTGAAAAGAAAGCTTACAGGGGAACCAGTCAACAGATGATAATATTTATTTACTTGATATATTTTGTATTCTATAAATTAAACTGAAGAGAAAAATTATCAACAATATTTGCTGTAGCACAATCAACTGTTTATTCAATTGAACACGGCTCTTTTAATCAAGGAGTCCCGGGTTCAAGTACTGGCAGCGGATATGATTTTTGTAATTCCTTATTATTTTATTTTTTTGTCATCAATTATATGATTATTTACCCAATTTTAGCTCAACAAAATAGACTTCGGTAGGTGGAAACTGACTTGCCATGAGTTTATCAAAATTCAGCAAAGACAATCGATACATATAAATTTGTCATGTGATCAGAAGGTACCGTAAGCGATATCTTTCCCCATGATCAATTCATACGCGGCCAACACATGATGAACCTTGATACATTGATTAATTATCCGCAATAATGACAATATATCTTTTAAGTTAACTAGCTAATTAACCCGGGTTTAACCCGGGCATATCAATCAAAGTTCTATAAAAACACATTTTCGCCACCGAAGTTGCGATAGTTTAACAGTACTCGTATCCTCAAAAGTCAAAATAGTACATCATATAAGTTATAATTAGTTTATTAACTTGCATAATATGTGGATAATTAAAATCTGTTATGACAAAATTATTTAGATTATGAAACTTAAAAGACAATGTATAATTTATTAGTGTTTTGTCATTAAAAAATTAAAAAATATATATTTTTTTAAAAATAACATTATAAAATAACAAAAATAAAAATGTAATAAATTGTAAGAAGAAAAGTGATTGTGACATCATAAATAATTTTTAAAAAAAATAAAACTTAATTTTAAGAAATAATTTGGATGTGACAAATAAGCAATATTTATAGAATGATGATGTCACAACAATCCTCTTTTATTTAACATAAAGATAAAGATTATAAATTTAAATTAAAATTAAAATCTTTTAACTTGATAGTCGATCCTTTTTCTATTGATGACATAATTTATTATTTATTTAGTTTCCAAAATCGATTATAACTCCTAAACTTATATATACTCAATCCCGTTTTGCTTTTGTTCCAATCATTCTTTAGTTTACAAAGAAATTAAAACAAAGGTACTTTTTCTTTTAGTTTGGTGATGTACGTTGTTGGTCGGCAACAATAGATAAGCAAATGGTTGTTTTTGCTTACTTCCATCCGAGGGAAAGCATGAAGATAGGCAATGGTTGTTTTTGCTTACTTCCATCCGAGGGAAAGCATGAAGATAGGCAAGGTTGAATAATTTTTTACATAAGATCTTGCAATTTCTGGTGTTTATTAGATATGCTTTTGTGAACTTTTTTTAGATATTTATACTATTAAGTAATATTATATTGTTAGTCTGCACATGTTTACCAATTCATAAAAGTGTACTTTCTAACACACGTTATTAGTTGTTATCATCACAATTACTATGGTTTAATTTGATTCTAACGGAATAATATATTAAATCAAAGTTAATGATTATATGTTAATTATATTTTCACTTGGCACCCCTTAAAATACTTTCACATTCACTACCTCTTTAACCTTAATGATTAAATTACACTATCAATCTTTTATGTTTTAAAATATGTCCATTAACCATTTACATCAATTATATACACAACTCAACGTCGCTCCATCACCAACCATCGCCCAGCCATCACACCGTCGCCGCCACGACTTCCGCCGCATCGCGCGGGTACCGTGCTAGTATGTTTTAAAAAAAGTACTTTATATATATACTAGTTAATTAACCCGGGTTCAACCCGGACATGTTAATTAAAATTTTAAAGTTATAAAATATATTAAAAATTTGTGTAATATTTGTTCTTAAAACATTATAACTTGATATAAATCTAATAAGTCAACTAACACAATAATTATATAGTTAATAAATCAACTAATAAAAAAAAATATTTTATTTGTAATATTATATAAGAAAGAACTTTTATTCTTTAAATAAATGATTAATATTTTATTAAACATGTAAAGGGTTATTTTCATTTTATCTATATATGACATCATAATTAAATAAAATGTTTTTTAAGGTGAAATATAGATTTGTCATATAAAATTTTTTTTAAAAATACTTATACAACCTTCTTTTATTATATATAGATATATAGAGATAGAGATTAGTAGCATCATTAAAAGTTCAAAATGAATTAGGCTCATAAGATACTACAATCAGAAACCAATTCTTTAAGCCTGACAACTAATCATCATACCATTCTTTTTTCTCGGATGATAAATTACAGCCAAAGTGTAAGAACGATTTTAATACAAGTTTCATAGTTTTCATATACACATGAAATCGAGCCAAAGATTTGTCGGGCAATCTTGACAAGATAAAATATATATACAGTATCTATTTAAATATTCAGATGTACTTCGGTTTGCTTAGCTAAAAACCTCTTACTTGACCCTTTAAATAAATTTGAAGCAAGAAATAATCAAAAAAGTTCTGCTGTAGCACAATCAACTCTTGATATGATTCTCAAGCCGGCTACTTAATTGTAGTCCCAGGTTCAAGTCCTGGCAGCGGAAAAATGTATCTTTTTTTTTATAGTGTAGTTTTTTTCCTAACACCTAATAGTTTGACCAAATTGTTTATACTTCGTATACATGATAACTTTATGATTCAAATCTGTAATTTGACTAGATTTTTTATTCTTAATTTCTTTTCTTCATCATGATTTTTACCCAATAATTTTACTAAATTTATTTATATTTCTTTTTTCTTCTCATGATATCTTTCGCCATGTCTTCGTACCAAAGACATGAGTCTTGATGCATTGATTATCCAACAAAAATCCGTAAGTAACCAAGATTTAGTGATGATGTCGCCGTAAAATGTTGTCGCCAAAAGGTTTTAAAAACGACATGCTGTCCGGAGGGATAGTGACGACATTAGGCATTGCAAAAAGTTTCTTTTCTTATAGTTCAAGCGCATATTGGATACACTCAAAGAAGCCTGGCAATTGATCATATATTTCTGTTTCAACAAAGAGTAATTCATTAAGGTTTTATTTAATTATTATTTCAATGTAAAACCCCTAGTTAAATATAACATAAAAATTTAATTATATTTCTATGTAATATGGTTAAGATTTTGGTACACATGTAACTTAACATCAATCATTATATTATCAACTGTTTCTTGCAGTGAGGCAGCAATAAGAAGATTCATTTTCTAATAGCCTGTTACTTGTCTGTATAAAAAAACTTGATGGAAGAACTATTAACAAAATCTGTTGTAGCACAATTAACTCTTGAATTGATACATGAAACGACTAAAATGAATCTCTTCAGTTAGTAAGGTAAAGATTACAGTTTGACCTTTGAGGTCAAACATCTTTGATATTCATAGTTAAATAGTTTAATCATGCTACATGTCAGTACAACTTTTTTACATATTTGTAAGTTTGCTAAAATTTCTGGTGTTTGTAAATTTTTTCTTGGTTATTTATCGATGCCAATTTAGTTTTATAGTGGAAATCATATAGGGGTATTTGACCATTAAAGTCAAAGTATATTACTTTCCAGGAGAATGAAAATGGTTACAATGCATCTCTTCACCTATTCTGACTTGCAATATTAAGTACCACACGTATCCTGAAATCCATGAATGCAAGTGGTATACTGCATTCAGGTTATAATCACGGAGCCAAACAAACGACGAGGTATCCTTGTTAAGGTTACTCAGGATAGGCGAGTTTATAACCTTGATCAAGAGGGTGTTTGGGTCAGCTTATTTTCGTTTGACTTATATTTAATAAGCCTCCGTTTTTGTGGTACATACACCGTATATTTTTGGAACGATGAGCTCATCGTGAGTTGTAATTGCACAATAAGCATGTAAGCTCAAAAATAAGTGAGAAGAAAAACTTATATATATCAACTTAAACACCCCTTTATCGAGGTATTCCCTTGGTCATTTTCGAACCTTTAACTTGCTTATCCCAAGCGAGGTTCAAACCCGCGACCTCGAAAACATAAAAAAAAAGAAAAAGAAAGAGGGAGTGGCTAATACGATTACAAGTGACAAATTAAGCCCTGGAATTTTAGATTTGGATTGGATGTTTTGAGTTTGGAGATTAAAGTAGTTTATGAATCCCCAGATTATTTCAAATTAAAACAAAATTACGAATCAGGTTTCTAACAACACAGGACGAGTAACCAGACAGCACTTTGCACCTGGATTTACTGTCATTATAATCTGGTTTGTGAGATGAGGCCGGCTTGGTCTCTGTGGGTTTTTTCCGTATGGAATTGGTGCAACCGGATATGAATTTCATAAGGTTTTGATTAATTATCTGTATTTTTTGGGATTTTTACCTCCGATTTTACTAATTATCTGTAACTTTTTTTTTTGTCATGAATATGTGTTACCCAATTCTAGCTCAACATGATCCATCAAGTTCATAGATGTCAACTGACTTGCCGATAGATTTTCAAATTTCAGAGACAAATCGATATAACATACAAATTTGTCATCTGATCGTATATCTTATGACATGACTTTGTATCCAAGACATGAACCTTGATGCATTGATTAATTATCCGTAATAACAATATATATCTTGTTAGTTTTGATAAGTACTAGCGAATTGTTTGATTACTACAAGCCAAAAAACCAGTGTTAATTACGTCATATTTAATTTATAAGAACAGGCAGCCATTGCATGATGATGAAACTACAAAAGAAAATTCTCCTTTGGCGTAAACAATGACAATGTAGATATAGTATTTATATATAAAAATTCATGTACGTTCGGTTTGTTGGTGCTTAGCTAACTACCACTTATTTGATAGTTTAAATAAATTTGAAGCGAAAACTAATCAACAAGTTCCGCTGTAGCACAATCAACTCTTGAATTGTTCAATCAAGCCGGCTCCTTAATTGGAGTCCCAGGTTCGAGTCCTGGCAGCGGTAACATATTGTTTTTTAACAGTTTTTTTTTTCAACCACATCATAGTTTGACCAAATTGCATATATACAAGGTGATTTTTTTAATCAAATTAAAAGTCTGTGATTTCACTGGATTGTTTATATTCTTTCTTTTCTTTATCATGATTTTTTCCCAATAGTTTCCCTAAATTATTTATATTTATCCTTTTTTAATAATTTTTGACCCAATATAGACTAAATTATGTGTATTCCTTTCTTTTCATGGTTCTTTGCCCGATAATTGGACTAAAATATTTTTATTTGTCATGATTTTTAGCCCAGTAATTCTACTAAATGTCCTATATGCCTTTCTTTTTGTCATGATTTCTTACCCCGTTCTAGCTCACCACGGTCGAGTTCAAAGGTGAAAACTGATGACTTGCCATTAGTTTGTTATGTTTCATCAGCACAGTCAATATATGTATATATATATATACATACAACTTCCTGTTAGGATTATATATTCTGCACGTTCGAAAGCTACTCTACGATGCCCATGTCCGGTTAGAACAATGTTGTATAATTTTTACCCATATTTATAATTTTTGTCCATGCTCCCTTTTGAGAATTATCGACTAACCAATGCATACAGACGATTATTAGCAAATACTCCTTCCTTGATGATCATGTGATAACAAGGGACAACATATATCTTTTGCCATGTCTTCTTACTAAAGACATGAACCTTGATGCATTGATTATCCACAACGACAATCCTGTTAGGATTATATACAAGAGTAGTTCGAATTTCATCATATGCATAGTCGCAAAAGAGGTAATGCTATAGTAATAAAAACATAACTAAAAGAATAGAGGTTAGGTAAATCAAAAAGACTTTTCAAAGTATAAAAAGCTTTAAAAAAAGTTCTGGTTGAAGTTGCTTTTATAAGATCAATCTTTGTTGCTGGGAAACACATTTTGTTGATATTATGGATAGTAGAGGACAGGTGACTTTGATACAATATTATCTCAGACTTATCTTCGAGACCACTGATGTTGAGTTCATGTAAATCTCCACTTTTCAGTTTGTAAATAAACAACCCACCATATATACGCTCTTTGATTAATATGTCCCCGTCTTGGTTACAACACTGTAAACCACGCAAGGATAAAAAACAGTCGCCACTATTTACAGGTGATGCACAATGGAACTGACAGTACGACACCCACTCTTTGTGCTTCAATATCCATACCAGTACGCTATCATCAATTTTATATGCATATCCGACTTTATCATGTATATTAAGCAGCTCATCCTCATTAATAACCAGTCTCTGCCTAGTTGTCATTGTTGGTCTGGAGGAGGATCAATCGACCCAAATTCCTCCTTGGTCACATCAAAGTATATTACATTGTGTATGACAACGTCTCCATGCGTACCAGGCCAACGGAGATTAATAGCCCAATACAAGAGTCCTTTAACAAATACACCTTGACCCTTTATCATAGAACAATCGTCCGGGATTTGAGGTATCTTTCGCCATGAGTATGTGCCCAATACATGAACCATGGTGCATGAATTCCCCAAATCCGTTAATGAGGTTGGTCTACTATTAAAAAGAAACACCACCTTGAAGGTTTTGGTAGAATCATCAAAACCAAGCCCATATGCCTTTACATAACTTGGATGATACAGAAGATCAACGAATGGCAACTCATAACGTTCTTTCCTTAGAGGATGGATCACGAGATAACAACTAGTACTATAAAAGTTATGTTGATGGAATAAGATCATCCCATTGCAAACACCTATATCTAGGATCGTACCTCCCTTAGACTCAAACCTATAAAGCGGGTCTTGTTTCACCTCAAAAACAGTATTACCTTCTTTGGGCTCGATATTACTCCCAATGCCCAGACCCAATTGTTTGGGAAGTGTAGCGCATTGGCCGTTTAACATCATTAGTATTGGCTCATTGACATGAATGCTTACAAGGTAAGGATCATCAATGTAGTTGCACCATGGTTTGCATACACAACGAAAACGAGCTAAAGATTCGACTGGCAACCTTGAAAAGATGTCGTAGAGGGTATCTTTAGGCAAATCAGCCATGGATTAATGCCAGAGCCGTCTCCGAGGGCAATATATATAACAGGGTCCTAAAATAGTAGTCACTGAATTATGGAAAATGCTAATAACAACAATTAATTATAGTATTATAGCAATTAAAAGAAGTCTCATGAACTTGGATTCAACACAAGAGAAAAAACCTAAACTATGGATTAATGTATGAAGTTAGTAAGTTTGGTGATGAAGTGTTGGCCTAATCTTTGGTAGGGTATTTATATGATAAACTTATCATTGGCTAATCTCTGATTTTGTTTCACTTTGATCTAATAACAATCCTATATTATTGTTTTTCAAAATTAAACAAATAAGATAAAAATTAAAATCAGATAAAATTAAAAATTATACAAAGAAAGAAATTACCTGGAAAAAACTGTGAAAAAGTGAGTACGTAACCACAGTGGGTTGGTCTTGGTGGTCTCGAAGGTATCAAAATTTAAAGATCCTGATGTTATACATAATGAGTACGTGAGTGCTGATATTTTTTGGGCTAACCTATATGGCCATACGTATGTTGAACAAAAGTTTTTGGGCCCCTTGAACGTCCTGGGCTTAAGCCTTTCCTACCCTGCTCAAAGATGGCTCTATTGAATACTAAAATTTTACCCGTGCGATACATGATTGGTGAATAGTTTATCCAAAATATATGGAATTTGAATGAAGTTCGTTGTAGTTTATGCAAAAATCCCTGTGGGGACAGATAAACCCTGACCAGGCCTTATCGGGTCAGGAATTCAGTCTTGGCCCGGGTTTGGGCCTTACAGCGGAATTTTATTAAGATACTTTTTTTAATAGCTATGTTGTGAACCAGACTACTAATTACACAGGTGAAAAAGAAGTGGAGGGTTTCAGGAAGGTGGATGTTACTCACAGTTAGCATCATGACGTTCATGATATGATCACCATAACTCAATGTTTTATGCTGTATCTCATTGTAACTTCTCTTTGTTTTTGACTTTCTACTGTTAATTCCATCAAAACGGCAACGATAACGGTACCTAATCTCGGCAAAGCCGGGGTACGGAGGAGGTATGATGTAGACAGACCTTACCTCTACTCAAAGGTAGAGAGGCTGTTTCCAGATCCATCAAGGTGGAAGGAACCTCCAACCCAAGAATGATAAAAGAATATGGTTAGATCCACCGGAGTTGGGCCTTTAACCCGAAAGAGAATAATCTCGATCTGAAACTCTCAATCTCAAAAACCCTGATCTCAATCTCAAAAACGCTCAGTCTCCGATATAAGGATCCAGGAAAAAGAGCCGTTGGGGAAGGAGAGAGCAGAGGGTAGAGAGAGAAACCCTGTGAAGATATTACAGTTAGTAGCGATCTAAAAAAATATGTTAATTCCATCGAAAGCGAGTGGTTATACAATGATGAGATCGGGCCATTACATGAACCATTTACAATACATACGTCATCTTAACACAACCATTAACTACCTAGTCAAAAATAAAAATATAAAAACAACAAAATGTAATAATATACGCAGAGGTGGAGCCTCGCCATAGCCCATCCTCAAATACAAAACTGGCCATACTCCGTTATACAGTATACTCATGTTGAAGCAATAAAAGTCTTGTAAGCATTATATATTTCGCTTCGTTTCCTTTTCTTTTTTTGAACGACAGAATTAACTATATTAATTTATATATATTACTGGTATATTTTATCTAACTGATAATAATCATATAATCTAAAACTTTCATGAAAAATAAATACCACAACAAAAACTACAAAAAGTTTTTTGAATGTATTACTAAAAAAATTATTACAACAACAAACCTTGACATGATATTGATAGACGAACAAGTTAAACAATTTCGTCAATGATCCCGTTAGTACATTCTGCTACTTTGATTTTCATTACATTAATTATCTTTGAATTAACCGGTTTGTTCTTTCATAATTTTAGTTACATTATTGAATTCACCGGTTTGTTCCTTAACAGCTTTTCTTGGATTACATGTATTTAACTCTATCATTAATATGTCATTAACAATCCTTGTATTTGACACAGGTCTAAATCTAGTACGATAACAATTCTATATTATTTTTATATTTAAATTTAACAAAGAAGATAATAATTAAAATCAGATAAGAATAAAAATTAAAAACTGTGAAAAAGAGAGTACCTAACTTGAGACGTTTTTGATGGGGTAATACCTGGTGATCTCGAAGGTATCCAAAATTTTAAGTTCCGATGTGTATAGAATGAGTACGTGAGTTCTGATATTTTTGGGCCAACCCATATGTATAGCTGAGTTAAACTAACTGGGCTTAACCGCTTAAGCCTTTCCAACCTTGCTCAAGAAAAAACCCAAACAGCTTTAAATTATATAAATGGAAATTAATAGAAGTAACAAAACAAAGTGAGCCTTGGTTGGGGTGGTTTTGCAATTAACTTTGTGTGTGAAGGTGATCGATCACCATTGCAAATCCTCCTATTTTAATCGTTTTAAAAATTTCTCAAGTTTTTTCCCCCTAACTTTACTCGGGATACGCGAGTTAATAAGTTTGATTAAGAGGGTGTTTATTATGTGGCTTATTTGCATTATCTGAACCGTTATCATGTTGTAATTGATTAGCAACGGATGTCGTCATGTGTTGTTGCCCAAGTGATAAAGATGCTCCTCGTTAAAAGATTGTACGTACTACGCCGTTAAAAAGCAATTATATATCCTTCTAAAAAATGCTCCTAATAATCCTCTTAATACATTTCCTTCATGTCAAATGTAATCCATTAATTATTTCTCCTAATATCATCCTTTAATCACACCATGTGTTATAAACATATTATCAAGATTTAAGAGGATTCTTTGGAAAATTAATTCGATTAATCATTTTCCTTATAAAAAAAAAAATATTAAACTACAAAGCAAATCAAAAAAGGATTTGAAGGAAGAGACTCTGGCCCGGTATCTTTGAGTGCATCCCCAAGGATCTCATTTAAGGACTCTTTATACGTATCTACAAGAATAACACCACCCAATTTTGTCAAAAGTGGAACATTGGGATGTGAAATGAACAAAAAGGTTTTTCTGAAACTTATACCGTATGAGGTAAGGGATAAAATTTAAAAATTGAAAATTTCAGAGTAAATCCCGGATAGAAGAAGACAGGTGACTTTGATACAATAGAAATTCCCACTTTTCATATTGATGCTGAGTTTATGTAAATCGCCAGTTTTCAGTTCGTAAATAAACCATCGAATAGTAACATCATATCTCATCGATCTCTCTGATTAATAGGTCCCCGTCTTCGTTACAACACCCCGAACCACTTAAGCTTAATTAATATACTCGAATAACTGCCACCACCGGCCAAGAGGAGGGTTTCGCTGTACGTGACAGTACTCTTCGTGCTTCAATATCAATACGTTTATGCCATTATTGATTTCATATATATACATATCCGAGTTTATCACGTATATTAACCAACCAGATGATCAACATTATTAGTCAGTTGTGTCGTCCTGCTTGTTGATATTGCATGTGGTTGGTTTTGGAGGAGGATCAATCGACCCAAATTCTTCACTTCCTTGGTCACGTCAAAGTAAATTACATACCGAACTCTACCTTGATCACGAAAAGTAAGCCAATACAAGAGTCAGTCGGTGAACAGACACACCTTGACTCTGAAAAAATTCCGGGATTTTAGGTATCTTTCTCCACGAGTTTGTTCCCAATACATGAACCAAGCTAGGTGCATAAGTTCACGGCCGGGGATGTCATTAATGACGTTTTGTTTCTTTGAAAAACACACACCACCTTGAAGGTGTTGGTAGCTAGAATCATCAAGACCAAGCCCATATTTTGGGTGATGACTTTCATAAATCTCAATGTGTGGGAACTCATAACGTTCTTTCCTTAGAGGACGGATCATAAGAAAATCCAAACGGATGTTTTGATAATAAGATCATCCCATTACAAACACCTGCTATATTCAGGACCAACCCTCCCTTAGACGGGAACCTATAATTAATCGAGTCTTGTTTCAAGTCAAATATAAACCTTCTTTCGACTCCGTGATTCTCACTAAGCCTAGTTGTTTAGCATACTGGCTGTGTACAATAATCAAAAACAAGTTAACAATTCATGAATTTGGATTATTAGATAAAGATATATAGAATTATAAAAGGTAAACAAAACAAATAAAAAAAACATAACTGTGGGTTAATGTATGCCGTTTGTAAGTTTGGTAATGAAGTATTGGCCTATCTCTTGAGTTTATGTAATAAACTTGTGATTGGCTAATCTTGATTTTGTTTATTTTTAACATAATACACTTACAATTCTAAAGAAATTACCTGGAGAAAACTGTGAAAAATAATACAGTAACCTAACTTCAGACCTTTTAGATAGGATAGATATACTTGGTGGTTTAGAAGGTATCAAAATTTATATGTTCCTGATGAGCACGTGAGTGCTGTATAGCAGGTTAAACAAAACTTTTGGGCCCCCTGGGGCTTAAGGGGGCGTTTGGTTATAGAAAACACTCCTTGTTTTCTATTTTTTGTTTTTCAAGAAAACATGGAAAACAGAAAACACGTTCTAATTATAGATTTCTAAAAAACAAAAAACAAGGTTTTTTATTTTTCCATAGAAAATTTGAAAACATCTTTTTCTTTTCTATTTTCCATTTTCATTTTCCAATTCATTCCACCCCCTCCCCTCACAACTCTAACATGTTTTCTAGTTTTCTAATTAGAACGCGTTTTTATAATTTTTATTTGTTTTCTAAAAAACAAAAACCCCTTTTATTTTCTAGAAAATTTAAAAATGAAAAACTATAAAACATTTTGAACAACCAAACACGCCCTAAGCCTCTCCTATCCAGCTCAAAGACGGATCACATGAATACTAAATTTGTTTCCGTACAATACATGATGTTGAATAATTTATACAAAATATTGGGAATTGAATAAAATTAAGTTTAGGTTATTTAGAAAGCCCTGTCGGCCAGATAAACCATGACCAAGCCTTATCGAGCCAGGATCCCAGTCTTAGTCCGGGCCTAAGACCAGATTTGGGCTTTGCCAACTGGAAATTAATCTTTCTTAAACTAAATTAATGGTAAAATCTATACTTCATTAACGTGTGGCGTTTTAAGATGTACGGTAAATAAATCGTAAAAAGGACCGCATTTTTCATTTTTTTGCGTTTTTTTTAACGACTAAAACTTAAATTATATTAATAAAACCACTAGCAAGATGCTAGAGGTCAAGTTACAAATAAACATTACAAATCTAGAAATACAAAACTTTACACATTCTAGATTCCACCCAGAATTTAACTGCTAAGGTCGCAAAAGGGTTGAAAAAACTTATGCCAATTACAGGGAACCTAAGACATAAGAAAAAATCCCACCCACAAAGGCCGAGCCACCGGTTTTCACTTTGTAGTGTTTTTAATGCGACCCCAAACAAGTTCTGAGGCACTAAGACAAAGTAACTGGAAAAAACGACCAGTCTCAAACATAAATCGGTCTCTCCTTCCAAGAATTCCAAGAAGACGAATGCTTCCTGTAACAATAAACAGCTAGATGGCGCCCAAGTTGGAGCACTCGGATAGATGTAATCTGATTAGGATGCAGAGTTACTAAAGAGAAACCAAATTATCAAAGTTAGTTAGCGTCTCCAAATTTAAATATCAACATAATTCTGCTAAGAATAATAAAAGTATATACAATAACTTGTTCAGAAGTAGAGATATCAGCATACACGCAAAAAAATGGTGAAAGATGCTCTGTACTTTTTAGCTATGCTGTGAACTAAACTAAATATGTTTTGAATAGTAAGGTGGATGTTACTCGGAATTAGCATAATGAAGGTGAACGACATTCACGACATGATCACCATAAATTAATCTTTGATGTTGTCTCATTTTAACTTAGTTAGTTGCACCATATATATACAGCTCACATACCCCGGTAACTACTTACCGTCACTAATTTTAGAAATCCTTATGCTAAATTCCTGGCTTCGTCTTTTGAATATATATAAGGCAAACTTCTTTTAAGCACTTCAATTCTTTTTATCTTCTTACATATCTTTTAATGTTTCTACAATAATGAAAACAACAACACAATATCCAATTCCGTCAAAGACATTGTAAGAAAAGTGAAATGTAAAAACCCATACCTTAACTCGATCTAAAGATCGAGACTTCCAGATTTATGTATGTGTTTATACAACTGTTTAGCTAACAAAAACATATCTTCAAACATTATTCCTCTAATGAACAAAGTAACTCAAGGATTTTCTCAAACTTAGTACGTAATAGGTAAAGGAGAAAATTATGGAAACACAAAAGAAACTAGAAATCAAAACACTCTAAAAGGGTAGAAGTGAAAAGCATTTTCAAACTAAAAAAACCTTTTAAAAAGGTTCTGGTTGAAGTGGCTTTTATAAGATCAATCTTTGTTGCTGGAAGAGGCATTTTGTTGATATAGTGGATAGTAGAAGACAGGTGACTTTGATACAATATAATCTTAGAATTATATTCGAGACCATTGATGTTGACTTCATGTAAATCGCCACTTTCCAGTTTGTAAATAAAAAACCGGCCAGGATCATGATATTTACCCGCTCTGATTAATAGGTCCCCGTCTTGGTTACAACACCCTAAACCACGTAAGGATATATCATAGCTACAACTAAGCAGTGGTGCGCAATGGAACTGACCGTACGACAACCATTCTTTGTGCTTCAGTATCCATACCTGTACGCTATCATCAATTTTATATGCATATCCGAGTTTATCATTTATATTAACCAACTGATCCATTGTTGATATTGTTGGTTTTGGAGGAGGATCAATAACCCCAAATTCCTCCTTCCTCACATCAAAGTATGTTAATTTGCACATGTCAGTGTGTTCATTCTCAGAAGAAGCATTAACCCAATGCAAGAGTCCTTTAACAAAGACGCCTTGACCGTACATTTTATAACATTCCGGGATCTGAGGTATCTTTCGCCACAAGTATGTGCCCAATATATGAACCATGGTGCATAAATTATCCAGCTGTGACGTTAATCTTGTAAAAAGAAACACCACCTTGAAGGTTTTGGTAGAATCATCAAAACCAAGCCCATATGCATTTGGACAACTTAAAGGAAACTGAAGATCAAGGAATGGCAACTCATAGCGTTCTTTCCTTAGAGGATGGATCACGAGAAAACTGACATCATCAAGGAATTCGTCGTCATCTTGTGCGAGTAAGATCATCCCATTGCTGATACCTATATCCTGGATCTGACTTCCCTTAGACTTAAACCTATAAATCGGGTCCTGTTTCACCTCGAAAACAGTATTGCCTTCTTTTGATTCGATGATACTCACTATGCCTGGTCGTTTGGGAAGTGTAGCGCATTCTCCGTTTAACATCATTAGTATTGGCTCATTGACATGAATACTTACAAGGTAAGGATCATCAATGTAGTTGCACCATGGTTTGCATACACATCGAAAACGAGCTAAAGATTCGACTGGCAACCTTGAAAGGATGTCGTACAGGGCATCTTTAGGCAAATCAGCCATGCCCTGGGTTGATAACAATCAAAACAATTTATGAATTTGGATTAGATAAAGATATATAGAATTATAAAAAAGTAAACAAAATAAATAAAAAAACCTAAACTGTGGATTAATGTATGCAGTTTGTAAGTTTGGTAATGAAGTATTGGCCTATCTCTTGAGTTTTTGTAATAAATTAATGATTGGCTAATCTTGATTTTGTTTATTTTTAACATAATACTGTAACAATTCTATATTATTGTTTTTCAAATTACACAAATAAGATAAAAATTAAAATTTGTCAAGAATAAAATTTATACAGAGAAAGAATTTACCTAGAGAAAACTGTGAAAAAGTGAGTACCTAACTGCAGACTTTTTGATGGGATAAACTTGGTGGTCTCGAAGGTACAAAAAATTTATATGTTCCTCATGAGTACGTGTGCTGTAATTTTTAGGGCTAACCCATATAAATAGCAAGTTAAACAAAACGTTTGGGTCCCTTAAATGTTCTGGGCTTAAGCCTTTCCTACCCAGCTCAAAAGCCGGCTCTGAATCTCTGATGAATATAGTACTGAATTTCTATCCATACAATACTTGATGGTGACTAATTCTACCAAAATATTTGGAACTGATTAAAGTTGGTTCTAGGTTATGCAAAAGCCCTGTCGAGCCAGATAAACCGTGACCAAGCCTTGTCGGGCCAGGATTTCAGTCTTAGGCTGGGCCTAAGACCGGATTTGGGCTTTGTTAGCTTTACACATCTCTAATTTATTAACTGGAAATTAAATTATTAATCTTTTTCTAAAACTAAATTAATGGTAAAATCTATACTTCATTAACACGTGTCGTTTACAGAAATTTTGATGCGTACTGCAGGCAATCTTCTTCAGTTACTAAAGAAAGATTACAGTTTGACTTTTGAGGTCAAACATCTTGATTTCCATATCCAAATACTTTAATCATGCTAGCTGTCAGAACCAACATATTGCATTTTTGTTAGTTCACTAAATGTTCCTGGTGTTTGTAAATATTTTTTTTGGTTATTTAGCAAAGCCAATTTAGTTGTAGAGTGGAAATCGTATCGGTCTATTTGACCATTAAAATCAAAGACATTACTTTCTGGGAGAATGAAAATGGTTACAATCCATCTCTCCATTCACCAATTCTGACTTGCAATATTAAGAACCACACGTATCCTGAAATGCATGAATGCAAGTGGTATACTGCATATCTCAGTTCACCTATTCTATATTACAATAAAAATCCCGAAATAAGTGAAATGGCAGTGGAACCCAAACACACAAGATGAACAAAAATAATAAATTATGCTCGTAGTATAGAAATATATAAGGTAGACAAGCAAGACACACCTGTAACTAAGGCAAAGTCAAAGACTCAAATGATGCTACATCGACTTCGTGTCTCCCCACATTTGGCCATCTAACCATGGACAAAACGAATCATAGACACTACAGATAGTTAAGTTGATAGAAAGGCCAACGTAAAATACTCGCCTTGAAGTAGCATGGACAGAAGCAAGAGGAGCAGAACGTCACGTGAAAACCTCAAAACCTACCCTTCTACCCTCCTCGTCTTATCTGGGCTGTGCATCATGGGTAGGAAAATATTTCAGAAAAAGCGTCACGATTACTAGAATATCTTAATCAAGGGAGCAAAACACGACCTTGAACCAAAAAGTAGTATAACCTGGTAACCCAACAAACGATGAGGTATCCCTGTTAAGGTTGCCCAGGATACGCGAGTTTATAACCTTGATCAAGAGTTCTTTGGGTTTTGCATTTGACTTATCTTCTATAAGCTTCCGTTTTGTTGTTTCTTTTTGAAATTATGAGCTAATCATGACTTCTAATTGCACGATAAGCAAAGAAGCTTGAAATAAGCGAGAAGAACGGGATTTATCAAAGATTTGTCAAACTCAGATAACTTAACTTAAACACCTCTTAATCGAAGTATTCCCTGGGTCATTTTCGAACCTTTTACTTGATCCATGGTTCGTATGATGAGGTAGCTTGCGTGATGAGGCGTCTGTGGGTTTTTTCCCCATGGAATTGGACTTGGTGCAACTCGACATGAGTTTTGTGCGGTTTGAGTTGGACCAGCCAGCGTTAGCATTTCACCATCGGGTTACCCCAAATGTATTTTGGACTTTGGCATTTGTTCATCCTTTAAAACGTAAAAAGAACTATTTCCTTTTACTATTGATGCGCTTTTCTAATGTAACTAAATAAAAATGTCAAAAACGTATCAATATCCTAAAGGCAAACATATTCTAAGGACTTTTTTTGATTGAATAATTTCGTCAAAAACAGATATGAGAAAGATAAGATGGTAAACAATTGTTTCCAAAATCATATATTTTTCTACATATGTTTGGCTAATACAAACACATCTTCAAACATTATTCCAATGAACAAATACAAGATTAGTCCTTGAAAATATATATAAGCGATAAGATTGAATGAATAATCAAATGATACTTAAAGTATCATTAAAACATTGAAAGAAGTTCTCATCAACAACTAAGTAGTATTCCTTTTATTGAAACGCTGGCATCAACAAACAAATAGTTACCACGTGTACAGGTATCGGGTCGGTTTTGGGTCCGATAAGATCCCCAATAATGGGTATCGGGTCGGGTTTCATTTCTCTTATCGGGTTCGGGTTTGACACTACCCGTCCGAACCCCTTCCATCGCCATTCCTAGATACCTTTATTATATAGTTTTGCTAATTACTACTAATATAAATGGAAGAGGATTGTTTAGGTTATCGATTTCTGGAGATGGCCAAGTCTTTTCTAATCAAATATATGCGGTATAATCTGAATGTCTATATGACCATTCCAACCATTTACTATACTTACATCATCTTAAGTTAATAAACTCAGCCAACTAACCTAGTAAAAAATAAATATATAAAAACAACAAAACGTATCTAGATAAGACAAACAAATTTTAAGCGCTCAATTCTTCTTCTTATCTATTTTTTTATGATGTTTCTACAACAAAAACAACACAATATCTAATTCCATCAAAGACAGGGTAAGAAAAAATGAGATGTAAAAGAAACTTCCAGATGTAAATATATGTCTTTACAACTGTTTATTTAATAAAAACACATCTTCTAACATTATTCTTCCAATGAACAAAGTAACTCGAAGGATTTTCTCAAACTTAGAAAAATTTATGAGAAGACAAAAGAAATTAACCCACTAATTAATAGGATAGAAGCTAGCATAATATATCGGCAAGAAATGAAAAACTATAAAGAGCTTCAAAAAAAGTTTCGGCTAAAGTTTCTTTTATAAGATCAATCGTTGTTGCTGGACGTACTTTCTTGATATGATGGATAGAAGATGACAGGTGACTTTGATACAATATAATCTTAGAATTATCTTCGAGACCATTGATGTTGACTTCATGTAAATCGCCACTTTTCAGCTTGTAGATATAAAACCGCCAAGGACCACGATCGTTACGCTCTCTGATTAATAGGTCCCCGTCTTCGTTACAACAACCTAAACCATGTAAGGATATATGACCGTTGCCACTAAAAGGTCGTGCGCGATGGAACTGACAGTACAACACCCACTCTTTGTGCTTCAATGTCCATACTCGTACGCTATCATCGTTTTGATATACGTATCCGAGTTTATCATGTATATTAACCAACTGATCCAATGTTGATATTGTTGGTTTTGGAGGAGGATCAATAACCCCAAATTCCTCCTTGGTCACATCAAAGTATATTACTTTGCGTATGTCAGAGTGTCCTTTCCCAGATCATTGACCCAATGCAAGAGTCCTTTAACAAATACACCTTGACCCTGCATCAGAGAACAATCCGGGATATGAGGTATCTTTCGCCACCAGTATGTGCCCAATACATGAACCATGGCCCATAAACCGCCCCAGCTATCCGTTGATATTGGATCTCTATCAAAAAGACACACCACCTTGAAGGTTTTGGTAGAATCATCAAAACCAAGCCCATATGCATTTGGACAACTTAAAGGAAACTGAAGATCAAGGAATGGCAACTCGTACCGTTCTTTCCTTAGAGGATGGATCACGGAAAAATGAGTACAACTGCTAATGTCATATTGTGAGAAGAAGATCATCCCATTGCAAATACCTATATCCACGATCGGATCTCTGTTACACTGAAACCTATAAATCGGGTCTTGTTTCACCTTGAAAATAGTACTATTACCTTCTTCTGATTCGATGATGTTGAACTCTCTGCCTGCCGACTGTTCGGGAAGACTATGGTATTGGTGTAACATCATTGGTATGGTTTGTTTGACATTAATGCTTGCAAGGTAAGGATCATCAATGTAGTTACACCATAGTTTGCATACACATCGAAAACGAGCTAAAGATTTGATGGGCAACCTTGCAAAGATCTGGTACAGGGCATCTTTAGGCAAATCAGACATGCCTTGGGTAAATTTGTCGTATAATAATAGGGTCATTAAATAAGTATGATAAAAATAATTCAATAAAGTAGTATTATACCAATTGAAATAAGTTAAAAATTCATGAATTTGGATTCAATAAAGATTAGAATTAACTAGCACGGTACCCGCTATGCGGCGGTAGTCGTGGAGGTGACAGTGTGATGGATGGTTGGACGACTGTTGGTGGTGGAGTGGCGGTGAGTTGTCTATATAATTGATGTAAAAGGTTAATGGACATATTTTAAATGATAAAGGACTGACAGTGTAATTTAATCATTAACGTTACATGCGCAATGCGGCGGTGGTCGTGGCAATGCCGTTGTAGTGGGGGGCCGAGTGTTGGTGGTGAAGAAGGCGTCAAGTGGCGTGATAATTGATGTAAATGGTTAATTAAAATATATTAAAGAATAAAGGACTAGTAGTGTAAAATAATCATTAATGTTATGGGGTAGTATATGTTGAAATATTTTAAGGGGTGCTAAGTGAAAATATTACATATTTTCAACACTTTCATAAATAAAAGGGGCTATTTCTTTTATAATATAGTATAGAAGAATAAAAGACTGGTAGTGTAATTAATCATTAATTTTATGGGGTAGTGTATGTTGAAATATTTTAAGGGGTGCTAAGTGAAAATATTACATATTTTCAACACTTTCATGAATAAAATGGGCTATTTCTTTTATAATATAGTATAGATAAAAAGTAAAAAAAAAAATAGAAAACCTAAACTATGGATAATGTGTGAAGTTCGTAAGTTTGATAAACTAATGATTGGCTAATATTGATTTTTATTCTAATATAATCTTAATCTTAATCTTAATCTTAATATATACTATAAGACAGTTGAACTAATGACTTATTAACCAATCAAATCACTTAATTTCATTAAATTGACTTTTGATGATGTCATCATTTAGATAAACTACAAGTTAAAAATTCCGTTAATCATTATCCAAATATATTATTATATTTATATTTATATTAATTTGTAAAAAAAGTCTCATTAATTTATACTTTTTAGCCCTGAATACTTAATTTATATATATTTTTAGCCATTAACTTGAGGGAATTTTTTAAAATTTGCAATCATTTAATTAATTAAAAAAAGTTCAACGTATGAAATATTGTCTATAAAAATTTATTTCAAAACCTAATGACTTATTAACAAATATTAGATTAGATTTTTATAAATTATAAATATTATATATTTAGTTTAATATTTAATATAAACATAAATTAAACTCTAGATACATATCTCAAACATAATAACAGATGACGATATATAACAACATCATTTTAAACACAATAGGAATTACAAAACATTTGACGATCACAGAATAAAACACGATTTAGAACAGAGCTTTAATTGAATACTAAATCCAAATCAATATGAACTCCATTCAATATTTATTTTATCTCTCAATCAAAAAGGTACATAATTTTCTCCTTTTTTATATATTAGTTTTGCGTATTAATGTTTAAAGTTACAATTGTCACTCAAATCAAGAGTCCTAATTATTATCAAAGAATATAATTACAATTCTAATTGTTATCAAATATATTATAGGACATGTAATTGAAAATAAACTTATGCGTGTGATGGGTCCGCATCATGATCAAATACATATACTTGAATGTCAAGTACAGAATCACAAGTATGTTTATATTTTAATTTTTAAATATTTTTCATAATAATGTCACATTATGAGTACACACGGTTTCAAAATATTCTATAATAGAGAAATTATTATATATAATATGTGCCTTATGGAATAACTACGGCAAACATATCAATCAATATGTCTAAGCTAATAATGACAGTGACGAACCTATGATTATTGTACTATAACTTGCAAAATATAACACTTAAAACCGTCTTTCTACAAAATTATAATTTATAACTTAAATGTATGAAGATTTATTATTGATAATATCGTAAATCCAGTATCCAGTGTTGGATACGGGTCTAAAATCTAGTAACAAATCTATATTATTGTTTTTCAAATTAAACAAAGAACATAACAAAGAAAGTAATTACCTGGAGAAAACTGTGAAAAAGTGACTTCAGACGTTTTTGATGGGTTAGACTTGGTGGTCTCGAAGGAATCAAAAATTATTACTTCCTGATGTTTTACAGTACGTAACGTAAATGCTGAATTTTTTTGGGCTAATTATCCCAATATATATAGCGAAAGAAAAGTTCGTTGTAGTATAGACTTATCAGGCTAGGATTTCAGTCTTAGTTCGGGCTTAGGACCGGGCTTTGGCTAATTATATACATACTCTAAATTGTAAGTAAATTTTTAATGTCGGAGGTGGAGTATTGTAGCTACAAGTATTCATCTCAATGCATAAGGTACAATTTGCTTTTGCACACCAAACTAATTAATGGTCTTAATAGTCGTTGAGTATTGCTTGGCTAACTAACGGTAGTTAAAAAAAAAAGTATTTAAATTTTCCCACCAAAATTATATGACAATCTTGAATACATATATAAATATCTTTGAAGTGAAATAACGACATATTGTATATAGTCGTTTTTCTTTAGTCACTGATAATTTGGTCACTCATTGTGACAACTCGTGTTCATAACAGAAACACTATGATAAGTGAACTCTCATGATCATTTGATCATATTGAAGTCGATCATTGCTAGTGTCATCTTGTGTTCTTAAGAAACACTTTGATTTTTAAATTTCTATGACCATGACACATATTGATCATTCCGATCACATGTAATTGCATTCACTTTAGTGAATGGATACCACACTGTTAAACGGCTTTAGAAATATTTTATCATATTGCTACTTCATGAGCATCCATGTGAAGTTGTACTCGCGTATATTTGACAAATTTCAACTTCATGTGCAACTATTTGTAGCGAGTCTTTGGAAGAATCACATGTTTATGATTATCATAGAATTCTTATGACCATTGTCACAAATTTTGATGTGCTCTTATAATGGATCTTCGTGATTATATCACACATATTTGGTGATTCTTTCTTCAAGAAAATGGAGGTGTTTCAAAAACTTGAAGTTTTCATATGCCAATTCATTATAGTATTTTATGTCAAATTTTTGACATAATCACATGGATATTGATAATCCAACCAAACTTTGATCCAACAAAATCAAAAGTTGTATATTGTTGCACAATAATTTATAGTAATAATTCCCAATGAATAATCATTAAGAACTTTTGAACTACATGACGTAGTTTATTGAAATGACAAGCAATGTCAAAAAAATCGATAACTTATAGCTATTTATGCTTTGAATGTGTTCAAAGAATCACACAAGAACCTTTTGTTCTTTATTATTTATAAACTACAAGTAGTAGTAATCAATGGCATATCCATATCATTCTCTACGGAGAATTTTAAAACAACTTCATGTCAAATAAACATACTCTAGTTATGATATTTCTTTCAAATATTTGACATAATTGCATGGTATTCGATAACCATGTTGCGTAATAAATTGATGTTATTAGCAAATCATATAATTTTTGATCCAACAAAATCAAAAATAAGTTTAGTCCATTTGACATAACATGTAGTTATGATTCTCTATAAAGAATCATTAAGAGCTTTTGATTTGTAATAATTGTCAACTAACGATTGAGATTTCTCATAATTGCAACGGGTATTTCACCGTTAAATATTCAAGCGTTGACACGATTCCAACGAGTCTTTTATCGTTATGTATTTTCTTTTAAAATCCTCATGGAGGTGATGTTGGAGAAAAATCATTGATTTTTCATGCTCTTGCAAAGTGGTCATATCCAACTTTAATTATGTCTCCAAGATTATTTGGAGATTGATGAATTCGATATATCAATAATAACTATTTCCACCTTTGCAATATTTTTTTTATTGTAACTACAAAATATGAGAATATGTAGTTACTTGTAGCTCTTGCATAATAAACCTTAGTTTATTATTAAATTCAATTGTCATAGTAAATAATCGTTGTTATTTACTTTTATGAGCTACAATTATTTATGCTTTGAATAAATTCAAAGAGTAGCAAAGAACTACATGATCTTTTAACATAACTTTGATCATGTTATTTTTTATTCAATCCAAAAAGATGAAACTTTTAAGTTTCTTATGCATAACCATAATTATGATTCACCTTAGTGAATAACGAAAATATTAATTAGTGAGGAAACCTTCAAGTTTCTTATGCATAACTTTAGTTATGATTCATCTTAGTGAATAACAAAAAATAACCACATTCCCATTCACAAAATTAAAATATTAAAACCACATATGATTTCACTATCATCAAATATCACATATGAAAATAGAGGCACCAAATTAAAATAATCACACAAATATGATGCGCTTTATAATATCATCATAAATCATATATAATCCAATCTCGTGAATTATCTAAAAAATGTCCATATATAAATAACCGTAGTTAAATTTTAGCACCTTCCAGTTATATATGTGAAATAGTGTGTATTTTTTGTTTATAATTTTGAAAAAAAAATAAATAAATAAATCAAGCAACATATCCGATGCCAAGATGAATTTTAAGCAAATCGGCCCATTGGGCAAGCGACTTAACTAAAGGACTAAAACGATCATCGAGATAAACGAGTTCAACGAATTTGTTTTGTTTTTACTTTGTTATGTCTAGTTGTATACAAATAATCATTTATGTTCATGCAACACATTATCTTCTTCTTCTTCGGTAATAATCCAAATACTTTTTGCAAATACAGTAAATAAAAGCAATAACATGATAAAGCAATAAATCTGACGTGATAATGTGAGTAAGAACACTTTAAAGCCTTTCTATCATATTACTTTACCATTTAACCCTTGATGACAAATCTAGCAAATATTCTCTTCTTTTAAAGTGCAAGACTACTTAATAATGACCAATCTAAAATTTATGCCATCTTTCTTCAAATATCCACCAACTAGTAATTAACAATCAATACCGTGTGTTAAACCAGATCTATATTTAGTTGTACCACTTTTTCAATGGTTAGCAAAAGAGTAACAAACATATGATTTTAAATCCTTTTTTTATTATGATTTTACATCATGTTTAATAGCACGTATGGATATATAATTATATATCAAGAATTCGAAATCACTTAGTGCAATATCAAAGATCTATTTGTATAACACAAATAATAGAAGCATAAAAGCATATGTATTAGTTTTTTTTCATATATCCATGTCCTCAATTAAATTGTACTTCAAATATACTTATCCAAATCGAACTATTTGTCGAGCTAAATATGATCGTAATCAAGTTTAGCTACCGTTAATGGTCAATTCAGATAAATCATTCAAATATACATATGTATAACACAAATAATAGAAGCATGAACAAAACATATATTTTTCTTATTAGTTATGATAGTCACCCAAATCCAACTACTTGTCGAGATAAACAAGGCCGTAACCAAGTTCAAATACTGTTAGTAGCGAATTCGGACCATCAAAATTCAAAAGAAAAAAACTTGTTTCATTCGATAACTATAACAAATATTAACAAAGATCTGACATAGTATCATAAATCCAAAACGTGATTAAAATACTTGTTGACGAATAATGATTATGACTATAATATAATATGGGTAGCAAAATTAAAGTTTTGTTAATGAAATTATAAGAAAAAATTGATTGAAACCATGAGATGAGTTGCACTTGACTTGATGTTTCGAAAAAATAAAAATAAAAATTAACCATACCTCAAAACTTGTTTAATAATAACAAGTGCCAATCAATAAGAGAATCTATTTAATGAATCCAAAGTGATGTTCCTGGAGTTCAAAGAAATCGTATACCTCAATATGAATTTTCAGCCGAATTTTTATTATTAGGGTTTTAGAGACTTCGTGCTGATAACGTGTTATAAGATGGAAAGAAGAATGAGAGAAGAATTGAGAGAGGAGAAGAGCTATTCTTATTATGTGAGGTATTACAACCAAAGTCTTGTATACAAATTTTTAATGGAAAATATATTGGTCTAATACAAAATTTTGTCATTAAATATATTTGGCATAAAAATCTGTTACCTATATGTGTTAAATAAAATTGTATGCAAAGATATAAACAAAAATTCGCCTTAGCAAATTGATCAATTTCTTTCATAACTCTGGAAAAACTTTTCATGGCACGTCTTCGTTAATTCGGGGGCCCAGGTTTGAGTCCTGGCGGCGGATTTTTTTTTCTTATTCTACCAATTATCTTCTTTACAAACTTAATTAGCTGGCCAATTATTATATCACAGTAATCGAATTACTCTTAATTATTTCATATTAATCAACTTTGAATAAAAAAAATAGCATGTGAAATTAAATATTGAGTCAACTTTCTAATGGAAAATATATTGGTCTAATACAAATTTATGTCGTTAATTATATTCTTAGGCAACTAAAAATTAACAAAGTTTTCTGTAGCACAAATCCTTAATCAACTAGCATGATTTTGGCCCCTCTTTAACGGAGGTTCAAGTCCTGGCATTGGATAAACAAATCTTTTTATAATTATTTTATTTTTTTATTTTTACTCAAATTCTGTACATCCGCTCAAACTCTCCAAATTAAGCAAACCCTTTTCTTTTGTAATGTCAGTTTTCTAATCAGTAGGAATGCCATCACTATTCCTTTTATTGATTGATAGAGTTAAACACTAATTAAACTAGTAATATCAATTCCATTGGTGTCAATGTTCAAAAAGCTAAATTCGATTGGTGTCGGTTTCCAGCAAACAAAAACCTTGTTTTCTAATTATGTGTTAAATATAATCTCATGCAATAAAAATCAACAAAATCCGCTGTAGCACAAATACTCAATCAAAAGTATGATTTCGGTTCCTCTTAGATGGGGAGTCCCAGGTTCAAGTCCCGGGAGCGGATAAAATCAACTTTTTTGTATGAAAACTATTTTTTTTTATATTTTTTTTCCAATTATAATTAAGATTTATTATGAAATTAAGAAGCGTAGCAATTATGCGAGTGTCTTTAAAAAGAAAAAGAATAATAGTAATAATTTGTGCTGGTTGTTTTTCTTTTCCAAAATTTGAGGTAATTTGTTTCGGTTCTATAGTTGCCATGAGTTAGTCAGGTAGACGAGACAAAATAACACACTGTCATAAACTGAAATGGCTGTACATATACACTCAAATTCACCAAAATAAACTGGATGTCACTTCCGTACTGTCATCAGTTGTGTCAGTGACGTGTACCAAGACAAGATTGTGAATAACGACAACTTGCAGAAAAAGATATGTGATGTGTCATATTTTATTTCATTTCCCATTAGATTTAAGAACCAATTATTCGTTATTTTTATAGCCTTATATCCAACTTTCGATGCTTTGAGATTGTGTTAAATGTTTTCAGGTTGGAAAATGATTATACGAATGAATTGGTTGATTTTCATGACATATGGAAGAAACGGGAGAAGGATTCGGTCGAAATCAAGTTAAAGACTAAGAAAACAGAATCTGGAGCTTGAAACTCCCGTTACTTGAGTAACACCCATTACAAGGAGAAATTCCAAAATCATCTGTAACTTGCAGTTAGCCGAGAAACGGGGGTTACACGCGTAGTACAAACGTAACGGGAGTTAGCCAAGTAACGACAGTTACACGCGGTTTTTGTATATATAGATGATTAGGGTTTTGCATTCAGGGACTGTTGATGTACGTTGATGTGACAACAGCAACTTAGATTTGATATGTCGTTTAGATTGAGACATTATGTTAATTTATGTCGTATCTATATATGTAATTGATAGATTATGGAATTTATGTTTTGGTAATGATTGATTACATATTTTGGTGTTATATATATGTGTTATGTATGATGTTTGTTGTGTGATATACAAGTACAAACATAATATGTGTTAGGATTCCTTAAGATGAAATACTTAGGAATATAACTAAGTCTTATACCTAACGAAGATAAGGTATATCTTCGTTAGAGGAAAACGAAGATAAACTTCGTTTGGTACAAACGAAGATTAACTTCGTTACATGGGCTGGGCAGCTAAGTTCGTAAGAACAAAGCCCAGCAAGCCCAGTTCGACCTGAAACATATATATACGAATGAATACCCTAAAATAAGGATCACATTCGACATACACGTACACCAGACACCTAAGTTCGTTCTATACCTTATAGAAACGAATATAGCATAATACGGCTGATTATTTACTTGATAATTAGCGATATACCAGTTTACTAATCAAACTAGTTATCTCGTGAGGATTCCGCACTCACGACATAATCATAGACGATCTCGAGAGCGATCTGTAGCTATCGAGGGACTCACAAGTGGTATCAGAGCTTTGGAGGATGATATTTCCTCAAACGAGATCTGAAAATTAGGTTTTTGATGAAAAATTTCGACCAGATCTGCTAAATTCGTTTTGAATCTTGCCAAAAGAAGATAGGAAACGAATTTAACTTTAAATTCGTTCTAAGTTCATCTCACGAAGATAAGAAACGAATTTAACTTACGAAGTTAGTTGTGCTTACGAACTTAAGTCTTAACTTCGTACAGATGAGGTCTTCACCTTACGAACTTAACCCAAAATAGCCAAAAACACCTCACGAACTTAACCTTTTTCACCTCACGAACTTACACTTACGAACTTAGCATTTGGTTGCAAAGTAACTTTGTTCTTACGAAGTTAGATTGCACTTACGAAGTTAGTTGTTCTCACGAACTTAAACTTCGTTTCATGCAGACTTAGTTCTTACGAAGATAACATCTAAGTTCGTGCTGATGTCATCAAGAAGTTAGTTTAACTGAGAGTTGATGTCATCACGAAGATAGTCGTTCTAGCTAAGACAAGTTCGTATATGGTTCTTATCAGACGACGAAGATGTTCTCAAGATACTTTAGAGGTTCAGTGTGTTTCAACATCAGAAGATCAATTACATGGAAGCACACAACAGGGTAGTTATAAAAAAAAAAAAAAAAGTAAAAAGGCGGGAAATCTCGAGTAAAATTTACTTTCTTCTATGGTCTTAGAAGTGGATTTTTACACGAGATTCAAAATTTGGTAATGGTCGGAAAATTTTGGTCCGTTTTCGCGCATATTTGGCACGGTTTTGGCACAAAATTTCGACAATCATCAAATTTTTCCTACCATCTTAGATTCAATAATTTACGTGAATACCAATATTTCACGTAAAGGTGTTTTTCCCAGAAAATTTGGAGGGAAAATGGTGTACCCTGTTATCGGCGAAGAGTTTGCAGTTGTTATATGCTCTAGGCCATTTGGAACCTCATACAGGATAGGAGATACCTAAGACAGGCTGAAGTTCAAGATTTTTGCAGAGAAATGGGGGGGGGGGGGATAAAACTTTTGGTCCTCGGTATTTCTAAGCAAAAATATGAACTACTCGACATTCATTGAAGATCAAAGGTTATTCTGTTCATTCATTCAGTTTAACAGTTGATGGTGATTAAAGTATTATAATGTTCGAGTTTGAAGATCATCATGTTATTATTGGAGTATTATTAGAAGTTGATCTTTTTGATATAGCGGTTTGAACTGTTGAAGTGTTGGTGCAATGAAGCTGGTTACTTGTTGTTGAGTATTTGAAGATTGAATCTTATCTATATTCCAAGACATAAAGATGATATCAGGTGACTGAGAGGAGCAGTCACGAAGATAAAGATCTTTGTGTATGGCAGCGTATACAACTGAAGAGGATATCTGATTAGAAAGGCTTCGGGTGATTGGTAGAGTTGTGAAGATACAAGACAGAGTCAGACACTGCTAGTTGAGACAGGATTCATGATACTACAGTTTGTGATTCAAGTTACAGAGTTTCTTATTTTTGTGAGAGCTGATTGATTTGATGTTGATTGTTGGAAATTCAACTCCGCTATTACATGCCAATTAAGCAAGATGAGCAGAGTCTCCGGCAATAAATCCTAGGGTGGAAGATTGCTGATGTTTAATTTGGAGGTGCTACTACTGAGGGGCAGAACTACAACGAGAAGTGTTGGGATGGTTAGTTTTCATGAAGATATAGAGATTTTGCAGGTTGAAGATCAGATTGCAGTTTCAGAAGATCGAGTCTCAACATTGAAGATCCGATATCTCAAGTTAAGGGGGAGGCTATTCATTTAGACTTTCTATAATTAATATCGGTTTGTGAAGAATTGATTGCACCGGCCAAGGGGGAGTTTGTTAGAGCACATAAAGTGCACAATTAGTTGTCCGATGCAATAATTCTAAAAGGCTGAGAAATTCGTACAATTATGCTTACGAAGTTTAAGTTCGTAAGAACTATTAAGTTAGTAAGGCCCAGCCCGTTTGTACGAATTTGATAGCCCAGTCTGTTTGTACAACCTATAAATATAAGTCTTAGGTCACAAATTTAGATTGATGATTTAGTTGCAACATAGAGTCATTCACTAGGTTCTCGAGGTAGAGATCTATACCTCGAGATACCGCCCAAACTATCACGATTCGTCTCAATGATTGTAATCCGTAATCATTGTAGATGTTGTTCATACGGATTCATCTTGTAATCATATGATTAATGATAGTATTTTTGTGTTTATCTCCTGTTCTTATTATCTTCGTGTGTGTTTATCATGATAATCATTAATTAACCCTAAAGACGATCATAGATGGATTCCGCACATCTATGATTGTTAGATCTCGTGTTAATCGATCCGGGAACGTGCTGAAACACGTTTTCACAGGGACGAATTCTTGGCATTATTTTCTCTAGTTTCTCATAGTTAATAGCACTTTGGAGCAAGCAAGTTGTTAGGGTTTTATCTCTTTTCAGCTTTGGATTGTAATCGTTATTGCTACCGGATATTCTTCAATCATTTGGTATAAAATGATTTCTTCTCTATTTGTTTGTTCTTGTGTTTTTAATATGAGTAGCTAATTCTTTCGCACCCGCTTGGGTAGTAAGCATGTCATAGGGTCGATTTAATGTTGCTTGCAAGTGTTGAACAAGATTTTATGTTTAATCGTAGATCCACATTTATTTGGGTTTAAATATTGTGTTGGTGCATACATGGTTTAATAAAGTTATAACATTTATAATGCACTCCTTAGTTTTGATGATGATTGAGAACATGCCACATGAAAGTAAGTGTTATATATAATTGATCATACGTATATTCTTACATGCTTCAAGATCCTTCTAACGATTAATAAAGACGCAATGTAGCACTATCTATAGCGTCAATCTATGTGTGGCGTGTCATATCAATATATGGAATGTGTAAAATGGTATTAATAATGATTTGGGCATTCATATGCTATTTTCCGAACCTAAAATGATGAAAACGTCAAGTTTGATTAGAAAGTAGGCATACTATGATATAAAAATGTTTTGGGTGCTTAAAGCTTTGACATGGTTAAAATGGTTGTAAACGATCATAAAAATGGTATGGGGAAAGTGTTTACTAGAGATGACAAAAACATTAACCATTAACGGATCATCCTCCAACATTGATTAAGAGTGTCCTATCTCGACCACGATTTTTGTTTTGAATATTCTTTTGGTCTCGTTAAGCTATACTCATAATTACACTTCCAAATGCATATCTAAACAAGAAAAGAAAATTTTAAAAGAAAAATAAAATGATCAAATCATTTCGTGTTCATCTACAACATGCATAATTTTTGTAGGGTTCTATGTGGAAGTGAAGGTAATATCATTGATGTGCTTGATTGATTAGTCACATAAGTGAAAACGCTTGGGTTGGAAGTTATTTCGAGTCATGTCTGATAAATTGAAAAGACTTGAGAATTGATTAAGAACTAAAACGTTACAAAACACACATTGCTTTAAAATTGATAATTGGTGCTCATACTTTAATGTGTATAATTACTTCACCAAAAGCTTGAATGTGTGACAATTTAAAGTCTTAAAGCTATACATGATGAGTTGTAAAGAAAATCTTTAAAAGACACGTGTCATGAAAATTACATGGTATTAGGACATTGTGTCAATGTGTGTGTGTCCATATGTATTACACCTATGCTAATTTTGTAAGCCTTGCGTGTATCCAAAATGTTTACTAAAATGATTGAACATGCTTGAATTGGAAATTTGATGATCATTGCATGAATTGATTAGTAAAAGAATTAACTAAATGACTAAGTTGTGAAGAAGGTGAATTTATGGGTAACATTAAATTTCATGGCATGATTGGTAGTTTGTTGTATCTTACCACTTGGAGTCCAGATAATATGTATAGTATGTGTTTATGTGTTATATCTCAAGAAAACCCTAAATTGTCACGCTATGAAGTGGTTAAACGAATATTTAGTTACTGTGCTTCCAGGATTGTGGAATCCGAAATTTTCTGGGTTGATATTATGTATTATGTGGATTCCGACTTAGGTGGTTCATTTGTTGATAGAAATCGCATTAGTGGTATATGTGCTTATGTGGGTCTTTGTCTTACATAGTAGTTTTCTTAGAAACAAATGTTTTTAAATCATAATGAACATCTAAATGAAATATCCATTATGTGTGATAATAAAAGTGCCTTAGACTTAGGTAAAAATCTCGTGGTACATTGTACAACCAAACATATTGAGATTAGACATCACTTTCTTAGAGATAATGTGCAAAAAAAAGGGTACCATCGTAATTGAGAAAGTTGATACAACCGACAATGTAACGGATATTTTCATAAAGGCACTGAAGAAGGATACATTTAACACACTTAGATTAGCATTAGGCATGATGGAACTTGTCATTTAAGTGAAATATTCAACTTTTATGCATTCCTGATGAGCACGACTGCTTGCTGAAGCCGTCCTCTCTTTCTGGACGGCCTTTGTGTCAACTGAAGCCGTCCCAAGCTCTTGGAAGGCTGATAACTGAAGCCGTCCCTGTCAGTCTCACGGCTCTTAATGCATAGTGAACCTTATCCCTTGGAAAATCTTGATTTAGCACCTACTTTATGATTTTATGAAGTCAAGAATAACGGACTTGATGATTGTGTGTAACAAATATGATTTCTCATCATCAATCATTATCAAGATCCATGTTTGAAACTTTAATTTGCATAAATAGAAATAACTTGTTCATAAGGTAACATTGAAAGATACTTGAATAGATGATATCCAAGTGACAAAATCGTCTATCAAAATACTTGGGTGATTGACAACTATGTGCTTAAGTGTTTCAAATGATGTTCAGGGTTTTGTCAATTATAAAGTCATGGAAATCTCATTGGATATAAGAAACTATTGAATGTTGTTTGTAAAAACCAATGGGAGGTGCTAGCGTTGTTGTATGTCTTTTGTGTAATACATGATATTTTAAGTTGCTTGCTCTATGATAATATGTTTGTGTAGGTGTGTCATTTTGCCTTAAAAACGAAGAAAGACTTGATTCATTATATGTGCATTATGTGAAAACAACTTCCTAAGTGAATATCACCAAATCTACCATAATATGTGCTAAAATTGATGATCAAGTCCAAGATGTTACATGTTGAAATATATGAGACTCGAATTAATGACATGATCACATGTGACTTGGTTAAGTGCTCATTGGTTATGTATATATCAAAATGTTTGCACACATCTAGCCACACCGATTATACTAAATGTTCAAGATACATGATGGATAATGATTATTTGAATCTCATGCATATGTACGCGCGTAAATTGTTTATATCACATATGTACCAAGCTCAAATGAAATATCTTTCTTATATGTGATCCGATGTTGTGAGTTACATGATGTTGATACATGATAAATGATCCTTTTAAATTAGTTTTTGGGATGATATGAATACTCTAGGAAAACGGTTGGATTATAACTCATGTGTTTGAAAAAGGCTTATGATAAAAAGTGACAAAAAGCTTTTCGTGTCTATATTGAAAGTGCATGGATAATAAATGATAAAAGTTTTTAATAATAACTAATTTGTGAATTAAGAAATAGACTTGAGGACCTTATTAACGTGAATGAAGCACATAACTTTGTTTAATTGTTTGTCAAAGTGAATTGTGAATAATATTTTCTTAATAGAGATTGATAATCAACATGAATGAATCATGCTAAGTATGAGTCCTTATACACCTTGTTGTATTAAAATGTTATATTTTGGTTATATGCTCAATCGTTTGCAATTACAAGGTGAACAAAGTAGATGCATGAAGAGTCTTACCATGTGTAAGAGAATTGAGTACAAATTAGATTGATTAATAGAATTACACATCGAAGTTTTCTTTAAGATGAATTATCTTTGGTATTTACAATATTCATAGCAACTACATGCCTTAATTGCAAAATGTGTGTTAATTTCATTCCTAGAAACTCTTAAACTAAGTGTACATGAATTAACATGCTAAATAGATTGGAAGTGAGTCAATATTATCTTGTGCTTGAATATGATGAACTATTATGAAGATCAAGATAATAAGTGTAGACATAATACAATGATTGCCACTATATGACTAGGTGTATTAGTGTGCTTAAATGATAAATATTCATGTGGCTATGTCTAGAACGTATTCTTATACATGAACAAGTGTATATGCCCTATGCTTATGTGTTAAAACTATATGTGGTGCATTTCTAGACGACTCGAGAAAATTTAAAGAACGTGTTTGCTCATACTCTATTGATTAAATACTTCATGAAAAATTAGTCAACAATCAAGAAAAGTGAGTATCTAAGCATAATGTTATTGCCATGTGTGTCATATGTAAAAATCTATCTTGGTGCATACATTGTTGATCATGTACATACTTGAAAAATATATTGAGAAAAAAAATTGTGCGCATATTTGAAAACGTGGTCATGTCATACTTGATCCTTGAATCTCGATAAAGAATAAGTGTCATAATGGGATATAGTTTGAAAACACAATTCATGCATTGTACTCATATTTGAAAATAAATTGGCTTCTCCATGTTCTTATGTGAACCCTTTGTAATTTGATGCGATAATATGTTAATATGAGGGAAACAAAATATGAGAAGCAAATGTTGTGGGACCTTGGCATATCATGACCTAAAATGTATGATCAAAATCATTTTCGTCTTGCTTATATGAGACTTGTCCACCAAAATGTATTAAATGAATTGTGACGATTGCGATTGATGTATAATTTGAGGGGGAGCTACAATCTAGGGGGAGGTAAAATATTATTTCATGTATATTTCTATACCTCTAAATGTGTTGTGTTGGTATGATTACTTCATACATGCTTCATGATTCATGACTTATATGCACATTGGTGTCATTAACTGAATACGTGTATTGCGCTTATATCATTTTCATAGTTGTATGTGCTTCTTATATATATACAAATGCATGTATGCTTGTAGTTTGCTTGCTTGGGGTTCTTGTCGGTAGGTTACTTTCAAGGGGGAGCTATTTTTAGGTACCCACATGTCCCATGGATCGAAACCTAGGCTCTAATACCTATTTCCCTTCTTTTTGATTCGACAAAGGGAGAGAAGCATGTAGGTATGTTATGTAGTTAACATGATCAATTATATAGTACATTTACCTACATGTGGTATATTGTTGTCATCATCAAAAAGGGGAGATTGTTGGTGCATACATGGTTTAATAAAGTTATAACATTTATAATGCACTCCTTAGTTTTGATGATGATTGAGAACATGCCACATGAAAGTAAGTGTTATATATAATTGATCATACGTATATTCTTACATGCTTCAAGATCCTTCTAAATAACGATTAATAAAGACGCAATGTAGCACTATTTATAGCGTCGATCTATGTGTGGCGTGTCATATCAATATATGGAATGTGTAAAATGGTATTAATAATGATTTGGGCATTCATACGCTATTTTCCGAACCTAAAATGATGAAAACGTCAAGTTTGAGTTTGTGTAGCAATTTATCGTAAAAACCAGGCACGGCCTCAGTTCAGAGCACGGCTCCAGAGGACGGCCTCATGTCCTGTAAAGGTCGTGCTCCTTCTGTCCAATTCACTAGTTTTTCACCCGGCCATCGTTACACATTTCCGTGAACCCAAACTTGCTCCATAAGCTTATATTGATGTTCTAAGATGTTTACAATTGAAAGATTTCAAAAACAACAACTTTTGTTTTTCGCCAAATCTGAGAGTCGAAAATTTTCTAAGTATAAAAGAGCACGGCTCTTGTTCAGGGACGACTCCATTGGACGGCTCTTGTAGGAACAAAGGCCGTCCCTATTCTGTCCAAATTGATGAGATTTACCGAGCACTCGTTACATATGTTCATGACCCGAAACTTGCTCCTAAGTCTTACATTACCATTCTAAGATGTTTGCAATTTTTAAAATCCAAATCTAAACACTTTGAATTTTCACCAAAATTTGGACGGCCAAAATATTTCTAAGTGTTGAAGGTCAACAAAAGTCAAGATAGATGGAATGGTCATACTTGGTCAACCATCTGGATATATTGGTTATATATTTGAAAATTAGTGGGTGGATGTCCCATTTCCATAGCTCATCTTGTGAGTCTCTCATTCCCCAAACATCTTAACTTGGTAAGCATCTTCTCTTCTTTCTTCCATTCTCTTTTGTGTAAATCTTGCAATAGGAAAGTTATTGTTGTAGTGGAGGATGTATTGGAGATATGTAAGGTTTTTTTTTGTGAAGTTCCAGGAAGTGCACGGATGTTGTTTGAAGCACGGCTCTTGTGCCATGGAGGACGGCCTCAGTTAAGAGCCGTCCGAGTCAAACGGTAATAAAGCACTTTTTGACTATAAATTGAAGACTTGGGCATATTTGGCTTTCACCTCTTGCATCTACAACTCCTGTAAAAATACATTCTTATCATACAAAATCTTATATCATTGATTATTAGCAAGAGTGTCAAATTTGTAGTGAGGAGATTATTTGGTGAAGTAATTGAGAGCCTACAAATTGTTTGTTCAATTACACTAGTGAGTGTGATTGTTGTGTATTCTCTTGAAGTGTCAAGAGCTTATGTTTTCCTAGTGGTTAGGAAACTTTGTATCTTGAAGTGTCAAGATCATTTGGGTGTAATCTAAACTCTAGTGGTTAGAGTTGGGCAAATTCTTAAAGTGTCAAGAATTGAAGATTTCCTAGTGGTTAGGAATCATTGGTGTGTCTTGAAGTGTCAAGACTTGGTTAATTCCTAGTGGTTAGGACTTGTTGGTTCATCTTGAAGTGTCAAGATTGTATTGCGGACTCTCCACCGGTTTTGGAGAAAGATAGTGCTACTAAATCTCGATTGTGAATCGAGGAGTGGATTAAGGCGGATTAGTTAACATCCGACCCCAACCACTATATATCGTGGTGTTCATGTGGTGATAAATTCTCTTTCCCTTATCTCTTATTATTTATCATTTCATTACTATTATATTTACTTCACAAGGATTGAATTGTTGTTGGAAACTACAAGTATATCTCTTTGTTGTTAAAATGAAACAAATTTTGTAACTAGTATTGAGATTAATCAAAAAGTCTTACAAACCAAATAAAAATCGGGTACAACCTATTCACCCCCCTCTAGGTTGCACTTACATATTGTTTTTATCTTTTATATTTATTGATTGATAATTGTAATTAGAAGTTTAGGAGAAATCTATGTCATTGTCAATTGGTTTATGAAATGGTTAATCGGTATATAATTAACCTAAAGTCGTTGGAGTTCGGGAGAAACTAACGATAAAGATTTTAAACAATTAAATCCATTTTGAGTGTGTAAACGCTTATGATAGAGGGATCTGATTAGGCGAATAAGCAGTTCGGGAGAAAGTTTTCAAAAGATTAAATCATAAAATCAACTCATGTTTTTAATGCTTACTAGTTAAGAGTAGAAATTAAGTGCGGGAGCAATAATTATATTTTGAGCAGTTAAAGTTTCAAGTATAACGGAAGTTCATGTTGTCTACCTTTTGAGTCGTTCAACAAATGCAAGTAATATTTAGACCCGATGATTGGCATGTGAGCTGATCCAAGTAGGTGTTCCTTTTAAATCTTTGTTAAGATTCAACAACCAAAATTTCTCTTGCGATTAATCCTACGGGATTACTAACTATTTCTTCTAACTTTTGCAACGTGACAATTCCGCCACAAAACCCCCTTTAATTTGAATTGCTTAATTGTTGACAATTACTTAATAAGTCCTTGTATTCGACCTCGGTTTACCAAGTCAACTATACTGCATACGAACGGGTCCACTGCTCGCAAGTGTGTAGTAGTCCGTAGCTAGGTATTTCGTGTTTATAAATTTAAGACTAAAAAATACACATCAATATGTTAACCGTGACAACTGTAATAATGAAATCTGGTTTCTTCATCCTATTCAAAGAAGCAAATAACCTCTTCAAAATCACAGGTTAATTTCATATGATCATTGAACAATCTTAAAACAAGTAGAGGATTTCAAGACGGTGGATGCCGACTTTAGTTATTTTTCCTTCTACAGCTCAGATATAGATATCAAACCGGAAAGGTAAAGTAAATAAGATATGTTAGGAATGGTGACCAAAATAATTATTCAATCCACAAGAATAAAGCCAAATATACCACTTCGTAGATATTTAACCTATTTGACCCGTTTCCATTTTAGCTATACTTTCGTCTAACAACTTGACCTTGTAATTAGATATAGATGTGCGTTAAGCTGGATAACTCGGATTAGTGTAGTCTTATGCAGAGCTACTATTTAAAGGGAAATTAACCACTAGGTTGATAGCCCAATGGCCACCGCCCCCGTCGCAAGGATCTAGGAGTCTGTAAGGCGCAGGTTCGAATCCTGACGCAACCCAGTATTCGTTATTCCCACCTACTCCCTGGGGAAGTCACTGGGATGCCAATATGCGGTAATGCGGCATGGTACCCAAAGGGTACAAGAGGCTAAGTAGTTCCCTCCCAATTACCATTTTTTTTTTAGTTAAAGGGAAACCAGAGTGGCTTAGTATCTACCGATTTTAAAAACTCTACATGATAGCGGTATAAGTGGATCCGCAAAAAAATGGGTTTTTTAGGCAATGCCCTGTGAAACAGCATCCATGACTACTGAAGTAGATTACACATATTAATTAGCTGTCGAAATATTGTTTTGTCATCTTGTTCAAGGAAGGAAGTAACCTCTTAAAGATTATCTGTCATATGATCATAATCTTCACTATTAGTATCTGCTTTCAAGCGGGTTGAATCCGCAGAGCCTCATGGGTCCCTGTAATGACCGAGCTTGAACGTGTCAGGAATCACTATGCTTTGCTGATTGCAAAATCTGCAGATGGCATACTTCAAAAAAAAAAACTTCCCTCATACTATGTTCATTTAACTTTATACCGACATGCCAAGATCGATGAGGCAATATAATCGCTATTGCATACTAACTGGTTCATAGATATCACACTCATTAGAACAAGTTCTGTACGGAAATCCACCAACAAAACCCAAAAAAAAAAGAGAAGTGGTGTGACCAAAAGATTCAGGAAAATATATAAATCGTTGGCGTTGAAATATTTTACTCTCATCTATAACTATACTAAAACAGGAGGTTGGAGATGTATTTGGAGCCACCCGAGCCCTCTTGAGACTACATTCCCGCCCTTCCCTCTGTTTTTTATTTCCTCCGTTTCTATTTACAACAAAAATTAAAAATAGAACTGCATCCCCTTTGCAGCCCTTCTCTGACCTAATAGAAAAAAAAAACGAATTAGAAAAAAAAATCCCTCAATCTTTCTTCCTCGACCTCTTTTCACAATTCAACCTAATTGAAATCCTCTTCGCAATATTCAGCCATATATTATTCTTTGTTCTCCATCCAATTTTGTTTATGTTTGATTATATGCATACAATAAAGTATAAAGTATAAACTATTGTTGATGGAGATGATGCCGCGAGATGTTGTTGAAGGAAATACTTAGGTGAACAATATTTGGTTGAATTCACTTGCTATATGGATGAATTTTATGCTAAAGGGTTGAATGCCCACAAAGTGTTTGCTATAATGCCTGAACGAGTGTCGATGAGTTCATTGGCAGGTGTTTTTACCCGTTAAATATATTTTCGTTTCTTAGTTTATGCTTTATTGATATGTTTTGATTATGCAATTACTGACCTTAGTGTTATATTTCAATGTGTTACTATATTTCAATGTCGTTTTGCAAGTTGAATGTGCAAAGTTGTTTTGACGCTTTTTTGTATTAGACTTAAGCCTGTTTTGCGGCAAACAATTAATTTACTCAATGTGGAAGGACTTGGTAGTTGGTACAGTGATACTTGCATTGCACCAATGTGGCAATAGCCCAGTGGTACCCGTTACCCATGATGCTTAGGGCCCATAGATGAAGTCTTAAATGACGAGGGTTCGATCCTTGGGGATGCCCATATCCTGTGGGAATTAAGTGGAGGTGTTTCACCGGCACCCAAAGCCTTACGGGGTGGTATAGGTGGGTATCTAAGCTAAAGGATACCGGGGGCAGGGTCCCTTCCTTCAACCCTATATTTTTACTTGTATTGCTCTTTGTAAAGGTCAGGAAATAGTTAAATTTCTAGGATGGACTTATATTGTAACTAATCTTGCAGTATTTGGCGCTCCTTTAAGCATCATGGTAAGAATTCACAGCCACAACCTCAAATATGATTTGTTTTTGTAGAGGATACTGATTAGTTATACAAGTGTTAAGTACATGCCTTTTGTTATTTGGGATCGCTTAAATTTGCTTAGATGATATGGTTCTTTTACGGATACTTAATTTGAGACGATTATACATCTAGCCTTTTTGTTAGGAGGGAATTGTGTTGATTGTTAATCTGGGTAAAATGAGTGGGCAAAGATCATTGATTCTGGAATATGGTAACATGTGTAGTTTGAGAATACCTTGGTTATCTGCTTATAATATCTTTATTCATGTTTTTTATGTTCTTTTATTGTGAGCTTTTGTTTTGCATCAAACGGAGGATGGAGGCAGAATATTATACTTGATATGCATTAAAATCACATTTTCCCACCTTCTCATGGCAGTAAGCTGCTAACGCCATGAAGAGAGCTGGTGTTCTAATCAACCAGATGGATGTTGCCAGAGTTGCTTCTTATTTGAAATTGCATGACGCCTTGAAGGTGATTTCTATTATTATTGTTGTTGAGCAAAATATGTAACCTTATATTATTATTAATATTATTATTATTATTGTTAAAACCAAGGAAATAGTGACACAAAATGGTGATTTTGATTTTTAAGAGAATGGAATCCGTTCAAAAAATGGTCCCACTGATGGCGCCAATGTTTGAACCTACATTGACTGGCTTAGTGAAGATACGGATTTGACTGCGACAACCATCACATCTCTTGAATATACAGTGCAAACCTAACAAGTTCTTAGCGAACCTAAGGTGGCGATGGTTATCGTAAGATAGGAAAATAGCGTTTCCCGGTATCTTTGAAGGATATAACGATTATGATTCGATTTATCAAATCGAACATATTATATGAGAGTGAATACAAATCACTCATGTTGTTTGTTATGAGAAGTGAAAGATAATTCACTTTGTTGTTCTATATATGTATGATATAGAAACAGATTCATTTTTAGTGATTCACTTATTATACTCATAATATGTATCAAAGAAAACAAATGTATATTATTATGTATCATCCATCTCTCTTCTATCATGTATGAAAGAGCATGTATATATAGTCAAATAGGATTCTTTTTTATGAGAGGATCCTTATGACTGTATAATATGGAATATATAATATGGAATAGAGTGCATGGCCCTTTGAAAATATATGGGAACTAGTGATGTTTAATAGTGAAGTCTCTATCACTTGTTTAAAGTGAATATGGTTCACTTGTAACAGGAATATTTATAAGTAAAAAGAGTAAATAGGTATTTGTGAGATAACAATTGTTACCCAATCACTTGTAACAATATAATGTATACGTAAATAAGATGGGTCAAGGAGACTTTTGCTATGCCTTTAGGTTTTAATAACATGTAATCAATATGTGATCAATTATTATTATTATTATTGAGCAAAATACGTATCCTTATATACGTGATTCCTATATTTTTAAATATACCAATTCTTATCTAAATTAGAGTATAGAGTATGTCTCCTATTTTTTTTTTTAACAACTATAATCATATTATCAGTATTCATTTCATTTGATTCTTTGCATTTTATTTATCATTGTTCCACCTTATATGTTTTCTATTTGATTGAAATAAAAATTATGTGTTCGATTTATTCTACAATCTAATCTAAATATACGTTTTAAAACAAAAATAAAAGCTATTTTTTAAAACTACCCGTTCATCGGACGGGTCTGAAGACTAGTATGTTAAATAAAATTGTACGCAAAGAAATAGCCAAGATTCGTTGTAGTACAACTAACCAAAGGTTAAATGGCACGTCTCCACTTAACTGAGGAGGCCCAGGTTCGAGTCCTGGCAGTTTACACTTTTTAGTTTTCTATCATCAATTTACACTCTTTTTTTTACAAGTGAATTTTACCTCAGACGTATATGATGTGTGTTAATCGCACAACAAAAGGGTCCCGCACTAAGCGGATCTTAAATAGCCTTTCTCACCATACCACCTCCTTAATTGGAAAATACCGTCGAGGAGAACCTACCAAGGTTCAAACTCGAGATCTTGGAGTAAACTCCTCCGGGCCCCGCATAGCAGGTTTAGTGAAACACCTCTGGCCACTTTTAATCCAATTTAAAAATAATTAATACTTTATTACATAATGTTCATCTAATAAAAAAATATAGCTTAATGCTAATCGCACAACGAAAGGGCCCCGCACTAAGCGGATCTTAAATAGCTTTTCTCACCATACCACCTCCTTAATTGGAAAATACCGTCGAGGAGAACCTACCAAGGCTCGAGCTCGAGACCTTGGAGTAACTCCCCGGGGCCCCGCATAGCAGGTTTAGTGAAACACTCCTGGCCACTTTTAATCCAATTTAAAAATAATTAATACTTTATTACATAATGTGCACCTAATAAAAAGATATAGCTTAAAGTTAGGAAAGTTACATATTTATATCAATATTTTATTTTATATTATTAACTAGTAATCAAATTAATTGTAATATTGTTGTTATTAGTATGGGAAAAGTGACTATGGAGCTGTTATGCACCCAACTTAAGTGAAAAACCCCTCACATAATAATATTTTAATATTTTAAATAAATACATGGCCCCCATGATTTTTACCTTTTAAAAATAGGTATGTGAAGGGTTTTTCACCCAACTTGGGTGCCTAACAGCCTCATATTCCCTTCCCCCTATTAGTAATTATAATTAGACTATACTTAGGATAATAATTGTTGTTATTAGTAATCAAAATCAAATTATATATTTAGATACAGATTCTTCTTATATAAACTGAAATCTACAAATAAAATTCTCAACAAACAAAATTATTGAAAACCCCACGTACTAGTTGTTATTTTTATTATTTTTAACAATCATGACTAACGAAAATAAAATTATTTTTTTGTAAAACATCAATAATAATTTGATCAATTATTTAATCAAAGTTAAGATATTGATTCTCTGCAAGAGTTTGTATAAAAGAAACTTTTCTACACCAACCAACCTTGATATGATTTATCATTTCAGTATTTACAATTTAAATATCTCAATTCTTTTTAAGTATATAGCTACATTTAACGTATACTTTTTTTTTGTTTCATATACTTTTGTTTTTGTTTCATATACTAATTTTTATATTAATATGATTTATCATTCTAGTATTTACAATTTAAAGGTTGTTTATAATATAAAATATAGATAGATATTAATTTTCATATTTATATATTTGTATCTAATTCGAGCCTATAAATATAAGGCTATGTTGTAAATATAAAATAATCTCTCATTAATAAAAGGGTGAAGATTCCCTCAAGCTAATTAAGCTTTGAGTATCGGCTCTTGATTTTCATCTAAGGGTTATATTAGGGTAACTTGAGTAATTCTCCTTAATAGAATTACTTCTTTTCTTCTCTTAACTCTTCTATTCAATATTATAATACGTTATCAACACGAAGAAAACTTGACAAGTGTAAAATTATACTTAAATATTTTTTACAATTAAAGTTACATATTTAACAAGTAGTCTTATATTGAAAATGCTTTTAACAACCCGTGTATTTGATACGGGCATAAATTAATAGTAGATATATACGATAACCATCAGTTCACGTATCGGTGACGGCTTAAATCTAATACTAATGTTAATAATTCGTTTCTTTATAAACTGGTCACTAAGTTTCAATACTAAAATATAAATTTTAATCTAGTACTCTTAAAATAAATTAAATGAATCATTCCTTTTATTCATTGATAGAGCTAAATGTTCAAATAATAAAACTCCATTGGTGTCGGTTTCCCAGCAAACAGCAACCATGTTTTTATTATCTATTACGAATAAATATAATTTCATGCAAAGGAAATCAATAACATCCGCTGTAGCACAAATACTCAATCAAAGCATGACTTCGGCTCCCTCTTAAGTAGGGAGTCCCAGGTTCAAGTCCTGGCAGCGGATAAAAACAACTTTTTTGTATGAAAAATATTGTTCTTTTCTTTGCAAATATAATTAAGCAGATTATTATGAAATTAAAAAGTGTAGCGAGTGTTTTTCAAAAACAAAATAATAGTAATAATTTGTGCTGATTGTTTTTCTTTTCCAAAATTTTAAAGTAATTTTTTTGGTTCTATAGTTGCCATGAGTTGGTCGAGTAAACGAGACAAACACACAGTTGTAACTTTTTTGGTTTCTTCATCCTATTCATCATAACCTCTTAAAAGTTACAGATAAAGTTCATATGATCACTGCACAATTTTGAAAGAAGCAGAGGATTTCAGGAAGGTGGATGCCGACTTTGGTTAGTATCTACAGATTTTAAAAACTCCACATGATAGCGGTATAAGTGGTGGCATCCGCGAAAAGATGGTTTTTTTAGCTAGGCTATGCCTTGTGAAACAGCATCCATGACTACCGAAGTAGATTACACATATTAATAATTAGCTGTCGAAATCTTGTTTTGTCATCTTCTTCAAGGAAGGAAGTAACCTCTTAAAAAAAAACTGGAGACTGCATACTTCAAAAAATAACTTTCCATGGTAAAATGTTCATTTAACTTATATCGACATGCCAAGATCAATGAGTCAATATAATCGCTGTTGAATACAAACTAATTCTTAGATAATACAGTCATTCGAACAGGTTCTTAGGGGAATCCACCACCCAAAAAAGAAAAAAAAAAAAAAAGGAGAGAATGTGGTATGACCAAAAGATTCAGGAAAAAATATTAGTCTTTACTAGAAATTTAAATCCTCTTTGGCGTTGAGATCTTGCATTCTTATATGTTAAATAAATTTTTATGCAAGAGTCAAATAAAATCCACTGTACACTCATTCGAACAAGGTAGTTTAAGGGAAACCACCAAAAAAAATAAAATGTGGTGTGAGCTACAGATTCAGGAAGCCATGAAGTAGGATTGTTATTATGAGGTTGGATAGGCCGGTAATTAAAAGATAACCCATCCTATACACGTTCATAAAAGTTAAATTAGTCTAAAATTTTGAATTATTTTTGGCGTTGAATTATTGTATGCAAAAGTATAACCAAGATCCGCTGTAGCACAATTAACCAAAGATTTAATGTTACGTCTCCTCAAGTCGTGGATCTGTACATACAATCCGCTCAAACTCTCCAAATTAAGCAAACTGGGTTTCACTTTTGTAAAATCAGTACGAATGCCATCAGTTGTGTTGGTGACGTGTCCTAAGAAAGGCTCCGCGTGCAGAAATTTTTTCTCCACACATACAGCTCAAAGATAGGTACCAAACAAACCTGAAAGGTAAAGTAAATTGTGTTTTTTGGACTGCATATGAATCCACCCTACTTTTCAATTTAGAGTAAAAGTTGCATAGTGCATCACAACATTACTGAATATGGAAACCAAAAGCGGAGTATGCTATAAACATCCTGCAAAAAATTTAAATGGAATAGAAACTAGCCAATCACTTAAAAACTTGTGAGGTTCGCCATCACCCACATTGGTGCCATGGATATCCGAATTACAATTCCAAATCCGATTAACTCAGTCCGTTTAATTTGATTAAATCACACTTGAATCGGATGGATTATTTGGAATCGGATATTAGAGAGACACCCCTAGACATATAGAACAGGTTTAGATAGCCCGTAATCCAGTGAGAACGTACCCCTTTTATTCCATCCCGAAAGCAAGAAAATTGCAATCAATGGAATCAAAATCTTTTTTGAAATAATACTTCATTGAAAATCAATATAATTAAAGAGTCAAAAAATCTTTTAGAGTGCGTGCAATGGTTTTGAGGACAATGGCAACAAAAAAACGACTTTTATTTTAGTTTATAACCGTGTGCTCTAGTGATAAAGGTTTCTTAGGCTAAACGGCAATTTGTGACTTGCGTTTTAAATAAATTTGGTTGGAAAAAGTGAAACAAAAGCCGCTGTAGCATAGTTGATAAACAATGCAAACTACCGAAAAAACCTCTGTTGAATTGTTTCCAATTTCCGCTCCTCTCCAACGGGAGCCCAGGTTCGAGTCCTGGCGGCGGTTCTTTTTTTTTTATATATATTGTTATTATCAGATTTTCTTTTTCACTTCTTGACTGAGCAAATGGTTCACATTTACATATTTTTTTCTATCTGCAAATTTAACTGATCATTTGTTTCGTGCACAATACATATAGATTTAGATGTCAATACTAGATTAGCCACATTATCTCTTATCTCTCTATATTTATACTTTTCAAAAAAAGTTCTCTATATTTATAAAAGAATTTTACATTATAATGTTTATTTTTTTTAAATGTGTAGTATAAGTTCTTGGTTTTCTTCGGAACCACGTTCTTTTCTTATTCTTACTCCATCTAAAATTAAAAACAACACTTTATAAATCTTTGTTTCTTGAGGGAAATTTCAAGGATGGTTTAGAGCTGCCATAAGACTTCAGAGAAAAGTTGTTTTGTGAAAAGTTGTTATTGGGAGATGGGTTGGGTTGCATTTTAAATCTAAATTTCTAATAATACTTAAGGCATTTAATAGTTACAAAGAAGAAGCAAATATACAGCTAGGTTTGAGCCGGCCCGCCCTGCTTCAATCGACACAATTCAACGTGTATTGCTATTACCCATTCAAATAGAAACCCATCTTGACCCGTCATCCAACTTGCCAAGTCCTCCACTTAACTGACCTTGAACTAAACAACTTTTCGGTTCTATAGTTGCCACGAGTTGGTCGAGTAAACGAGACAAGCACACCCACTCAGATTCTGTATGTACAATCCACTCTAACTCTCCAAAGAAATATTGCTTCGCTTTGGTGTTGTCAGTGTGATCAGTAAGAATGCCATCAGTTGTAGCAGTGACGTTTCATAAGAAAAGACTGTGAATAAGTACTTGGATATAATCCTTCTTCAACGACATCATCACATACAGCTCAAGTATAGATAACAAACTGGAAAGGAAAATGAATAAAAGTTGCAAACTGGGCATGTTTTTTGTACATACTGCAACTTGGGTCATTTGGAATAATCACACCTGAGTTTGTAGACATTTAACCTATTTGACCTCTTAATTAGATATAGATGTACTTTAAGCTGGATAACTCGGATTAATGTAGTCTGATGCAGAGCTACTAATTAAAGGGAAACCAGAGAGGATTAGTACCTACGGATATTAAAAACTCTACATGATAGCGGTATAAGTTGCATCCGCAAATATATGGGTTGTTTTAGGCTATGCCTTGTGAAACAGCATCCGTGACTACCGAAGTACACGATTACACATATTAGCTGTCGAAATCTTGTTTTTTCGTCTTGTTCAAGGAAAGAAGTAACCTCTTTAAAATTATCTGTCATATGATCATAATCTAAGAACAAGTAGAGGACTTCAGGAGGGTGGATGTCCACTTTCTCTCTTAGTATGTGGAAACAAGAAGTGTTTCCTCTTGAGAAACCAAAGAGTTAGTGTCAAAACCGTTTTCGATGTAACATTCTGTGTGTGCTTTCAAGCGGGTTGAATCTGCAGAGCCCCCCGGATCCCTGTAATGATCAAGCTTGAATGTGTCAGTAATCACTACGCTTTGCTGATTGCAAAATCTGGAGAAGGCATACTTCAAAAAAAAAACTTGGGTGCATCCGTGCATGATTTGGAAGATTCACAACTGCGTTTGATTTGAAAACATATAGCCAAATAGCGATAGGCTTTTTGATGAAGCAAGCAAGCTAGCTGAAACCGAGTACTTCGAAATATTGGTTCGATTCGGTTGTTTGGATTGGTAGACGTTTAAGCTTTTAGATATAAGATCGAGCTATTGTCAACACTATTTGAATCTGCAGATACCCCTGAATCTGAAGGAATCACTACGCTTAATTTGCTGGATAGTCCAAAATCTGGAGACGTACGCCTCCTCCAAAAAAAAAAATCCCTGATATCATGTACATTTAATTTCAACGAGTCAATATAATCGCTATTGAAACGACTATTTCTTGGAATTAATACGTACGCTCATTCGAACAAGGTCTTTAAGGAAATCCACCAAAAACAAGAAGTCGGATTGCTATGAGGTTGGAACTTAGGACAGTGGGGACAGGTAAAAGATTAATCAATCCCATGATACACGTTCATAAAAGTTAAATAAAATTGTACGAAAAAATATAACGAAGATCCGCTGTAGCCCAATTAACCAAAGGCTTAATCTAACGTCTCCTTTGACTCCGGAGGCCCAGGTTCGAGTCCTGGCGGCGGAATCCATTTTTTTTTAATTTTATCTTTTAACTTTCAAATCTTCTATACAATCATAGCTGGCCAATTATATTACGGTAACATCATTATTATTAAATTACTCGTATTATTTCGTACGTATTGATATTAATCAGCCTTGACCAAAGATTTAAAAAAATAACTCACAACTTTTTAATGGAATATATATTGATCATATCCAAATTATTATTTTATACTCTATTAAAAAAAAAACTAAGCTAATAACTTATTAACCAATTATAACTTTCGATTTTATTAAATTAAAAATTGATTATATCATTATTAATTTTGTATATATATTAAAACAACAACATAAATTAATAAAATGAGTAAATCCCAACCCTCCATTTAAATTTAACTTTATTTCTCCACCTTTGGATCAAAATGCTTACCTCATCTTGTATTCCACTTGAAATGTAATCCCTTTTAGCCCTTAAACTTTCACTTATGTTGCCAAATCTAACCGAAAAATCTAATCCATGTTTTGCACCTTCTCCGTTCCTTTTTCTTCTCATAAGATAACTTTTCAATATAATTCATAAAAGCAAATTTCTTCATGGATTCTTATATCAAATATAGTGTCATAGATTCTTATATCAAATATAGTGATCGGATTAAACATATTTAGATGAAACAAATATTTCTAATTTTTATAATCATTGTATCTATTTTCTAATTTAGATTAAACAAATTTTCCTAATTATTATAATTATTATATGTATTCTCCAATAATATTTTTAATTATTAGTATATATCAGCTCACCTAATTTATGTTATTATTATATGTATATATATATGTAATATACTCATGTAATTTCTTGATTTTCTTTCATAATATAATTATGGTTTTTTTTATAACTTTAGACTAACTTGATTTTCATGGTATTTTGCAGGGAATTTCAATTTTCACATATTCAAGAACTTATAGAGATATGATTTTTCTACATCAAATAAAGATTTATTACTTTGTAAATATTTGAGTTTTAAACAAAATTTCTTGTCCAAATCTTCCAAGTAAATTGTTTATTGTTTTTTAACTGTTTATAGTTGTAAAAATTAAAAAGATTATTCGAAATCATCGTCCGACTAAAGTGAACAAATAACAAATGTATTTTGTAAGTAAGGAAATACTATCATTTCCATATCAACCAAACTAAATACAATTTTATTTTGATCAGAATTTGATTTGATATATGATTTGGTTATATCGTATAAGTATGGTAATGATACTAATCGGACGTAACCACCTTATACCTCTTTATAAATTCACATGTTACTATTTGTATATCACAATTCCTCTCATTTTCTCTTTTTAATTCACCTATACAATATCATGACAAATCCAAATCCAGTTGTGTTTGATAGGGTGGCTGACCTAACAAACAATTGACCTGACAAACAATATCATGACAAATCCAAATCCAATGATTACATGTTGGGATTGATGACAAACGACGGGAAAACTTATCTGAGTTCAGATTCTTTATGTGAGACAGAGTCATCGGATTGTTTTGAGGAAAAATCTACTTTCTGGATGTGTTGAATACTTTTAAGGCATCTGGAATTCCCAACCACAACTTTACACTTAAGTCGGGTGTTCCAGTGATGTTACTTCGTAATATTGACCAAACCAAAGGATAATGCAATGGTACTAGGTTACAAATCGTCAGGCTTGGAAGACACGTAATTGAAGCCCGAGTCATATCAGGTAGATATTTCAACGACATTACATATATACCTCGGATGAAGTTAACTCCCTCAGACAAAAGAATCCCGTTTCGTTTTCAAAGGAGACAAGTCCTAACTATTTGTTTTGCTATGACCATTAACAAAAGTCAAGGACAGCCATTTGCAAATGTTAGATTGTACTTGCGTCGACCTTTTTTCTCTCATGGACAGTTATATGTTGTTGTTTCTTGCGTCACAACTAAAAAAGGCTTGAAGATACTCATATTTGACGACGAAGGTGGCCCAACTAATAAAACAAAAAAATATTGTCTACAAAGAGGTCCTTCAAAGATTATAGATATTCAACCATTTTATTGTTTTTTTCGAGACATTTCAATTATTGCACTTTTTTTAAGATTATTTTACTTTATTTTTACCATGGTTTTTCTTTTCTTGGTTTTTAATAAATCATTTTTTTTTCTCAGTCTTTTTTATGTACACATTTGACTATTTTTATATGGTTCCCCCGCGTTACACGCGGGTTATAATCTAGTTTAATAATAAATCAAAAATCCTAATAAACATTATCCAAATATATTAGTATATTATATTTAGATTAATATTTTTAAAAAAATCTCACGAATTTATAATTTTTTTATTTTCATCAATAATTTACATTTTTAACTCTGGTTAAATACTTAATTTATAACTGTTACAATTTGTAGTTATCAACTTGAGAATTTGTTTTAGATTTTCATCACTTAATTAATTAAATAAAATTTCAACATTTTATTTCTAATTTCTTTTTCTTCCATAACATCTTTTCTTTTAATATATCAATCAAAGATGGTTGTTATAAAAACTTATTGACCAATTACAACTATTGATTTCTTAAAGTTGAGTTTTTTTTTTTAATTTATACTTTTTTGTTTTCTGTTACAAATTTATACTTTTTAATCATTAATTCCAGTACAATAGATAAAGAATAATAACTAGTATATATCCAATAAAATAATAGATAATATATATCCAATAGAATAATAGCTATTATATATTATAATTATACGTTTTATCATATAAATACAAAATTAGCTACTAATAAAAAAATTATTTAATGTAAATATATTGAAATTTAAAAATAATAGTACTATAATTTTTTTTTAAAGTTTTTTAGTAACTGTCATGACACATATACAAAAAATAAAGCATGTAAAAAATGTAATCTCTATAGGAAACACAAATAACATTGTCATATTCTAATTGAAATATTTCAAATATGTTTCATCTAAAAATAAGATATAATTTTTAAAAGTGTAAAATAAGAATGTAATATCACCATGTGTAACAATAAATCAAATAAAATGATTGAATATATACTATAAGACAGTTGAATTAATGATCTATTAACCAATCAAATCGTTCAATTTTATCAAGTTTACTCTCGCTTATGTCATCATTTAGATAAACTATAAATTAAAAATCCTTATAATATTTATCAAAATATATTATTATATTAATATTTATATTAATTTGTGGAAAAAGTCTCATTAATTTACACTTTTTTGTTTTCCATCAACAATTCACACTTTTTAGCCCTCAATACTTAATTTATAATTATTTTTAACCATCAACTTGAGAGGATTTTTTTAAAATTTTCTGAAAAAGGTTCCAAAAATATTTATATTTAATTTTTTTAAGTTACAGTTTTCACTCAAATTACGAGTCCTAATTGTTATCAAAGAAATTGAAAATAATCATAATTGTTATCTAATTATCATAAGAAAGGTGATTGAAAATGAGCCCGCATCATGACCACATACATATACGTGAATGTCAAGTACAAGATCACAAGTATAGTTATGTTTTAATTCTTAATTATATATATTTTCATAATAATATTACATAATGAGTATAACTGGTTTCAAAAACTTCTATAACAGGGATACTATTGTAGCATATGTCAAATAATTCCATCAATATGTCTCAGCTAATAATGACAGTGACGAACATGCGATTATTATACTACACTTTGCACATTAGAACACTTTACAAATTAAATGTATGAAAATCTAATATTGATACTATCGTAAACCCCGTGTCCAGTGTTGAACACGGGTCCAAAATCTAGTAGTAACCTATTATGATTTTGTAATATTCAAATATCGTTAGGTACGTTACAGTAAACAACTTCGATTAACATATTTTAAAATATAATTCACTGTAAAGCACAAAGTTTTATAATTTTAGATAAATTTTTTATTATTAAATTATAAATGACATGGGCTAAAATCTAGTAATTAAAGTTAACGAGTCATTCCTCTTATTGAGTGATGGGAGCTTTAAATTAGATTAAACTAGTAAGGTCAATTCCTCGCGTAGGTTTCCCAGCAACCTTGTTCTTATTATGTAAACTTTCATGCAAGAAAATTTACAAAATCCGACTGTAGCACGAATGCTCAATCAACTAAATGATTTCGGCTCCTCCTCAAAAGGAGTCACAGGTAGTATAAAGGATTTTTTTACAATCTTGGCTGACCAAATGAATTTTATTTTCGTATAATTTCAGATTTATATTTCATAAATTTTCAATCGTATTAGAATTAGAATTACTAGAATATATAATATACGTGAAAGAATTCTAGCAAGTAGCAGATATGCAATCAGTCTGTTTCCTTTTCAAAAATTGAATAATTTTTTTTCGGTTCTATAGCTGCCATGAATTGATCGAGCATACGAGACAAACACACACTTAGGTTTCGTATGTACAATCCGCTCAAACTCTCCAAAGCAAATCGGGCTTTAGTTTTGTAATCTAAGTTGATTGGTAAAGAATGCTATCAGTTGTATTGATGACATGTGCTAAGAAAAGGCAGTAAATAACTGTTTGCAGAAAAATTTCCGTCCATGGCATCATCACATACAGTTCACATATGAAGTGTTGACAGGGGTATTAGTGGCATCAGCAAAAAGATAACTTTTCCAATGACACCTTGTGAAACAGCATCCATGACTACCAAGTACACGAGTACACATATAAAGTGATAGAAATCTGGTTATTCATCTTGTTCAAGGAACTTCAAGATTACCATATCGTAATCTTAGAGAACAAGTAGAAGGGCTTAGTAGCTAGGGTGGATGTCAACTTTCTCTATTAGTATATGGAAACAAAAAGTGCTTCATCAACCGAAACATGTATTCAAGGATGACCGTTGTTAAAAAAATTTAAGAGAGGGACTGTCGTTGCAAATTGATAAACCACAGGGACCATTCTTGCCTTTAACCTTTTTTTATTGTACAAAGCACAGACTATCTTCTTTACAATATCTTATCATCTAACTCATCTTCACAATCCAATTGGATATCATCCGTCCACCTCAGCAGCTAAAGTAGTCAAAACGACCAATGACCCATTTCCTTCTATTCAATGGGTGAGTCAGTGGACTGCACCTTTCATTAACTTTGAAAAACCATCAAGACACCACCACCACCACCATCATGGCTGCTGCCACCACTATGGCTGCCATCACCTCACCACTGATCACCAAACTAAAAACAACCTCAAAAGCATGGCCTATGTTCTTCCTTAAATTAACATCTTCATCATCCAACATACCAATGATACAAATGTCATCATCATCTTTAATATCTTCTCATAAGTGGCCAATGATGAAAATATCGGCATCCGTTGCACAAAACGATACCGCAGTATCTGTTACGTCGAATGATGATGAGGAACAAGTTATTTCCAGTGGAAATCAACCTCTTGAAGAGACTGCAAATAGTAGTTCTATACATACAAAGCTTTACTTTGGGAATTTGCCTTATCTTTGTGATAGTGCTCAACTTGCTGGAATTATTCAAGATTATGCTACCCCAGAGCTTGTTGAGGTATATATATACACATATAAACATATACATATATATATATATATATATATATATATATATATATATATATATATCAATCTTAATTATAGCTACCCATATGGATTATTCTTTCATTAGCATTATAAAGATTGAAACTTTTTTATATGCCCATATGGGATCCTTTCTTGAACATTATAAAGATTGAATCTTTTTTATATGCCCATATGGGATCCTTTCTTGAACATTATAAAGATCGAATCTTTTTCATAGTTAGTGTTAAAATTTTGTAAAAAGGATTAGGCATTTCATACACTTTTTCATATGATTAAATTAAAAGGGTATTTATTGAATTGAGTTGATTATATTAGGTACTTTATGATAGGGATACTGGTAAAAGCAGAGGTTTTGCATTTGTGACCATGAGCAGCATTGAGGATTGCAAAGCAGTCATTGAAAATCTTGATGGAAAGGTAAAGTAAACTTCTTTCTATCTTGCAATCGTATTAGATGTTGGATACTTTATTGTAATTAGATTAACTTTAATTACCCAATGTAGGATCATAATAATACATCAAATAAGTCTCCAGGTGCACGCTTATTTGAGTTGATTATTGATACCCATTCCTTATTATTGGAGTATCCTAGAGTGGGATGATCTTAGAGATTAGATATCGTTTTTGACCAATGGGTCGTCGTATTGGGATGTGTTTCAATTCTTCCTAGTTATTGCAGAAAAATATTAGCTCAAAAGCAGAATTGGTCAAATGGATGGAACGGGTCATAAGTTCACCTAAGTGTATGTTCTAATTTATCAAATGGCCTAAACTATCTACTCAAAACTGTAAGTTAATTCTTTATGTAATACAGTATTTTTAATGGTAATATATACAAAACATAATAAACGAAAGTGTTTCAGTATAGCTCAACCCGACTTAGCCGACCATAACTTACCCACTTTGCCATGTTACCTGATCCACTCATTTTGTCACCTCTGATACAAATGCTAATTTCTAAATCAGGCTATGAATAGAGCATTTTAAGTACTACCATAAAAGATTAGTCTACAGTATTTGATTTTTGTTTACAGGAATATGGTGGTAGGACACTAAGAGTGAATTTTTCTGACAAGCCAAAACCAAAAGAACCTTTGTATCCAGAAACTGAGTACAAGTTATTTGTAGGAAATCTTTCATGGTCAGTTACTTCTGAGAGTTTGACAGAAATGTTTAGTCAACATGGAAATGTAGTTGGAGCACGGGTTCTATATGATGGGGAAACTGGACGATCTCGTGGTTATGGCTTTGTGAGTTACTCCACAAAATCAGAAATGGAGACAGCCCTTCAGATCCTCAATGGAGCGGTAATAACTAATATCTTTAGCTGATCAAAATCCCAGAAACATCTTAATGGCAATTTGGGTTGTAGATCTGAATTTGATGGATAGGAATTTGGATTTACCTACTTGTTAGGTTAACACAAGAAATCCCAATTCCATGCCATCAAATTCTATTGAAAATTTTTAAACCAAACGGCCCTTTAGCTTCTTGGAAAACTTAGAAGTCGGAATTTTTATATGGTTCGGTATGGGTTATGCTATACTTGTTACAGATCTGATAAAAAAAACTTAGCTTAAAAGGAAAGGATAAATACTAATATCTTTCACAATCATATAATTTTTTTTAAAAATATTTTTGGACAGAGAGTCTTTCGGGTCAAATGATTTTAAACTTGCCTGACGTTACTTGACGAATAATTGATTATTGTGCCTTGTTATCAACAGGAGCTAGAAGGGCGATCGCTACGAGTTAGCCTAGCACAAGGGAAAAAGCAGTAAAGTTGAGGCACGATTAGATATAGAAATCCAGTTGAATTTGTTGTTTGCTTAGTGAGTACTCACATCAATGCATATGGCATAGTCATGTAAGCATTGTACCAAAACCCTTTCCAGAAAGCAAAGAAATTGATCAGGAACCATATTTGGTGATACAAATAACAGCCTGCAGCTTAGTTCACAACCATTATGTTTCACGTTATTCGTTACTGTATCAATCAACTTTGATTAAAAATGTAAATTCGTAACATTTACACAACTTTTTAATGGAAAATATATATTGGTCTGATACAGATTCACATAAACATGCATGTCATTATAAACAAGCAACATCCAAAATCTACCAAATACTATGAAAAAAATGGACAATTGATCCATGCGCATCATCAACCAGTCCCAAAAATTACATGACAGACATTATACTAGTATCAATAAAAGACAGTTCTATAAACTAATCGAATAATGAATTCTTCAGTTTATCAAATGGTCTACATGATAAATAAATAGATAAAAATACCAATATACCATTGAGTTCTTTTACTGTCTTACATGGATGGTCCCTAATCCCTATGGTTTGCATGGATTTCATTAAACATCTATATTTTGAAAAATCGATAATCCTCCTTAGCGTTGGCTTCACAGAAAATCCAAAGATAGATGGCCGTCTATTTTGGTGCATTAAGTGGCATGTATCTAGCCGTTAGAGGCACAATAGACATTTTCACTTTCATAGCTTACACCATATGAAATTCAGCCAAACCTCATCAGAAAAAGTGTCACCAGAAGAATTTGACCAAAATTAGCCAGAAACAGTAGACGAACTTCACCGGAAACAGTAACCGGTTTTTGGGATTAAATCCATTAAACCCAAACCAAAAACAACGTTATCGAAAACCCAAACCCAAAAAGGTTCCTGGGAGTCGCAAACCCCAAACCAGAACCCCGGTTAGACATCAACCAGAAAACCCACCCGGATTCAAACCCATTATACACTTAATCATAAAACACATTCTAAAATATATTTCCAAACACAATCAAAATCACATAATATACCTAATATAAACATACATCAATGAACCTACAAAAGCAGTGATGTCTCACATAATATACCTAATATAAACATACATCAATGAACCTACAAAAGCAGTGATGTATGTAAACTTACATTATAACAAAAACACAAAACACTTCAAAATCCTTCATTCTAAGTTTCTAACCCATAAAATCTTCTTGCATTCCCCGTACTTGATTCCTTTCTTACGCTACACACGCTACTCTTGCTGCCCATTTTGCAAACTCTTTAAATTGTTTTGCTTCAAGGATTTACAAAATCCATTTCATAATCTTACAGGAAATTGGTTTAGGTTGTTATTTTGGTTGCCCCATTGTTGGTGTCGGTGGCAGCAGTTAAAAGAAGGGAAAGGAAGTTAAGGGTTAGGGTTTGGGGTCCATCTATGTAAATTATACTGTGTGTGTGTGTGTGTCAAAAATTACCCCTATCATTATAACTCGCAAATCTAATCGGACTGTAATTGGAGGCTAGATCTGTTACAAGGATACTATATGCATATATGCCACTGATTAAACTTGAAAAAGGTCAATATTCTAACCAGCACAACTAATAATGTTGAAATTTGAAGAAATCATCATTAGGATTCTAACTCTTTATTATCATCCTCGTGCTTATCAACTGATTCTGAGTTGTTTGTTTCTGGGAAAAATTCATCATCAGGGTACAGCTTCTGAAAGAGCTGTTATATGCCACAAAAAAAGTTCCTCATCAGACATGTTACCATGAAATCTCAAAATGAGCATAACACCAGATTATTTCCACAGTAACTGTCAAGTCCTTATAGCAGCTCTAACCGTATCATTATGGTTTAGAGCTGCCATAAGACTTGAGAGGTATACAATTACGATCCATTTCCGGTAATGGGTTGGGAAATACTTGTTCTCTAATAGGTTTTTAATGGGTAAACTTGAATAATTTGGAAAAAAACGAAATCTGTTAAACAGAAAGTACAAGGAAAAAGTACAAGACGTCAAGACCTCATAAATCATTAATAAACTAGATTATTATTTTTAGAATATATATTTGAAAGATAATTTAATACATCGAAATAATTATAAACTAAAAAGTAAATAAAACAAAAAAAAAAACTGTTTTTGAGTCAGTCAGTTGGACCTAACCCAGCCAAAAAAAAAATCTGTTTGGACCTATCACCCTACCCGACATGTTTCAACCTATAACAAATGAAACCCATTCAAATTCAATTTCTCTTTTGACTCGGTCATCCAGACCTTCAACAAAACAACCATGAGTCCTATTCTAGGTAACATTCCACAGATAAGCGAAGATATTGGCAAAAAGAAGATACCTTTGAAGTAACACCCAAAAGATCACTATAGTTCAGATTTCCATCTGGGGTAGGAGTTGTAACCACAGGTCCCATCGAACCCTAAAATTATAAAAGGCAATTAATTTAGGGAAAACATCCAAAACTCAACCAACAAAAGTACATGATTGTGACAGTGAGCCAGTGAAATGCATAACCTAAGGATTTGTAGAAACTAGAAAAATTTTTATTTTATTTGAAAAACGCAGCCTTTTTATGAACTGCATGACATGTGTAGTAACTATGCAAGTTTTTTATTTTTGTTTAACTGTTTGGAAACGAAGGAAATGTGTTGCGGTTCTTTAGTTGCCACGAATTGGTAGAACTAGCAAGATAAGCACACCTCAATCAGATCCTGTATATACAGTGCACTCCAAAGCAAAGTGGGCTTCACTTCTGTACTGTCGGCTTGATCAGTAATATTGCTATCAGTTGTACCAGAGGCACGTACTGAAAAAAGACTTTTAACCACCGTGTGGAGTAACTTTTTGCCTTCAAGTGTATCATCACATACAACTGAAATGTAGATAACAAACCTGAAAGGTGAAGTGAACTACGTTATGTTAGCAGTTAGATGTTGCAACCAAATTACAACCAATCTTATAAGTTGCAAAAAGGGCATGTTGGCTAGTCAAAACGAGTCATTTGGGTTAAGCTCAAGAACTTTTTTATACAAGCAATAAGTAAGTCAAATATAACTACACACTTTCTAGTATTCAAGTTAACTTAGATTAAAATAAAATTCGAGGATCCGTGCCCTACATATACCACTTCAGGAGAATTTCAACCTATTTGTCATGTACGACCCATTTGACCAGTATGCATTTAAGCTATTTTTAATTTACACATTTCACTTGTTTCCTTTTAAGCTACTTTTTTTTACCCATTTGGCCTGTTAAAGATAATACATAACCCTAACTGACCCGATGATAACTATATGGGTGGATGATGAATGAGAACAGCAAATCAAATGACATTTCAAAAGGAGATAGTAACAAACATAGAACGTACATGCCAGACGGAGAAACAGCTAGATTACTCCCAAGCTGGAGAACTCGAATTGATGTAGTCTGATCAGGATGCAGAGCTAATGGGAAACCATAGTCAGTTGGAATCTCCAATATCTAAAAGGCTATACAATAATGCTAAGAAGTGAACTTACATCTAGGAGGATATATGACAAGACAATTCATTATGTCAGGTTTTAAAGAGCTCTTTGTGATGCATATTCCACGGGCCAACTTGCCACTGACATCTCCAATACCAAAGACTTTAGAAGCTTCTTGGAGAGATTCTGAAGGAGATTTAACCAGTGAAGATGTTATGGTAAATGATGGACCCATTACCAGCTGATGGCTGGTAAGTTCCTGGCCAGAAACCAATTTGACACCTCTATAGTTCCCCCCATCCTGCAAATTTTATCAACACAAGATATTAGTTGATGGTCTAATAAATTATATGGGAATCTGATTTTTGCACGAAAATAATAATAACAAAATCAAATACAAACCTTGTCCAGAATTAGAGATATTACAGGCATCCGCAAAACCTGTAGAATAAACAGTAGTGAAACTTGTGTAAAATCAACAATAAAGTAGTACGATCAACAAAAAAAAAAAAAAATTCAGGCAATGCTTTGTGAACCAGCTTCCATTACTTCAATGCAGGGGCGGAACTACCTTAGAGGTAGGGGTAGCCCGGGCTATGCGTACGCTTAACTTGTATGGTGTATTGGTGTAAAATAATTGAAATACATTGGTTTTTTCATTGGTGTTACGGGTCAACAAACTTTGTAAAAACACTTATTTATGCTAAAATTAGAGAAAAATCCTCAAAAAAAACCTTACATCACAATAACCTTGTCGTTCAAAGTTTTTGCAGGGATATGAAGCTAATTTTAAAAAAGTTTGTGCTACAAGTCACTAATAATCCTGGTTCTGCCAGTACTTCAATGTGAACATAGTTACAAAACTGGAATAACTTAAATCATTGAGCCTCAAATGCTTCTCCGAATGGAGTTTAATAATGGACACTAAGATGCAAACTCTTATAACCACACAGTTACACAAGTATATCAGGTTTCCTTAGAGAATTATCATGATTTAAACAAAACAAGTTCAATGATACCACCAACAATGACAAAAAAGAAAAAAAGGAAAGATAACCAAAGTATGAGACTTACATAAAGACACCCTTTGACAGCAGCACGGCGGCAAAAGGCTTGAGCTAGTTCTCCTTGGCCATAAATGGGGTATATCAAAGCACCAAGTGCATTAGGAAACCTGAATAGCAATACAATACAGCATATGTTCATGAAAACTGGTACAGAATCAGCAAGAAGCACGTAGATTTCAATCGCTAGTACATGTGTAAAATAGTAGCTTTGAGTGTAATAAATAATAATTGTATGTTAGAAGTAAGTCAGTAGTTTCTAGACAGATACATTAGAAAGATCTCAAGTGGTCACACGGATACCAAGCCACAAGAATGACAAACTTATATAAAGAATACTAATGCCACACAAAAAACAGGATACTCTTTGTATTCAAGATGTTAGCAGTATTGAACCTTCACAAAGACAATTAATTTCATTTTCCCCGTCCCCTAATATTTCACTGACATCAAGGTTCTATGTCAATTTAAACGACACAAGTCTAGAGATCCACATCAAATATGTTTGAGCATATAACAAACGAAATTACTAAAACTAATAGTAAATAAAAAGGAAGCAGAGCATAAAAGCAACCTTCCGACTGATGAGTGGTAAAGAGCTAAACGGTCAATCCCGTCTCTTGTCTTGATCATATTTTTACAAGACTCTCCAGCATCTTGATCATAATCAACCATGGCAATCGCATAGAGTATAATCCTACAAAGTGTAAGAAAGACGAGTAGCTTTAGGTTTCCACACAAGCATATAGAATCATCAACATTATATTTTTCTACAAAACTGCATGTTTTCCCATATAAGAAATTTTCGTACAAACATTAACGGGTTGCATGCTCATTACTCTTAATCTCTTGCCGATAAAAATTTGTCATTTTGTAATCTAAATTGTCTCACGAAATCAAATATCTTAATTCCAAATAACAGAATTCGAAGCTAATTATAATAATCCGTACAACCTGCAAACGACACTAAGCATCAAACTTATCTGCCAGACTGCCTCCTCCTATATAATTATTAACTCGACATAACTAACACGCATTCATTAATCAAACAAATAACGAAAAACACAAAACATTACGATTTAATCTTGGCAGGGAACTTCATTTTATCCAAAAACGCAACAAACGGACTTTCCAAATCCTCACTTGAAACAATCCTCTCATCATCACCATTCGAACCGCCCTTAACCGCTTCGAGATGACCTTGAACAAGTTTAAAAAAGCCAAACAACTGATTCTTCTCACTAAACTTCAAACTCTTATCCCTAAAAACCGCGCTTTTCGAATCCGGAACATTAACTAACTTCCCATTCTCATCACAAACAAAACTAGCATCAATATTTTTAAACTCAACATACTGATTAGCACTAGATTTCAACAACAAATCAACTGCCACGTCAGCACAGAACAAAACCCTAGGTCCTGATACATCAATAATAAACTTTCTAGAATGTTCATTTACAATTTGATCGTATGTATTTATCTCGATATCTGAGTAGATGGATCGGGTGGTGACGTGGACGTCGGTGTCTGACGTGGCGGAGTGTGATTGGTTGTTAGGGTTTTGAGATTGGAGAAAGGAAGTTAGCTCTGTGAGAGTGAGGGAGGAATAGTGTGAGCCGTAAAAAGAATTTGGATCGAGATGAAGGACGGTTTTTCCGGCGGTGGAAGCGGCAGCGGCGATGATGGATTCCGGTAAGCCGGTGCCGATGACGATGAGATCGAAGTTTGACGGTTCGATCGGTGGGTATGATTCTGAAGTTTCTGCCATTGGAAAAAGAAATGGGTTTTTTTGGCCGGAAATTGATGTCTTGTTTATTTACTTTAGTAGCTTCTATACAGTCAAAATCTGGTCAAATCTTTAATATTTTTGTTTCAAACATATAGAAATTTTTTTTATATAAATTAAGGGAAAATGATTCGTACTGCAGACTTTACCTAAGCTTAGGACTTTACTTAAGCTTAGGTACTGCCACATTAAAAAAAAGTTACATATTAATCTTTTGAATTTAATAAACATACATAACCCCCTGAATTTTACATAAACTCCCCCTGAACTTTACATAATCACCCCCTGCTTTACCTAAGATAGGTACTGCATGTTTTACCTAACTTTTCCCCATAAATTAAATAGATAGAAATATTCATAAAAATAATTAAATAGGTAAAATTGCGAAATTTTTTAGGCATTCATGTTCGTTCATTTTATTTAACGTCTTAACGAGCAGATTAAGAATTAAGAAAACGAATGGGTTAAAACCCCAGCGGTTAAATTGGTGAGTTCCTGACTGTCTGCCCGTATGAATGTAAAGGCTAACTGACATGAATGTTTAAAAAAAAAAGAAGTATGTTTACAATTATTCATTAAGAAAATTAGCATGTTTACGTTTGTTAACTTTGTTTATTTATGTTTAAAAACAAACATAAAAGAATGTAAGTGAACCAACACAAACAAACACTTAAATTAAAGTATTATGATTCAAGTTAAACTAACTATAACAATTATTAATTATTTATTAGGTTTTTCACTAAATGAATGATGATGATTTAAGTTTATTTCAAAAATCAATCGAATAGTTCATCTTTCTGTTCTTTCTTAAACTTTTTTCTGTTCTTTCTTAAACTTTTTTCTATACCAAGTATAGTAGAAGTACTACAAAATAATCAAATATCATTGTCATTTTTGTACAAATTAAGTTGAAAGGTTATTGATAATAATGACTTCATGTTGTTATGCTAATCTATACATAGAAGTGATGAATACATATAAATTGCACCTTTTAGTTTGCATTAGTATATATGGTTCAATATATCATGGAGTATATATGGTTCAAATGTTCAATACACGGACTGCTGACATAGTCATAATGCCAAAAACCAACTGTCAAGGTCACAACAGCCATGACATTGTAACATTTAAGATGATAACAAAACATTGTGGTTCGTTCTTTTTTTCCAAAGCAAAGTATTTCACACTGATCCATAGATATTATCAATTATCTATCCATCATGGGACTATGAATCACAGCTTCTTGGTCCGTTAGGTGGGGGCTTAAAATCAGTTTCTTCCTATAATATGGTTGAGACAAAAGTTATGCATTGTTACAAGGGTCGGAAAAACAATAAAATTATAGAAGTTTTTTAAAAATTACTCACCTGACCGCCTATCGGCCACCTCTAACCTCTGGCAGCATGTTCATTTTAGGCTTCTTTTTGCCTGTACGCTTTTGAAACAGTCTCCCTGATATCTCTTACATTGAACGGGTCCAATGACCAAACCCCATAAGCATACTAATAAATTCAAAGTTTCAAACAATATGATTCAATTGAAACTTAACTGAACCAAAACAGTTGCCCGGATGATCCAAGAAAAAAGTCATGGGCCAAAGAAGGCATAACATGAAACAGAGTACAGCAGTGAACTCAAAATGAAACCATTCTCTCAAAACACTAATATAACAGAAGCTTCAAAGATAAATAACTAAATATAAAGTCAAGGCATCATTTTCAAAGATAAAAACAATCAGTACCCATGTGATTATGCTAAATTGCTAATATATGAATATTTTTCACTTAATTCTGAAATAGATTACTCCAAAATACAGAATCCAACATAAACTAATAATATGCAATTCTCATACTTGTCTCCTATTTTGTAACGCTCAAACATGTTTCTGCACTGACAGGATCCTGGATTTCATGCATTCTGGATGCAACTTCGGCCGCTATTGGGACCTAAAAGAAAAAGGGGAAATTGTTTGCAGTACATGTGTATATAAAATAAGCTTATGATATGGGAAGAGAAAAGGTGTACCTTCTTTCACAAAGGTGATTATGTGTCTTAATGGATCACGAGGTAATGCTGCCAACAAAGAATTCAAGTCATCGAAGTGTTTTTTGTCTTTTGAAGAAGAAATAGATACCACAATCTGGATATCAATCCGGCCTTCATCTTCTTGTTGAAGTAGCTTCTCATATGTAAACTGAAGGGGGAAAAAACAATATGTGACTGAAGGATGATGAAGATTCCACAAAAGAATATGCATTTAACTCTTACCTTAATGATGTGGCTCCGTTGTTCAAAATCAAGGAAATGAAAATCAGAGTTTAAAATTAGATATCGAGGGCATAAACCCCAAAGTACAGCATCCACAGCAGCTACATAAACTCCGAAATCTTTTATGCCCCCCCACAAATGTGAGAAGTGAAACTCAAACCCAGGTGGATCCTCTCAAGGTCAAAGACCTTACCAATGGGCCACCAACCCCATTGGCAATTATCTATAGCTATTTGTTCTCTTCGTATGGACACTTATTTGTGCATGGAGGGGCCGAGGAGCTAACACATAAGTGACTGATAAAATAAATAGAATCTGGTAGATACCGAGAAAATATCCAGCTTCAATACTTTGAAGGATCAAAAAGTCTTGTGCAAAAAGCACCTCAATTTTTTGAACCAAACAGTGTTGACATCAAGGCTGGGAAACAATTCCAACTGTGCTTCCGACTTGGCAGGATTTCTTGCCAGAAGTTCATGTAATTTACATGTAATACAGTACTTAAATAAAACCAAGTTAGGAGTATCAAGATTAATTAGTTCCATTTTCAGCAAGGAAGTAACATCAATGTTCTCAAGGAATGACTTGAAAACTTCAGGTTGCATTGTAAAGAAACCAAAAATAACTTTTCAATATAGGGGAAGTTGGAAAAAAAGTCAGTAGAACCTTTGAATTTTGATAAGGGATTCCCGCCATAAAATAACGTTGTTAGTTTCTTGCAAGATGCAAGGTTTAATGTGGTACCCCTCTTTCATCCCTATCTACCAAGAAAAGATACCATAGATTTAGAGCATCAATATCTATGCTCGCAACTTCAACCTTGAAGTCAAGCTGAACCTCTTGAAGATTCTGTAACCCATTGATACAAAATCTTTTAAAACCACGGCATTCTAGAAGCTTAAATTTCTCAAGAAGCGGGCAACAAGTGATCAGATGCTTAATCAATTGCTCGTTTATATTGACTCTCTCAAGGTGCAACAGCTTCAAAGAATTAAACTTGATAGCATCATCAACCATCAAGGACGAAGGCAACTCACAATGTTGTATTATCAAATCCGATAAAGAAGAGACAGATAAGAGTATGTGAGGAAAACGGTACTTTGGCAGAGGACTGACAGTATTGATATCAACTTTTAACAACTCCAGACCGCCTTTCCTAAGAATTAATCAATTGCACCTACCAACAATGGATAAATGTGAAGGGTTTTCAAGCAGCAGTCCATTGAGGTTTAAGACGTAAACGCAAATAAGAATGTTTTGTTGATTACAAAATCTGGAAGTGGTATACTCCACATACTTGAAAAACATGTTCTTTACATGACTAGTGTCATAAGGAACCCGGGATGCATTTATGTCTTTGGTAAAATTATCCATATTGAAATCCAAAATGGGGAAACAAGCAGTTATCGCAAACCAGTCCTTGGACAATACACTCATTCGAACAAGGTCAGCAGGAGAGTCCTTCAAAAGATAGAGTATGTAGATAGCAATAAGTTCCGGAAGCTGTGAAATCCGATCATCAACATCATCCATTCTTGTTGTATTCCTCGCCATGTCCCCTAAAATATTTCAATTTCAATAGGTTGAATTAGGGTTAGGTTTTATCTTATCACAAAACCCAAAAATATAATTATCAACATCTACTTAGTTAAGTAATCACATGTTCACAACAATTCATTTTCACTATTAGTTATAAAAAAAGTGTAAATGGGGGAAACCCTAGCCCCGGTACCACAATTGGATATCCATCGAATCACCACGTATGAGCCATATGATGCCGGTACAATACCTTCATCCTAATTGCCTCATGGTCTGGGCACCCCGAAGGATCGAACCCGCGTCTTTAGACCTTCACATGTGGGTCTAGGCTTCATTGGTAACGGTTACTTTAAAGAATTAATTTTTTGTGCCAAGTGGAGATCGAACCTGAGACCTTAAGGTCCTAAATGTTTCCTCAATATATTTTATTTCTCACTAAATGTAAAACATGTCCCTCACAAGACTAACATCATCAAGGATCACGGGTGCATCAACGTCTCTGGCGAAACTATCTATATCGAAATGCAAACCAGTATTTGGACAATACACTCATTCGAACAAGAGCTTTTTGAGAATTGTTCAAAAAAGAGAGTATGTGGTGAGCTATATCTTCGGGAAGCTGTGAAATCCGATCATCATCCATTCTTGTCGTTTTCTTTTGAAAGGCACCCATTCTTGTTTTAGCCCTAAAAACCAATTAACACCTTAGCTACAAAATAAAGTTAAAATGATTCCGTAGATAATATATAACCGAGATCAGAAGTTAGAATTAGAATATCTATCTATATCTACACCATAGGTTTTAGGTAAAATAAAACAAGTATTAAAGTAAAACAAATAAAACAATAGGTTTTTCTTCGGTGATAATCACCGTACATCATGAAAATCAATTGCATCGTGAATCTTCGTGCATCAATTTAACCATGACCTAAGAGTCAAGATCTTGTATTATTCCTTTTACTTTAATACTTGTTTTACAATATCCAACCCTCTATACTAAAACCTAGATATATAATAGGGTTTTAAGTAAAATAAAACAAGTTTTATAGTAAAACAAATAAAATAATAGGTTTTTCTTTAGTGATAATCACCGTGCATCATGAAAATCATCGTAAATCAATTGTTTCGTGAATCTTCGTGCATCAATTTAACCATAAGGGTCAAGACCGTGTCTTATTTGTTTTACTTTAATATTTGTTTTACAATACTCAACTCCTATATAATAGATATACTATATATATTATAAAAAAAATATGTAATATTTTCATCTAGCACCCTTTTAAATATTTTTACATGTACTTTCTCTCAATATTAATAATTGAATTACACTATTAATCATTTTTCTCTTTAAAATATGTTCAAGTCCCTTTAAATCAATTACTTTTACATCAATTATCTACATCACTCGAGTACGAGACGCAGCCTTCGCCAGCAATAGTCGGTCCCACCACCACACCGTCGCCGCCACTACCACCACCACATCTGACGGATACCGTGCTAGTTATTATCAAGGTAAAATTATTATAACTTGTATTTATAGTTATTAATTACAAAAATAATAATATACGAGTATTTTTTTTTAACTTTAACATAATATTATCTTCTATACTCGCAGGTACTATCCTGTTTTAAGTGTTGGGGAAACAACCGGATAGTGACTAGCACGATATCTGGTACATGTAGATACATGAAAGACTAAACAAACACATTGCATGATGGTTACCAAAATATTAAACATGTCTAGTGACTAGCACGATATGTGATTTAACCATTTGATTAACATTTGGATGGCTATATACTCAAAAGGTGTGGTCTTTAACTAAGTCCATGGCCGGTCTGATGGTTCTGAGAAATGGGACAGCATTATAGAGCATTAAATTTCTCTGTCAACGTCCAACACAGCTAAAAGTGACATTGGAAGACCCGTCTTCGCTGCCACCTCATACTTTATATGGCAGCGTATGTTCACAGATAATGAAATAAATCCTGCTCAACTTAAGGAGATCATAGTGGACACGGTTTGACTTGAACTTGCTACAATGAAGTTTAAAGGTGGTCTACGGGTACAATATTGGTTAGAGAAATGGAAATTGCCAAAATCTCTCGGTGAACATCATACACCTAATACAAGAGTCATTCGTGCAGGCTGGAAGAATGGCTAATTCATATTAACCTAGATTGTAGTCGGTTGTTTTTTTATCATGTGGACCACAAACTTACTGTTACTGCCTGGAACAGTGGAACTTACTGTTACTGCCTGGAACTAGACTATGCTCGCCTGGCATCTGGTGTTGAAGGGAACAGCTCCACATACCGAGTCCCGGTCATTTTTCTATCTCTTTCCATGGTAGCTTCGGTTGATTCAAATGTCACATATGCCTCTCCTGTTACCTTCCCATCTGGCCTGCAAGCAATGTGCACTATCTCATCTGCAACTCTGTAAATTTTTAAAAAACTTGAGAATGTCTGATTTCTTGACAGTAAACGGGAGCCCTCTTAGCTTAAGTATCTGTGTGTACTCCATTTGATCCTTGTCATTGGGTTTCTTTGAGCGTGAAAGGTCTGGTCTGTCATGGTAATTGGGATCAATACCTTCATATTCAACCTCAGCAGCCACTATGTTGCAATAGTCCTATTTCATGCACAAGAAAACTTCTACATACCTCTGACCCATATTTTGGCTGTTCTTTTGAACAGCAAGATCAGCATTCACGGGTCGGGTAAAGACTACAAATGCCTCGCCAAGAAGTCAACCATTCTTGTTAACAAGCAGCATATCAACTATCTCAAGCCCAGAAAAGAATCTGAAAATGTTTACCTCTCTGCAATTGTATGGCAAACCATGAAGAACGACAGGAAATGTTGCCGGCGGAAGTCCACCAGTGTGGTCGTGTGGTATGTAGCCACACCACTTGGACCGCTGCTCACTGCGAAGTAAGGACCGGGTTCCATCATTCTTGGTCTCTTTGAGTGGATCTCATACCCATCTGATAAAACCCCCCCTCCCATACATTCCACTATATATATTTATACCCAAGCAAAAAAAAAAAAGAGTCCCCACGCAACCTTGTTTATAAGCCGAACCCAACCCATGTTTTCCATAACTAATTTTTTATTACCATAATAAATACAAAAACACATCCTCAGAAGTTCACCTCTTGATAATAAAATATCATTCACATGGTAATTTAGTTTTAAAATTAACATTTTCAACAAGGTAAGAGCATAATAGCAACAATTATATCATTATTACACATTATAGCACATCATATGCAGAGTAACAGATCCAATTTTCCTAGCATAAGTTTTAGTACAGCCTAAAAAGTGAACCTTTAGCAAGCTATATATAGCAATAACCCCAGAACAGACCCAAGTCATCAGAACTCCATATATAACCAACGTTCAGAAAACGAACAACCACAAGGCAGTAGGCACAATACTCTTGTAACCAACAATCCGTTCAAGTTCTAAAAATCATTCAATCAACAAGATTATAATACGAGTCCCACAGACAATGCTTATGATCATATAATTTTCAAACCTTTATTTAGAACAGCATATTAATATTATTTTTTGATTACACGCTTTTCAAACAGTCCCCATGATATTTCTTAGTTTCTTAGAGTTAACGGGATCTGAATTCTCAAATCCCCATAAGCATATTGATGAATTTAAAGTTTCAAACAACATGATTCAGCTGAAACATAACTGAAACCGAAAAGTTAGCAATATGACCAGCAACAATAAAAACATCCCCAAAGCAGGCAGACAAATAAACAGAGTCCACTAGTGTGCAAAAATCGAAAACATTGTCTCATAAATCATAAAGCAAAGGCTTCAAATATATATAGTCAAGGCATCATCATCAACTAAGATACCATCAGTAAACCTATGAATTATATTTAGGGAAGAGTTTCTAAAAACTGTTCACTTGATGAATACATCACTGAATTCCAAAACACAAAATCCAATATATAAAAGTACTACTGTACTACACATTCATCTTACTTGTCTACTGACTGACAGGTTCCTCCATTTGATGCATCATGCTTCTTTGACGGGCATTCGAATCTGAAATATAAAAAGAAAGAATTTGTGTATGTGTATGGAGAATAAGCTTATGATATGGTAAGAACAATAGTGTACCTTCTACTTTTATTAAGGTGATTAAGTGTCTTAGTGGATCACGAGGTAATGCTGCCAACAATGAATTCAAGCCATTGAAGTGCTTTTTGGCTTTTGAAGAAGAGATAGACAACATAATCTGGATATCAGCCCGGTCTTCATCTTTCTGTAGAAGCAGCTTCTCATATGTAAACTGAAAATTAAAACAAAAACAAGAATACACAATCTGAATAATGGACGATGAAGCTTTCATTAAAGAAAGTGCATTTAACTCTTACCTTCACGATGTGGCTCCGATGTTCAAAATCAAGGATTTGAAAATCAAACTTTAAAGTTAAAGATTGTGGATGTAAACACCAAAGTACAGCATCAATAGCAGCTACATAAACTGATAACTCTTTTATGGTCCCAAATTCTACTTCAACATGCTCAAGTTCAAAAGGTGGGGAGTCAATGACCTTTAGCTCCTCAACATCTATGAAAGTCTACAAATTAATTGATGAATACAAGTTAAAGTTGAGAACATTTCATATCATTGCAAAGGGACTATATACATTTGTCTTATGTCTGCAGGTGTGCATATGTTTTTCTATAAGGCTGAGTTTTCAGAGCTTAAAAGTCATAAATTCATCTTTGTTTTTTATACAGAAGACATAAATTTGTTGACTTTTCAATTAAAAGGTTAATTGTCATCTTCAATAAAAAGTATAATGCAATAAAACATAAATACCGAGCAAATATTCAGCTAAGTGGCTAAAACATAAATGACTAATAAAATAAATAAACTCCTGGTAAATACCGAGCAATTATTCAGCTTCGAAACTTTGAAGAATCCAGTAGTCTTGTTCAAAAGCCTCAATTTCTTGAACCAAAGAGCATTCACATCACGGCTAGGAAACCATTCCATTTGTGCTTCCGACTTGGCAGAAGTTCAGACAATTTAGACGTAAGAGAGTACTTAAATAAAAGCAAATTAGGAGCATCGATATCAGTTACATCCAAATCGCACCATGGATATAACGCCAATGTTTTTAAGGAACGACTTGATATCTTCAGGTTGTGTTGTGAAGTAGCCAAATATAAATTTTCAATAAAGGAGAAGTTGGATAAAAAGTCAGTAGAACCTTCCATATAGGGTAACGGGTTCCCGTGGTAAGATAGTGTTGTTAGCTTCTTGCAAGATGAAAGTTTCATACATGGTGCCTCTTGTTGATCCAGGTTTACCAAGATAAGATACCATAGATTTGGAGCATCAATATCTATTCTCTTAACTTCATTGTTAAAATTAAGAGCAACTTGTTCAAGATTCTCAAGCCCATCGATACAAAATCTTTTAAAACCATAACAACCCAGAAGCTTGAATTTCTCAAGAAGAGGGCAGCAAGTGGCCAGACGCTGAAGCACTTGCTCGTTTATATTGACTCTCGCAAGGTGCAACACCTTCAAAGACTTAAACTTGATAGCATCATCAACCATCAAGGACGAAGGCAACTCACAATTTTGTAAGACCAAAGAAGATAATGACGATAAAGATAAGATTATATTAGGCACACGGTACTTTGGCAGAGGGGCAATAGTCTAGATATTAATTTTCAACGCCTGCAGGCTGCCTTTCCTAAGAATTAAGCCAATGCAGGTATCAACAACGGATAACTGTGAAGGGTTCTCGAGCAGCACTCCTCCAATGAGGTTGAAAGTGTGAACCCTAGTAATGTTTTGTTGATTACATAATCTGGAAGTAGTATACTCGACATACTTGTAAAACATGTTCTTCACATGACTAGTATCGTAAAGAACCTGGGATGCATTTATTTCTCTGGTGAAATTATGTATATCAAAATCCAAAATGGGGAAAGAAGCAGTTACCCAAAACTAGTTCTTGGATAATACACTCATTCGAACAAGTGCTTTTGGAGTATTCTTCAAAAAAGAAAGCACATGGTGAGCAATAGGCTTCGGGAAGCTGTGAAACCCGATCACCATCGTTATCATCCATTCTTGTTATATCCCTCTCCATGTCCCTGAAAATATTTCACATTCAATAGGTAGAGTTAGGATTAGGTTTTATCTAATTACGAAATAAATAAAAAATCATCACAATCTTATTGGTTAGGTAACCACACCAACTCATTACGGCTATGTTTGACAAGCTTTTCAAGATCTTCTCAGGAGTCTTAGTTTTTTTGTTTTAAACTAAAAGCTCATATATTGTTAAAAGCATTGTTTAAATGCAACTATCTCTAGCTTTTATTTGAAAGAAAAAGCTCCAAAAAATGAAACGCTATTTGAAGTAGCATTTCAGGAGCTTTTAGTCTAGATGAAACTTTTAAATTTTAAAATTACACAAATACCAAATTGCTGCTACAACTACTATACCAAACACATCCATCAAATAAAAGGTTTAGCTAACAGCTTTGCAAAGCTACAACTAAAGCTACAAGCTGCAGCTAACTTTGCCATTGTTATCAGACTCTTTAATCTAAACAATTAAAGAAAGATAATATATCGTCTATCAATAACATTATACTAAATCACATTACAAACACAACCAAATTGCAATTGTGTATATATATACAGATCACTGAAATATTTTCATATCCATTCTCTCTTTCCTATAAAAATTTAGTAGCATTATATCTATATATAAACAGAATGTTATATTAATAAATGACCTTATTTGTCAGCTAAAAAATAAGACAAAAACCCCTTTACTAACTAACCTTGTTTTTCTGGCAGAATAATAGAGTGTAAAAAATCGAATTTATTGTTAATGCTGCAAACTAGGTACTCGTAAGCATCATGGTTGGATTAGTGGTAAACACCCTTGCTTCTGGAGACAGAGGTCATGGGTTCGATCCTCATCCCATGCAAAGGTTGGAGGGCTTTTTTACCATTTAGGTAGAAACTGGAAGCAGCCGAGGTCTGCCTACATCTTAACCTCCCCATACACCGTCGACGTATGAAGGTTCAAAACCCGTAAAAGGCGGCATTGAGCAATTACTTACTGCAAACTAGGTACTCGTAATAAACCCTGGTGTTGGTAAATTGGGTGAACAGGGAAGGCGAATGGAGAAGTTGAAGCGGGTAAAATTGGGGCGAAATGGGTAGGTTTTTGGATTGAGATGAACTACAGTTATTTTACTTTAGAACTTTAATAATAAAGTTGTTGATTCTAGGATTAAAATTCATCCTAATATCTTGAATGCATTCACTAGTGTTATCCACTGATTATCTCTCCTAATCTCATCATTTAATTTCAACAAGTGTCATGATTATGGAGTTAGGAAGATTATTAGAAGGTTTTTTTAGAAGGATTTATCACTTTCTTAAAATCAATAATCAAGATTCAAACATAATTCTTAAATGTTGACCTTTGATTTTAATCCAAAAGTTAAGATGCATCCAACTTTACTAATAAAGTTGAAAGCAACTTTAGAGGATCAATCTAATGGGTAGACTTTTTTACCCTTTTCTTTTCTCTAAATTTTAGATTTATTTTGATAGAGTATTATTAATATATTAAATTTAAGTCCCTGCCTCGATAGGACATCCCCGTCTTGCAATGAAGTTTGGGTGTTAGGAGACCAAGGTTCGAATCGGAGCAAACAAGGTTTTCCCTTAATTTAGCGTCATGTCTTTTATAGCGGTTAAATTGGTGTGGTTTTCCCTCTCATGTGGTTCCCTGACTTCGTGAATCGGTCGCTAGTGACTGCTTGCCCAATTAGATGTAACGGTTAGTCGTCCCGTGACACGAACATTCAAAAATATGTATATATATATATATATAAAAAGATAAATAATTAAAAAGAATTATATGTGGTAGGAAATGATCATGAGACATAAAAATGTAGGTTATGTAGGCAGTTTTGTTAAAGAAACTCTACACTCTATTCTTTTCATATTTCATTGGATAGGATTGGATAGAATTGTTAATGTAAAAAATTGTAAGTAAAAAATAATGCAGTTATGACGCGTTATGATAAGGAGATGTCTCTTTCATTTTTCACCATCCACCACTTCTAATAAAACTCGGGTGACTCGGCCGGAAACTTGAAATCGGAGTTGGAATCGGGGATAAACGGGTCGAGTTGGCTAGAATCGAGTGAAAACTTGGTCAACAACTTGGTCGCATGTAATACTCGGTCAAACTTGCCTGATCAATCAAGAATCGGTCGGATCAGTCAAAAGTCGGGTTAATTTCGTAAAAGAAAAACTATTTTTATTTTTTTAAGGAAAATCCTAAATTGGTTTGAGTTTATAATGAATGAATTGTTAAATTTGAAGTATATGTTAAAGTTTCTAAACATTTATGTTTTAAGTTTGAAGTTTATTACATATAATAATATTATAAACTTTCTATATAAACACGAATGCGATCTGAGTTTTTAAAAACTCGTGACTCCCCCTCCCCCATGTCGATCCAATCCCGAATCACGAGTTCTCCAACCTTGCTTAATTATAATCATCATTTCATGTCTTATTTTAAACAATTTAATTATATTTTACACTTTTAATTAATTAAACTACATATATATCTTATAAAATCAAAACAAAATATTTATATTTATCTATTTCTTTATTATATAATAAAACACAATTGTTTTAACCATTTATAACTAATAAAAAGGATTATTTTTGTCACTTGTTGGGTGATATGGAAGGCGTTGAACAAAAATAGGTTTGAGAAGAGAAAGATTAGTGTTGAAAAATTTTTACAAGACATTAAAATTTGTAGCTATTTTATGGCATGGGGATAAAGAAAATAATATGTCAATTACCTGGAATAGATCGTGTTTATAATAGTAAATTATCAAGAAAAAAAAATCTTTTAGTATATATTAAAAAAAACCTTTTAATTTATCATTAGAAAAGTGTGGTCCTTTAGATAAAAAGTCTTTTATTCCGATGTCATATACCGGAATGTTCAGGAAAAAAAAAAGTTTTTTATTAAACGTCAATTTGTAAAATATTTGTCAATCTATCATTGTTCTTGTTCTTGTATAAGGCGTGCGAGTTAATTAAAAAGTTAATATTGGGTTTCATTCAGTTCTTGGTTGTCGTAACTGTTGAGCATCATTAGAATGTGTGAAAAGCTCGAAAATAACTCAGAAGTATATTGAAAAAATACAAAAACATCCCAAATGCACTTTGAAAGATAGATTGTGTTTGATTTGTCAACCTCGTTTAGAACACTGGTTTTATGGTTGTATGGTTTAAAACACTGGTTTTAGATTTTTCAATACAGAAAAACAACATAAGGTTAATCTTATTTCTTAATTCCATGCTTGTCTACCAGTCTAGCTCCATATGATATTTCTTACATTGAACAGGTCTAAATTCTCAAATTCCCATAAACGTACTAAAGATTCAAAATTTCGAACAACATGGTTCAGCTGGACCCGAAAGGTTGCCCAAATGACCAGCACCAAAAACCGTGGCCCAAAGAAGGCAATCATAAAAACAGTTTAGTAGAAAACAAAAAAATGAAAACATTGTCTCAAAAATCATAAAGCAAAAGCTTCAAATATATATATAATCAAGGCATAATCATCATCAAATTTCAAAACCATCACTACACGTCTGAATAATACCGAGTAATTAGGAAAAATTTACTAAAAATTGCTCAAATTTATGGATATTTAACTAAATTCTAAATCACATTACTCCAAAACATAAAATCCAATATATAAAAGTACTACACATTCATCATACTTAATTGTCTGCCGACTAACAAGCTAGTTCCTTGATTTGATGCATCATGCTTCTTTGACGGCATTTGCATTCGGATCTGTACAAAAAAAGGAAAGAATTTGTTGTGTATGTGTACGGAGAATAAGCTTATGACCTGAGAAGAAAAATAGTGTACCTTCTACTTTAGTGAAGGTGATTGTATGTCTTTGTGGATCACGAGGTAATGCTGCCAACAATGAATTCAAGTCATTGAAGTGTTTTTTGTCTTTTGAAGAAGAAACAAAGAGCACCATATGGATATTAATCCGGCCTTCGTCTTCTTGTTGAAGTAGCTTCGCATGTGTAAACTGAAGGGGAAAAAAGAAAAATATCTGGCTAAAGGATGATGAAGATTACATGAAAGGAAATGCATTTAACTCTTACCTTGATGATTTGGCGCCGTTGTTTAAAACTAAGGAAATCAAAATCAGATATTAAGGTTAGAGATCGTGGTCGTAAACACCAAAGTACAGCATCCACAGCGGCGGCATAAACTGATAACTTTTTAATGGTCCCTAGTTTTACTTCAACATGCTCTTGTTCGATAGTGGGGAGTCAACGATCTTTAATTTCTCAAGATCTATGAAAGTCTATAGAACAATTGATGAACACAAGTTACAGTCGAATCTTTCATATCGTTGCAAAGGGACTATGTAAATGGTTTTTCAGAACTTATAAGTCATGAATTTATCTAATTTTGTCTTTATATAAAACACATAAACACACAGCTTCTTATATTTTTGAAGAAATGCAGTAACATATGAATGATATGTGTAACATAAAAAGAAATCTGGTGTATACCGAGCAAATATTCAGCTTCAATACTTTGAAAAATCCAGGAGTCTTGTTCAAAAATTGCCTCAATTTCTTGAACCTACTAGCATTGACATCATGGGTGGGAAACCATACCAACTGTGCTTCTGGCTTGGCAGAATCTCTTACCGGAGGTTTATATACCATCTTAGGGGTTTCAATACTGTACTTGAATAAAACCAAATTAGGGGCTTCAATATCAGTTACATCCAAATCGCGGCTTGGATGTAACTCCAATGTTTTCAATGAACGACTTGATATCTTCAGGTTGCGTTGTGGAGTAGCGAAAACTAAGTTTTCAATAAAGGGGAAGTTGGATAAAAAGTCAGTAGAACCTTCCAATTTCGGTAACAGATTCCCAGAGTAATATAGGTTTGTTAGTTTCTTGCAAGATGAGAGGTTCATACATGGTGCCCCTCGTTCATGCCGAACTGCCAAGCGAAGAAGCCATAGATTTGGAGCATCAATATCTATTCTCTCAATTTCACTGTTACAGAGAAAAACTTTTTCAAGATTTTGTAACCCATTGATACAAAACCTTTTAAAACCATGGCACTTCCAAAGCGTAAATTTCTCAAGAAGAGGGCAATTAGTGGTCAGACGCTTAATCACTTGCTCGTTTATATTGACTCTGATAAGCATTAACCGCTTCAAAGACTTAAACCTTATAGTATCATCAACCATCAAGGACAAAGGCAACTCACAATGTTCTATCCTCAAATATGATAAAGAAGAGACAGATAAGAGTATGTGAGGAAAACGGTACTTTGGCAGAGGGCTAACAGTATTGATATTGATCTTCAACACCTGCAAACCGTTTTTCCTAAGAATTAACCTAATGCACCTACCAACAATGGATAATTCTGAAGGATTCTCAAGCAGCAGTCCATTGAGGTCCAAGATGTAATCGCTAGTAACCATGTTTTGTTGGTTACAAGATCTGGAAGTGGTATACTCGACATACTTGAAAAACATGTTCTTCACATGACTAGTATCATAAGGAACCCGGGATGCATTTATTTCTCTGGTGAAATTATACAGATTGAAATCCAAAATAGGAAAAGAGGCTGTTACCGCAAACCAGTCCTTGGACAGTACACTCATTCGAACAAGTGCTTTTGGAGAATTGTTCAAAAAAGAGAGTATGTGGTGAGCTATAGCTTCCGGAAGCTGTGAAATCCGATCATCATCATCCATTCTTGTTTCAGTTCTAAACACCAATTAACCCCTTAAATAGCTACAAATAAAAAAATTAAATTTAAAAATATATACTCCGTATGAGTATATAATCTATCAATCAATCAGATTGAAAGAAGAACAAAAAAAAACGCAATTAGAGAGAGTATCGAGAAGTAAGCTACAAGTAATACTTTAATCAATCGTCTAAAATTTTAAAAGAGGAAGAAAAGTAAGCTACTAAGTAATATACTTTAATAATAACTCTTTAAATTAATTTAAATAGGAAATCCAAATCTGACTCCTTATTTGCGTCCCGCGTCAAACGACCTGTCTCATACAACATGTTGTAGAGGCAAAAATAATAATAACAGGACGGAAAAAAAAATCAGAAGAAAAAAAAAACACCAATGTTGTATCATTTTCTGTCTCATTCCATGGAAGCTTTAGTTGATTCAAATGTGACATATGCCTCTCCTGTTACCTTCCAATATATCTGGCCTGCAAGCAATGTGTATTTTCTCATCTGCAACTCTTTAAATTTTTAGAAAGTTGAAAATGTTCGATTTCTTGACAGTAAACAGGAGCCCTTTTAACTTAAGTATCTGTGAAGAGACTGGTCTGTCATGGCAATTGGGATCAAAACCTTCAGATTCAACCTCAGCAGCCACTGCATTGTAATAGTCCTGTTTCTTGCACTAGAAAACTTCTACATACCTCCGGCCCATATTTTTGGCAATTCTTTTGAACAGCAGTATCAGCATGCATGGGTCGGGCCTCGCCAAGAAATCTTGGTCTCTTTGAGCCGATCTCTTACCCATCTGATAATCCCATGCTCCCATAGTTACATTCCCCTATAATTATTCATACCCAATCAACAATAAGAAAAAAGTCCCACTCAACCTTGTTAACAAGCAGAACACAACCGATATTATACATAACTAACTTTTTATTAATTACCAAAATGAAACTTGTTCAATATGCAAATTTCACTACATTCCACGTTATTCCAAAACACAAAATCCAATATATAAAAGTACTACACATTCATCATTCTTGTCTGCTGACTGACATGTTCCTTGATTTGATACATCATATGCTTCTTTGACGGCATTCAAATCTGAACAAAGAATTGTTATGTATGTTTATGGAGAATAAGCTTTATGCTTCTTTGAAAGGTTCCTTCTACTTTTGTTAAGGTGATTATGTGTCTTACTGGATCCCGAGGTAATGTTGCCAAAAACGAATTCAAGTCATTGAAGTGTTTTTTGGGTTTTGAAGAAGAAATAGATAGCACAATCTGGATATCAATCCAGCCTTCATCTTCTTGTTGAAGTAGCTTCTCATATGTAAACTGAAGGGAAAAAAAACAATATCTGACTAAAGGATGATGAAGATTCCACAAAAGAATAGCATTTAACTCTTACCTTAACAAAGCGGCGTCGTTCTTCAAAATCAAGGAAATAAGAATCAGATTTTAAGGTCAGAGATTGTGGACGTAAACACCAAAGTACAGCATCCACAACAGTATAAACTAATGACTCTTCTTCTCTGGTCGCAAGTTCTGAGCCAATGACATCTAGTTCTACTTCAACGTGCTTGAGTTCAATAGGCGGGGGATCAATGGCCTTTAGTTCCTCAACATCTATGAAACTCTACAAATTAATTGATAAACACAAGTTAAAGTCAACAACATTTCATATATAGGGTTTTTCAGAACTTAGAAGCCATAAATTTATTTGTTTGATGTTGTTGACTTTTCATTTAAAAGTATGATCCATGCAATAATCTTATTTTCTCAAAGCTTTGTTCTCTTCGTATAAACACTTACTTTTGAACGGGGGGCTAACGCATAAATCACTGATAAAATAAATGAAATCTGATACATACCGAGTAAATTTTCAGCTACAATACTTTGAAGAATCCAGTTTTCTTGCTCAAATATCGCCTCAATTTGTTGAACCAAAGAGCGTTGACAAAACCGATGTGGAACAATTCCATTTCTACTTCTGACTTGGCAGAATTTCTTACCAGAAGTTCAGATAACGTATATTTAACAGAGAACTTCAGTAAAACCAAATTAAGGGCATCGATATCAATTGCATCTAAATCACAGCATGGACTTAACACCAATGTTTTCAGGGAATGACTTGATAACTTCAGGTTGTGTTGTAAATATGGCAAAACTACTAAATTTTCAATATAGGGAAAGTTGGATAAAAAGTCAGTAGAACGAATGTGCCCACGGTAAGATAGTGTTGTTAGTTTCTTGCAAGATGAAAGATTCATACGTAGTTGACCTCAATCTACCAACGAAAGATACCATAGATTTGGAGCATCAATATTTATTCTCTGAACTTCATTGGAAACGTGAAGACTAACTTTTTGAAGATTTTGACACCCGTAGATACAAAATCTTTTAAAACCATAGCATTCTACAAGTACAATATTCTCAAGAAGAGGGCAACAAGTGGTCAGACGATTAATCACTTGCTCGTTTATCTTGACATTCTCAAGGCACAAAAGCTTCAAAGACGTAAAATTGATGATAGCATCATCATCAACCATCAAGGACGAAGGCAAGTCACAATTTTTTATGATCAAAGACGATAAGGAAGATAAAGATAAGATTATATTAGGAAGACGGTACTTTGGCAGATGGTTGATAGTGTTGATATCTATTCTCAACGCCTCCAGCTGCAGGCCGCCTTTCCTAACAATTAATCGAATGCACCTATCAACAATGGATATTTCCCAACGCTCTTTGAGCAACACTCTATCAAGCTTGTAGGTGTGAACAATGTTTTGTTGATTACATAATCTGGTAGTGGTATAACCTGTTGGAACCACGTTAGTGTGACCGTCACTGATCATGTATCATTCCTGATATGATAATTGACGATAATGAAATCCCTATGTCTAGGTAAATATATGATGAGCGTATTTACTCTTAGAGACGTAGAATAGGGTTTCCCATTAGGTGATTGTAAATAAAATGACTAATGGTATACACATTAAACACCACAGGGGTTGAATGTTTAATTACTAAAGGGTGGTAAGTGTAATTACTCTCATTATAAATAGAGGGTAATTAACCCTAAGTTAAGGTAAAACACACACACATAATCCCACACAAATTCGTGTGTTTACTCCTCTCAAATTCGTGCATAACATCACAGCCGAATTACCCATCTCATCCTAACTCAATCACCTTGTTTTGGGAACCCGAAATCAATGGCAAACATGTTTAATGCCTTTACAGGTTCCACAGGACGATTGGGATGTTTTATCACTCGAATCGAATCATGTTTATTCCATCATGTGGTATCAGAGTCTCGTTACGAGCTATAAGTCATGATTTGGTTCGAATTTGATGTTTTTCGCGAACTAAAAATCTGCAGAAAGAAGAACACGAAGATGACGTCATCACGACTTCGTGCTGACGTCATCACGAACTAATGGCTGCTTCATGCTGACGTCATCAAGACTTCTGCTCATTTTCGCGCTTACGTCATCTTCGTGCTTACGTCATCTTCACGCTTACGTCATCACTCGAACTTCAGCTATCATTGTACGCGAACTCGTGCTTATGTCATCACGAGCTTATGACAACTTCGTGCTGACATCATCACGAACCGAATACATCTTCGTGGTTACGTCTCCACGACTAAAGGATGTCTTTGTGTTTACATTATCACAAACTTACTAACTATTTCGTGCTTATTAAGTCACCAATTATGACTTAAGTTCGTGTTATACTAAAGAAGATCTTAGCTGATGAATGTGTTCGTGCTTACTAATTTTACCTTATAATTTTGTGGCTAAATTTTTCTCTTATTTTCGAAAATTATTTTTTCTGAGACATTTTTACCATAGCACTTTACGAAAACTATTTTTTCTGAGACATTTTTACCATAGCACTTTAAGGGTAAAAATTTTTGGTCGCGCTGACCTGTCAGCTCGATCCCAGCCAGGGGCTCTGCCCCTTGGACCCCGCTCCCAGGGGTGCTGCCCCCGGACCCCCGTAATGTCTGGGGGCTTCGCACTAATGTACATGGTTTCATCATTTGTGCCCAAAGGTCAAATGTGATTCTCATGGTGCGTTCTTTTCTTTTTGGCATAATGAACACTTAGTATATTGATTATGCCCAAAGGTGATTCAATATTCTTTGTGTGCTAAAAAAGGACTATCTTCATGCATAAGATACACGATTCTTAATTTTGTGCCCAAAGGTCAAAAGATAAGCGTTGTGTCGCATGACCCTAATGCTCATGTGTACTTAGATATTAGTTACTTCTGCCCAAAGGTGATGTAAATCTAAGTAGAGCCTTATGTCAACTTATTGTTTTGGTGTTTACAATAGGTTACCTATCACTGGCTTCATTAGTATAATGGTCTTAGTCTCATTACTTTTAGGAACATTACTTTAGCCTCTTACGTATTTAGGCATTACGTTAGTTCCATTACTTTTAGAGATATTACTTAATAAGCCTTAGATATCTAATTATGTTATTATAAGGAACATTATTGTTAGACCTTAGTTAAGTTTAGGCATTACTTTCGTTCCATTAGTTTTATAGATATTGCTTAGTCTGCCTTAGATAGCTAATTATGTCACTATAATCTTATTGCCCTTAGTTTTAGGCATTACTTCAATAATCTTCTATTACTTGTATCATAAACGGATATCCTCCTTATTTCCACTGTAGTACCTAACTTAGACATTAAGCCACTCATTGATGCAAACATTGCTTCATAAAAAGGTTAATTACCTCTAACTCTGAAGATGCTAGACCTTGACTATGTCATTCACCATAATGAACCCACTGCTATTACTGCTAACTTTTTCGCAGCTCAGAAAGCGAATTTTAAAAAGTGGGATAAGGCGAATCACTTGGCACTAATGATGGTCAGGAACTTCATCAATTAAAGTATCTGAGGGAATGTATAAAGCGTATGCAAGTAGCTTAAGAATAAAGGAAATAGCAGTATTTGTGAACACATAATGAATATGACTGACATGACTCATAAGCTTAAGAGTCCTAAAATTGAAAGTCTTTGATAAATTTCTTGTGCATTTTTTTATTGACCTCATTGCATGCTCATTTTGACACCTTGAAAATTAACTTTAGCGCTACGAATAATAAATGGTCGATGAGTGAACTAAATGCAATGTGTGTGCAAGAAAATGTTCGTCTTAAGTTGGGTCAACCTAAAGTGTTCACTTTACTACCACTGCTAATTCCATTAAGAGGAAAGATATGATAATAATAATACTACAAATAAAGTTCAAAAGGATAATCATGGTGCTATTGCCTCTAGCTTTAAGTCCTTGACTAGCAATCCTAACTGCAAATTCTCATTGTGCCCAGATTGCCTTAATTTCAAGGAACTGATAGCTAAGAAAGGTTACTTATTTCATGTAATATTTGATTCTTTTATGTTTAATGTATCTTCTAATACATGTGTAAGTGATTCTAGTTCTATGGTTCATGTGATTAACTCAACATAAGCATTCCATACAATTCAGAAGCTATCAAATGACCAAAGAAAGCTTAGAGTTGGAAGGGTTGATCTCTTATATGTTGAAACCATGGAGACTTATGATTTACATATAAACACTTGAAAGTGTATTAGACTAGTGGATACCTTATGTGTACCGAGAATTTCTCGGAACCTTGTATCTATTTCTCTAGTTTAAGACCTTGAAAGTTATGTAATAATTCATGGTTACGACGAGATTGCCATTACTCATAATAATGCATTTCTTGGTCATAGTTTCTTTGATGAATTGTTTTGTAAGTTAGAACCAGATCATAATTTCTCACAGTTTTTGTTGTCTCCTAATATTGATGACATAACTAAAACAAAGACAAAATCACCTAAATAGTTAGAGAATTCCTCCATAATGTGGCATAAACATCTTGGCCACATTTCACGAGTTCGCATGATACGACTCATAAAGGATGGAATATTACATTCTCTTGACTTTTGTGATTTTGAAACATGTATTCAATGGCTTAAGGAATTAAGAAAGAAGCCACTAGAATTTCTAACTTGTTAGAAATAATTCACTCTGATGTTAGTAGCCCCTATCCCACAACCATCTCAGAACATACATCACTTATTACATTCATTAACGATTATTCATGTTATATGCACCTATATCTGATCTGAACCCTTAGAGACTTTTAAAATTTTGGTTTTAAACCAACTTGATCATAAAATAAAAGTTGTGAGATCAGATAGAGGAGGTGAGTATTATGGTTGACATACTGATATTGGTTCAGCTCCTAATCCTTTCCATAACTTTTGAAAGGAACATGGCATAATAAACCAATACACCATGCAAGTTCTCCTCAACAGAATTTTATGTTGCTAAAAGGAAAAATAGAACCTTAATGGACATGGTGAAAAGTATACTTGTCAACACTAACTTACCTACTTTCCTTTGGACTGAGGTCTTACGCATAGCTGTTCATATACTCAATAAGAGTTCCATTAGAATTTGTCCTTAAGACTCCTGGACAGAAAGGAAACTGAGTCTGAATTATATGAACGTACGAGGTTGTACTCCCAAAGCATAACTCTATAACCCTAACTTAAAGAAACTGGATCCTAAATCCCTTACCCGTTTCTTTATCGGTTATTAGTTTTATTGTCTTTCCTACTCTACTAGTATTATTGACACGCAGTATGTCACATTTCATGAGAACTAAGAGATCAGTAGGAGCACGACAAATCATAACTTAAGATTTGCAGGAAGTACAAGAAGCGGGGGGAACCACTCGTCGGTTATTATTACTCCTCCGATAACTCCTCTTGTACCCAACGCTACTCCTAATATCACTGATCCACCTTCTCCTAATCAAAATCCTAATCCTCCTAATAGAGATATTACTAATGTTAAAGCATCTTATTAATAATGTTAAAGCAAAGCATCTTCTGTATTAAACCTGAAAATCAACTCAGGAGATAATCTAGGTCACGCAAGACCATAACTTTGATGATTTCATTATTTAACTGAAGTTGAGGACATTGGAAAGCTTACTGATCCTACCTCTTATTAAGATGCCATTAATAGCGATCATGCCACTTAGTGGGATGAAGGCATAATTTGAGAGCTTAATTCCATATAGCTTAATGACGTTTGGGATTTGGTTGAATTTCCTGAATAATCCAAACCTAAGGTTGTAAATGGATCTTCAAAACCAAATTAGACCCGAATGGGAACGTCAAACGCCATAACCATTTGCAAAGGGCTTTACTCAAAAGGAAAGAATCGATTATCAAAAGACCTTATCTCCTGTCTCATAGAGATTTCTTAAAGATCGTCATGGCATTCGTAACTTATTATGATTTAGAGTTACATTAGATGGATGTCAAAACCACTTTCCTAAATGCAAACTTGCAATAAGACGTATACATGTGAACCTGAAGTTCCATAAAATAAATAGCACATGATCTGCAAGTTGAATAAGTCCATATACAGGTTGAAGCAAACATCACTAAAATGGTACGTTAAGTTTAATGAAATCATAAGAGGACAAGACTTCCTAAGAAAATCAAGTGGATTAATGGACCTATCTCAAGATCAGTGGGAGTAAATTTACAATCCTTGTTTTGCACATGGATGATATACTTGCAAGTAATAACTTGGATATGTTGCATGAGTCGAAGCGTTTACTTTTCGCAGAATGTTGACATAAAAGATCTCGGTGATGCCTTTAATGTCACAGGTATCGATATACATCGGGATAGGTGTAATGATATTCTAGTTCTTTCTCAAAAGACTTATATTGAACACATCTTAGAACACCATAACATGCAACACTACACACCCACTATAGACCTATTAGTAAAAGGAAACGTATGTGATTGTTTCCAAAGTCTGAACATTGAGATTAAAGAAAGGGCAAATGAGGATGATATCTTACTCATAAGTAGTTGAGAGCATTATGTACGCTCAGGTCTGTACTCGTTCAGATACCGCTTACATTACCGGTATGCTTGGGAGTTAACTATTTTAAATCCATAATAGCACACTGAAAAGCGGCTAAAGGTTCTACGATATCTTCATAGGACCAAACACTACATGTTAGTTTATAGAAGAAGTGACAACTTAGAAGTAGTGGGATGTTTTAATTCCAATAAGAAATCTACTTCTGGATGTATATTTATGATTAGCTGGCAAACCTATCTTTTGACGGAGTCATAAGTAGAAACTGACTACAACGTCTACTATGATGTCTGAACGTTCATAATTTCATGTCATGAGATATTGTTAAACAACCTGGTCAGTGGACTCGAAAGTCGTCAACTTTATTATTAGACCATTGAAGTTTTACTGTGATAACTCAGCTACCGTAACTTGCTTGAACAGTAACAGTTCAACTGGTGCTGAGATGTATCTTGGTACAAAGTATCTGTTTGTAAACGGATTGAGAAAAATGTTCTTTGTATTGAGTACATAAGTACACATAATATGCTAATAGATCCAATGACCGAAGGTCTTCCTCCTAAAATCTTCGTAGGATACGTATCGAAGATGAGGCTTACTTAAAGACATATTATGATAGCATGTTGTACTTATTGGTCATTATTATTATGTTAATGAAAAAATTTTCCTCCTTATTCAGATTTTGTTTGTCTATTAGTTACACTTCGAGCTCATAACAGTGTAAAGACATTATTTAACAAAATTTGTCTTAGTCAATTGATCATTGCTTATTAGTTTTAAATTTGAGTCATAGTTTGACTAGTGGGGGTCCTGAGTTGATGTTCTTCTCTACGACTGTACTTATTGGCTATGATTTCGGTTTAAAACAAAATGAGTATTATTCCGGAACTTATTTAAATACTCATAGATAAATGATCGCTCAGTCAAGTGGGAGAATGTTGGAACCACGTTAGTGTGACCGTCACTGATCATATATCATTCCTGATATGATAATTGACGATAATGAAATCCCTATGTCTAGGTAAATATATGATGAGCGTATTTACTCTTAGAGACGTAGAATAGGGTTTCCCATTAGATGATTGTAAATAAGAGGACTAATGGTATACACATTAAACACCACAGGGGTTGAATGTTTAATTACTAAAGGGTGGTAAGTGTAATTACTCTCATTATAAATAGAGGGTAATTAACCCTAAGTTAAGGTAAAACACACACACATAATCCCACACAAATTCGTGTGTTTACTCCTCTCAAATTCGTGCATAACATCACAGCCGAATTACCCATCTCATCCTAACTCAATCACCTTGTTTTGGGAACCCGAAATCAATGGCAAACATGTTTAATGCCTTTACAGGTTCCACAGGACGATTGGGATGTTTTATCACTCGAATCGAATCATGTTTATTCCAACATAACCGACATGCTTGAAAAACGTGTTGTTAACATCATAACGGGATGAATATACGTATCTGGTGAAACTATCTATATCGAAATGCAAGATGGGAAATAAAGCGGTTATCGCAAACCAGTACTTGGACAATACGCTCATTCGAACAAACGCTTTTGGGGATTTATTCAAAGAGGATGGTATGAGCTATATCTACGGGAAGCTGTGAAATCCGATCGATATCATCCATTCTTGTTTTAGTCCTAAAAACCAATTAACCCCTAAATTAGCTACATATATGCTTTGGTTCGTTTTCCACTTTTCCCTAATATAATACTAACAAGATAATACATTTTGTACTAATGAATCAAATTTATAGGAAAAAAATAAAGAATTCAATTCATATAGACAAGTATGTATGTATGTATGTATGTAACCTCTTTTTGATCGCCTATACTTAGCGGAGAATGAGTGTAATCGACTGCAAACGGTAAAAATAATAATGAAAGGCAGCGAGGGTTTTAATTCTAAATGATTTGGAGAACTAATATAATAGTGTCACATTTTAGAGTCTGGGATTTTATTTTATGGGTTTTAAGGAAAACAAAAATGAAGATGATCAACATGAAGATATTAGTTAGCGGTGTAAAGTTCAACTGGAAAACTGAACAACGGGATCGAACCGAAAATTTAGTTAATATAAATTAATGCATATCTATTTATAAAACAAAATATTAACGTAAGTTAATGAGTATTTATACATAGAAAATTTAGTTAGTTAACAATGTAAATTGAATATTGTAAACACGGAAAATACTCGCGCGTTGCGGCGGTAAGATGGTCGGGGTGATAGGTCATAGAGTTTGATAAGTTATAGGAGGTGATAGGTCATCGAGTGTGATAGCCAAATATCTTAGCCGTACGGGCTCCGCTCTCAGATTTAAAAATTCGTCGAAAGTATATCAAATGACCTCTCTGATGAAAGAGCATGAAATTTTAAGAACACCCATATAATTTTAATAATTGATCGATATACGGTTTTTGAATGAAAGATTTTGAATGAATTAGAGAAATAAAATGATTTATGGAATTAAGAGAAAAAAATGAGTGGTTGAAAAGTTGAAAGTTGAAAATATTTGACATGAACAAATGTTTTATAATGTAGTAGAGATAGAGATAAAAATTTGAACTTTATACTAACATGACTATATAAATGGTTAACCAAAAACCGAAAAAATTAACCGATTTTTTGGGTAACTGATTTGCGGGTAACCGAAATTAACAATTCAAAATTTAAAAATTTCTAGTTAACAAAACCAAATTGAATCGTTACAAGCTTTATATTACTTTTAAAATAAGAGAAACCGTGTAAACCGATAGCGGTGTGGTGGTGTCATGCTGGTAGTGGCATAGGTGACGGGTCAACGACGGAGTTAGCGGTGACGACTAGTGTAGGTTATTGATACAAAGCGTATGTTTGTCACAACGCTTCGACCTGAGGCTATGGCTAGGGGCTTGGAGCTAAAGCTTGTAAATGGGTCTAGTAGCTTTGGCTTCTATTTCAACATTTCTTACTCAAGCTTTTATTTTTAAAGCTTTTCAAGGCTGTTAGAAGTTTTTTTGGGACTAGGGCTTTTGATCTCAAATATATATTCAAACAACATGGCTAACACTTTATAAGGGACTTATTTTTAAAATCTTAAGGCTTTTAAACTCTTAAAAGCCCCTTAAAACATCAGCCAGGTAATTGATGCAAAAGAAATATTATTGTTATTTTATGAATTTGGATTTTCTAAAGTTAAATAAAATTGTAGACATCTTAACCATTTAATTAAAATCAAAAATTTTAAGATAGGTCTTTGAAATTTGATCTTTAATTGGTCAAAATCTTTTAACTTAAATAATAAAATTAAATTTAACTTTAGAAGTTGGTAAATCGATCAGTATGTATCTATTTGATATAACTAAACCGGTCCTGAATATGTTGTGGAAAATATTGTTTCCCATTGTTAGTATTAAAAGCTTTTGCTATGAGTGATATTCAATGATTTATGATAATGGTTGTGGCAGCTTCACCAATAGTGCAATAACATAATAAAAAAACATTTTTATAAATTAAAAAAGATGCTATTAATTGATAATTAAATAAAATATATATATATAAAAAAATAACTATAAAGGAATAAAGAAAGTATATATAATAAATAAATAAGACTACTATAAGCCGTATATATAATAAATAAGACTACTATAAGCTTTTATAGAGAAAAAAATCTCTCCCCTTTAGTCCTTCAGATAAATACATTAATAAGACTACTATAAGCTTTTTTCAACTTACATGTTTTACCATTTAATTAAAAAAAACATCTTATTTATAACAACTATTTTTTCTATCATAACTTTTGAAATTAATCAAAACACATCGTAAATTCAAAACAATATTAAGCTTTCAATTAGGTCAACCGAAAAAAAGATTTTCAAAAGGTTTCAATACTTAAGAAAAAGAAACATTTTTTCATGTGATTCAACTAAAACTTTGTGTTTCTAATGGACAAAAAACAGTTATCACTCTAAAGAAATGAAAAAACTATGAAATTTACTTGTTAATCTAAAACCAGATGTCTTCTCATGACCAACAAAATTACAAAACTGTTGACGCAAAATCTTACTACTATGATCAAGATAATATACTGAAGCTGAATCGAGTACATAGCAGATAACAAGACCTGCACTAAGAAACGATGACAATGTACCTGTACAAGACATTGGTACATGAAAGACTGAACAAACACATTTGCATAATGGTTGCCAAAATATTAAACATGTCTAGTGACTAGCACAATATGTGATCCTACCATCAATGTATCATTGACATGATCAAGAAAACCAGAAGAAAAAAAAAGTGGCACAGGCAATAATCAGGAAAAAAACACCAACTTTGTAGCTTACACAGCCCCAAATGAACCAGAAGCTTACTATTACTGCTTAGATCTAGACTCTGCTCTCCTGGCTTCATCTGGAGTTGAAGGGAACAGCTCCACGTACCGAGTCCCAATCATTTTTCTGTCTCTTTCCATGGCTTCCATAGCAGCTTCAGTTGATTCAAATGTCACATAAGCCTCTCCTGTTACCTTCCCATCTGGCCTGCAAGCAATGTGTACTTTCTCATCTGCAACTCTATAATTTTTAAAAAAGTTGAGAATGTCCGATTTCTTGACCGTAAACGGGAGCCCTCTTAGCTTAAGTATTTGTGTGTACTCCATTTGATCCTTGTCTTTGGGTTTCTTTGAGCGTGAAGGGGCTGGTCGATCATGGTAATTGGGATCAAAACCTTCAGATTCAACCTCAGCAGCCACTGCATTGTAATAGTCCTGTTTCTTGCACTTGAAAACTTCTACATACCTCCGACCCATATTTTGGCGGTTCTTTTGAACAGCATAATCAGCATGCATGGGTCGGGTAAAGACTACAAATGCCTCACCAAGAAATCGACCATTCTTGTTGACTAGAAGCATATCAACTATCTCAAGCCCAGAAAAGAACTTGAAGATGTCTACCTCTGTGCAGTTGTATGGCAGACCACGGAGCCGAACCACGGGAAATGTTGTCGGCGGAAGTCCACCAGTGTGATCGTGTAGTTTGTAGCCGCCACTTGAACCGCTGCTCACTGCGAAGTAGGGATCGGATTCCATCATTCTTGGTCTCTTTGAGCCGATCTCGTACCCATCTGATAACCCCCCGCTCCCATACATTCCCCTATAATTATTCATACCCAAGCAAAAAAAGTCCCCACTCAACCTTGTTAATAAGCCAAACCCAACCCATGTTTTCCATAACTAACTTTTTATTACCATAATAATTATAATAACACATTCTCAGAAGTTTGGCTCTTGATAATAATATATCATCCACATAGTAAACTAAAAAAATTTCAACAAAATAAAAGCATAATAGCAACAACTATACATTATTATACACCGCAGCACATCATATGCGCAGATCCGTTTTTCCTATAAGTTTTAGTAACTTAACAAGCTATAGCAATAACCCCAAACCAACACCCACAAGGCACAATAGTCTTGTAACAAAAACCAGTATCTCAATCCATCCAATTCAAGTTCTAAAACTCATTCAATCAACTAGATTTTAATGTGAGTCCCACAACAAATAAACTCCAACTGAATAACTAAACCAGGTCATGTACAGATTTCTATATAAGACAACATTTTTGTTAAAAAATCGTCGAATACGTGACTTCAAGATTTCTAAACATATCTATTAAGTTAATAAAGCCACTTAAATTGATTTGTCTCGTTCAACTGTATTTTACAAAAACACAACTGAATTAAAAAATCCAAAATCAAACCCAGTTCAACCAAAGAAATGAAGTTTAGTGACTTTTTCAAACACAAAAACTGCTGAGTGACTCAGATGATGTTTTATTTTATTTTGAAAAGTAGAAGCAACTTTTGGTACGAGTTTCTTTTTTATCACCCTTTTAGATGCAAAAACCATAAACAACACTGAAACAGGCAACCCAAACACAAAACTATAAGGTATACAAACACAAACAGTCACCTTTTGGTCTACATTCCTGATATGTTCTTAGTCCTTTTAACGCGTGCTTTTCAGCCATATAAGTTTAAAAAATCGGGTCACACAAAATTAGCAGACCTACGTAATGATTTAACAGAATGAAGTATCCTCTTCTTCCTCATAAAGTTCTCATCTTTTCCCCATCTAATATCCCAAAACTATTTTTACGAGAACCCTAAATCCTAAATTCGATAACACCCTAAGCTTGCCGGCATTAAGCGATTTAGAATTCACTAAAAGCATCATTACATACTACTGAAATATCCTCTTCTTCTTTATCTTAAAGTTCTCATTTTTTTTCAATCTAACATCCCAAAACTATTTTACGGAAACTTATGTCGTAAATTCGGATAACACCCTAAACTTATCGGCTTATTCGAGAATTCAAATCAATAAAAAAAAAATCTTAATTATACACTAATAATCACACTAACAATAATTAGCTATCCTCAAAACCCTACAACAATTAAAACTAATAACAAATAATTTTTAAAAAAATGTCTCCTTTTCTAAATTTTAATTGTGGTTATACAAAAAAAAATACATGATTAGGAAAATATATATATATGTATATATATAACTTTTAACACATGATGGCAGGTAAAAAAAATGGAGAGAAATATACTGATTAAGAGAACTTTTAAATTCGAGAACTTACCCTCTGGATCCGTACATGTTTCTTGAAAGGGATGAATTGAAGATTGAAAATAAAGAAAATCGAGAATTAATCGGCAGATATTAAAATTAGGAAGAAAAAAAAACCCTAGATAGGGCTACAAAGGGAAAATCGGGATGTGTTTGAGTGAGCGAGAGATATGTATATATAAAAGTGTGACCAATTTTCGGATTTGGGTTTGGGTTTTGCCCGTTTGGGTTGCGGTCAAAGTCATGGACCCCATATTTAAGTTTTAAATATTGCATTACCTTTATTTTTTTCTAATTTTTATTTCAGAAATTTATTTTTCTCTATAACGACTGCCTGTGTCACCAAAATAACTTAAGGGAAAGAGGTGTAGTCGGCTAGTTTTATCGGCAAGTATCGGCATTTCGGCTACACTATAGCACGTCAATCGGCTTGTATCGGCAAGTTTAATCGGCAAGCATTGGCAAGAAGCATCGGCTAGTTTTGGCCGATCAAAGTGAAGGTTGGGAAATGCCACGTGGCCATTTTTGGCATGTGGGAAAGTGTACTTTTTGTTTTTGTTTTTTTTAAATCTCCCCCTCAACTTCTACATATATACAATTTTTTCAAAACACATAACTAAAACACATTTTATTCATATTAAAAAAACACATTTTACACTAAAAAACAACATATAATTAAAAAAGACAATACATGATAAAAACATGAAATACACTGGGTACGATTATTCATCGTCATCATTTTTGCTTGACATACTTCCCAAGCCACGGTAAGCGTAATCGTCTAGCCACCACTTGTCATGTTGTGGGCATTTAACTTCCCACGTGCTTTTGCTTTCCCCGCAATTATCATGGTACGATTCGGCCCAAGTGCTATGGTCATCCAACGTGTGACCGGCCTTAAAAACATCGTCGACCACACTCTTGAAGTTGTTGATCTCCCCTTGTAGAAATGAAGAATAGTGCTCTTCGTGCTTCTAAACATTGCGGCCTGACGCTTGTATTGCCTCTACCTTTTGCTCGCATCGTCGTCTTTTCTCCCTCAAGTATCCCATGATCCCAGAGAGTTCAGTTTGAAGAAGAGTGTCCTCTTTGATATCAGCCATGATTCGTGCCTTTATTTCATCTTCGGTCAGACGAGGTCGGTGGACATTCTTTTTTGATGAGGATGAGGATGCCATTTGGTTAGAAAGAATGCGTTTTATAGAATGATGAAAATATATGATGAAAATGCAACTGAATTGAGGTCTGTGTCTGTCTTTGTATTTATAGAGTCACAATACAACTAGCCGTTCAGGGACTGGAAGTGTAAATGTAAATATTTTGAATTTTGAACGTTGGAAGAGCGTCTTGTAGTTCTCTTTAAATAGTGGGTCCTTCATTTGGAACATTATCTCAAACACAAACTTTTAACCATCTGACAATGTCTTCTTCATCAAATAAAATGACGGTTGATCAAGTGCCTGAGGGTATCATGGCTGATATCCTCGACCACCAAAGCGTTAAAGAGGAACTTCTTGTTGTTATGCGAAAACTTAACGAGAAGAAACAATGGTGTTGAGAAGAAATCGATTACATACAAACCGGGTATTGTACTGATCTTGAGGGCCAATACTTTACTTATTTGCAGGGGAAGATCGATAAGATTACAATTGCCGTTGAAGAAATTGCTTCTGTAGTCATGACTTTGGACCATCTGATCATATGGGCAAAAGCAATGAATAATTTCCGTTCTTGAATTGTTCCGAAATTGTTTCTGTTGTATGTTTCCCTTTATGAATAATAAGTTTGCAATGTTTTTAACTTTTGAATAAATTTCTGTTGTTAATAAATAGCCAAGTAGACATCATTTATTAAAATACTTAAAAGACATTACATACTAAAACACACTTAATTAAAATACTAAAACACACTTGCTAATTCAACACAATTAAAAACCAACCACGATAAGCTCCCTCAAGCAGTGCTCGTAGCTGAAACGCTTCCCAAACTCCTCACAGTACTTCTGATGCGCCGTTTCATTCAACAACTCATCAGAGACATTCCCCTCTACATTCAATCTTATACATATTGCCTCAAAGTGCTTACAGGTGTGAATAATTTTCGAAAAATGACATTGTAGTTGATGTTTGCGCCGTGGAACTCCAGTCGTGTCCCTGTTGAACATTTCATTGATGTCGTGCCACACGGTTGAATTTGGAGTTGGGTTAGCCATTTCACGTCTGGCAATCCAACACCTCGTCAACAAAACATCCTCTTCTTCAGTCCACCGATGATGCGCCATTTGAATGAAATGATTTGATAAAGAGATAAAGGATTTGAGATAATATTGTTAGAAAGTATTTGTATGTATATATAGAGGTTGGGAAAGTATATATAGAGGTTGGGAAAGGATTTGAAAAAAACGGTCACTTGATGAGCTCTCAACGTTCGGATTTCATAAGAAACAAAAAAAGAACGGTCACTTGATACGCTCCCAACGGTCAATAGCCAAAAAAAGAAAGTATGTGTTTGTAGTGTGTTTTTAAATTTAATGAAAGTTAAAGGTTTATTTGATAAATATTTTGTAGTCACAAAATTGGCAAGTTTTACACTACACCACTATAATTGGCAAGGATTTGGCTTGTTTCTGGCTTGTCCAAGTGTCACCTTATTATTAGCTAGTTTCTTGCCAATTTGCCAATTTTACCAACTTAGTGGCACTACACCTCTCCCCCTAATGTTAACATCGCCTAATTAGCTTAATGTTAACATTAAAGTTATAACAGCGATATCATGTATTCTTTTAATGATGCGATATAATTATTATTTTTCAAACACATAATGACATTAGGTCATGTTTTATACAGTAATATTTTTCTCTATTCTTCTTTAATATGTCTAAATTATACTCTCTCATTCTAAAAATAAGGGTCAACTCTTCATTTTAAATATTTATTCGGTGGATTATTATTTTCAGATTAAATCACATTTTTTTTTTAGTTTTTTAATCTTACTATTTTATACAACTAGTTGATTATACTCTGCATTTTAAATATTTATTATGTTTTTTTTTTTTTCATTTTACACAATTCTGTTGAAACACCATGTCAAATATATCAACGGCTACATATAATCCTTACAATTAACCACTCTGACCCCTATTCTAATAAATAGTTGATGGGACAAAAGTGACTGTCATGTCGCGGTTCTCCCGCCCATTCATCGTCATCATCTCACAATTTCAAACGTTAGATTTGGGGATTTTTCCTATTGCTTGATTTTGTTGATCACTTCTCCCACCCTTTAGCATTCATCGTCATCATCGATTTCACTCCTACAACTCCCTTCATTATTTTGGGGATTTTTCCTACTGACTTGATTTTATTAATCACTTTAAGGCTTGCACTGCTCCGATTGAAACAAGGTTTGTTCTTTCCCTGCTTTCATATTTGTCTATGTAATATAAACATAGACTAATACCAATATTTGTAGTAGTGACTATTTGTTACTCAATTTTTCAAAAAAGTAGTTAAGTTATATATTAGCTATATGTCTTATGTATTTGTTCCAATGTAAGTGATGAACTCCAAAAGTAACAATATAAATCATAGTTCTATTTATCGATCGTGTCCATTTATATAAATTTAAAATACGGTACTTTTTTACAAAACAAAAATATTTTATAGTGACATGTCGTAATAAGATTAGTCCCCATAATCATTTATTTGTTGATAATAATAGAAGAAAATTTGAAAGCTCGTTGTATATCTTTTGGGCCACATTAATATGTCTCTGTTTAGTTTGAATAATATGTGTTGAAAAGTTGGTCAAAATGATTAAATACCACAGTTATCATTTATCAAAACAAGAAACCAAAACAGTCTTGAGTTCGATCCTTAGGGATGATAAGTCTTAGGATTTTTTCTTCCGAATACTTGTAACGGTCCATGGTCAACATCTCGTTGTCTAGGATACGTGCAAGGTTTCACCATTATACGGTGAGGTTTTCCTGATGTTCATACCGACTAAATGTTCTAAAAAAAACAGACTTACAAAATAAAGTATTTAACTAAAGTATGACGGTGTATAAGAAATGTGAATATAAGAGTTTGCATATAATGTACTTTCCGTTGATAAGAAGTACAAATACACTGATATATTTCAATCCTACGACATGGTGACATACATGGATGCAAAAAGTCACAGGAAATATGCTATAATTCAAAAATAGACAATCATATATCATTTGTACACGTTAAAGCTTTTAATATAAATCCGAATCATGTGACACATGTATTATAAAAAATTTTTAACTATACATGAATATACATGTAACGTAATGAATTATCTAGGTGTCTGGTTAAATGGGTTGACGTGTCAACCTGACAACTTAAAGCCTCAACCTATATTCGATTTAATTAAAAGTCAGGTTGGTGGCTTAACGATTTTAAACCAAACTAAATTTTTATCAGGTCGGTTTCAAATCAAGTTTGAGATTGAGTCGAGGGACAGTCTTAAATGACTAAATACATTATACATATAAAAAATTATGTTAAAACATTGACACCTAACATTGACACCTAAAATTTCATCCTATGTGTCATTTTCATGTTTTTTTTACAATATATTAAATTAAATAAACACTTTATATACACAAATTTATATAAAAAAAAATATCAGACACCTAAGATTTCATCCTATGTGTCATTTTCATATTTTTTTTTACAATATATTAAATTAAATAAACACTTTATATACACAAAATTATATTAAAAAAAATAACAAAAATACATCCCATATCAAAATTAAATCCCGTACAAACTTAACATATATTTTTAAATTATTTATTTATCAAATATCTATACATTTTATATCATATATACATCTCATTAATAATTTGGTATATTAACTAGTGATTTACTTAAATATATTTATTTTATAAAACATAAAATCTGTTTTTACTATATTTTTTTGTGAACTCGACTACACCCTATAGGCCTATACAACCTCAAATTCCAATCCAAAACAAAGCAATGTAAAACTTTGATCTTTCATTCAACTAATTCTAAGTATTTTTCTTATTCGGTGTAAATTTTGATCTTTCATCCAACTAATTTTTGGTCCTAAGTATTTTTTTTAATTCCGTGAGTGAGCTAAAAACAGTTTTTTTTTTTTGGTTTTATCGGGGTTTTCTATTTTAAAAATATTTACATTTTTTTTTAAAAAACTTTCTAAACAAGCACACATCGTGCGGGTAAAAAACCTATATATATATATATAAAAGAGTAGTTTATAACATAATTTAACGAATATACGTATACTAATACTAATTAGATCAGTTTTATTTATTAAATGGCGTGATCAAGGATATCGATAATTTATGAGTTTATTTTACCACACACACATAAAAGGTCAAAGATTTATTGAACACTCATAACCACCAAATAATTAAAGTACTTTTTTTAAATGAGAATTAGACCTACAATCTTTAAGTTACCATAATGTCGCTTATGCTTTTTAGTATTTATTTTCGAAAAAACACAGTTCATATCAAAATTTTGAAACAATTATACGTTATTCAACTTGCACTACCCATATATATTTAAAAATAACATTACTGAAAGTAACTTTAAATTTTCTATCAGTGTTCTAATAAAAAATATTATTCGATGAAAAATCATTTAATTCAAAATGGAAAATGATAAATCAACTTAATAAATCAACCTAATAATCACCTAACACATGATTATGCAAAGCGTTATCATCAAAGGAAAAGATTGAGAGAGAATGAGTGAAATACACTTATCATGTGATGAAGACCGTAGGTTAACTATTAGGTTGATTTATTAGGTTCATTTACCATTTTCCACTTAATACATAATATTATTATCTATTAAAAATAGTGTTAAAAAAAAACCTTTAACTGTTACTATATATAATTATATAAAGATTTTATACATATAGTCATTAATTAGTATTTAAGTTTAAAAATTGGTGGTAAGTGAAATAAATTAAATATTAAATTAAAAAAAAGTAAGTAACTGCTCAGTGCCGCTTTCTGCGGGTTTTGAGCCCCAATACCTCGACGGTGTATGGGGGAGGTTAAGATGTAGGCAGACCTTACCGCTACCTAAGTAGAGAGGTTGCTTCCAGTTTCTACCTAAATGGTTTTAAAGGCCCTCCAACCTTTGCATGGGATGAGGATCGAACCCATGACCTCTGTCTTCAGAGACAAAAGTGTTTACCACTTATCCAACCATATTGCTTTTTTAGATATAAATATATAGATACACAGTAATAAATTTATATTCAAACACACAAACATTGAAACAGCAGGCAGTGAGTGTGAGAAAGTGTGAAACCCACTTTTTATTTTTTATTTTTCTCTTTTCTTTCTTGTTTGTCTTGGAAGTGACACAAAACTGACCTCCTCCCTCATGCAGCTTCACCATTACCAAAACCAAAACCCCTCTCCCTATTAAACCCACTTCTCTATATTTTATATCTATATATATATATTATGCATTCTGCTCCTGTCTTCCTCTCAAATGGCCTCCACCTCACAACCACATTTTCTTAAAGCTCTTGTTGCTTTTCGCAACCTCCTCTGTCCAGGTATTTATATATCTATATCTACATCTATGTATATTAGTATATATATATATATATATATATATATATATATATATTGCAAAATGCAGTTTCAAATTTCAAATCCTTAAAGGGTCTAGTGTTATTAATGAAATGCTAATCTGGGTATTAATTAAATTTTCGATTAGATGTTTATTTTTGACAAATTTTCTTGATTTTTGCAGAGCTAATTAGGACAGTGCATTTGTATCGATCCGAATCAAATTCGAAAGAAGAAGAAGAAGTGGAAAGAGAGTATGTTTTTCACAAAGAGAGTGGTTATGAGGAAGTTAATTATTGTAAACAAGTGTTTACTTTGAAGAAATTCGATATTCATTCGCAATTCGAAGGACTTGTGAATGGTGTTTGGCTTTGCATTTTTGTATTTCAAGCTCATGCTTGGTGTCCAGCTGATATTAATAGGCTTCCTACTGTTCTAACTATTTCTAGGTAATAAATTTTTACCATCTATCAAGTTATTGTTAATTTATTGCTTATTCATAGCTTATCATACTTAAAGTTTACATCTTTAATTTTAAATGAAGGTGGATTTGCTAATGCTGTAATAAGGAAAGTAGTAATTTTGAATCAAGTTACCCAAAATATTGATTGAAAGTTTTTAAGTTTTGAGAAAAACATCAAGGTTGTACAGGGTATTTTGGAATTATTGGACACTTTATAGGTCAAGGTCTTTCTGGAATTAGTCTCTAGTCTCTTTATCCTGGGTAAAGTTTTTACATTTTTAATTTTAAATGAAGGTGGATATGCTGATGATGTAGTTAGGAAAGTAGTATTTTTGAGTCAAGTTACCCAAAATAGTTTTAGTTTACATCTTTAATTTTAAATGAAGGTGGATTTGCTGATGCTGTAATAAAGGAAAGTAGTAATTATGAGTCAAGTTACCCAAAATATTGATTGGAAGTTTTTAAGTTTTTAAGTTTTGAGAAAAACATCAAGGTTGTAGACTTGTAGAGGGTATTTGGGAATTATTGGACCCTTTATAGGTCAAGGTCAATCTGTATTTTGTCTCTAGTCTCTTTATCTTGGGTATAGTTTTTACATTTTTATTTTTAAATGAAGGTGGATATGCTGATGATGTAATAAGGAAAGTAGTATTCTTGAGTCAAGTGATCCAAAATAGTTAAAGTTTACATCTTTAATTTTAAATGAAGGTGGATTTGCTAATGCTGTAATAAGGAAAGTAGTAATTTTTGAGTCAAGTTACCTAAAATATTGATTGGAAGTTTTTTAAGTTCTGTGAAAAACATCAAGGTTGTATAGGGTATTTTGGAATTATGAATCACTTTATAGGTCAAGGTCTTTTGGAATTAGTCTCTAGTCTCTTTATCCTGGGTAAAGTGTACATTTTAATTATAAATGAAGGTGGGTAAGCTGATGATGTAATGAGGAAAGTAGTATTTTTGAGTCAACTTACCCAAAATATTGATCGGAAGTTTTTAAATTTTGAGAAAAACATCAAGGTTGTATAGAGTATTTGGGAATCATTGGACACTATATAGGTCAAGGTCTTTTTGGAATTAGTCTCAAGTCTCTTTATTCCGGGTAAAAGTATGTTTGTCTACTTCATACCTCTGCCATACCCTGCAACACCTTTGTGTTTGGGATTATGGTCATGGTTGTCTGGAATTTTCTTATTCTCTTATTTAAGGTAAAATAAGAATATTAAGGTACTTAAAAGCTAGATAAGCACATAAGCAATCCTGTTTTTTTCTAACTGAAAGTCTTGGTTTTGGTTATGGAGCTGCATGGAGTGGGATTTTAAGTAGATTTACTGCTTATACATACATTTTATATACACGAACTACGGGAAATTTTTTTTTTTTGCCTGTATTTGTAGATCTTAGCATTATTTGATTTGACTATTTTCGTATTTTAGATATCATTATTGTGATAAGTGGTCTCAGTGAACATAGTTTGGGGGTTTAAGCATGTAAACAATGAAAAGTTCTTAGCTTCGAATATCGCTTGGTAACATTTGTGGTGGACATGGAAAGGGTTATAAAATAACCATGAAGATACTCCGGTTAGGCCGCATATATCCGAATACAAAGACTCGCCCTTTCTAGGGTAACCTGAATAAGGAAAACCTCATCCATTACCCGTTTCTGTCATTGATCAAGACAATAAGGCGACTTAACCCTCTTCATAGACGAATGATTCTCTCTGGAGGTGTGATTGTTGGAATTTAACAATTTGTGGTTTTTAGTGTCCAAGTACAAAGATGTTGATAATAAGTTTGATGTCAATTTCTTTTTGTGCATTACAACATTCTATTTCTACCTATGGCTTCTATAGAGGTGGATAAATGGGTGGGTCACATGGAATAGGTAACATGTCAAAATGAATATGGGCCAAAACATGTTGATATTACTGTGAAAATGAGGTCAATTTGGGCTGAGATTCTGAGAAGCAGTTACTATTATCTGCTTTTTTGAAAATTTGCTATTAGTTATTGTCTTTACTATGTTTGTGAAACTATATTACTGATTAAGCAATCTAAGCTCTTTCAAAACTAAAATGAAATACAACATTTTAAACATCTGAAAACACATTGGGAGTCTTTTGTTTTATTTTAGCCATTATAATAGAAATCTTAATAGAAAAACAACTAATGGTACAAACACCCTGCAAAGCACATAGGCCCACTATATGGAATTTTTGGAGATAAGTAGGTCTTGGGTTCTACTTTTGCCTTCAGCGTGCCCCACTGTCCAGGGGGAGTTGCTTCGAGCTATTCCTTAGGGGTGGACAAAGACCGGTGCCGAAAAGGCATCCGGGGTCCTCAACAATCTACACCTTTTGGAGACAACTAGCGTTGACTAGGTTCTATTTAATGGGCTAAAATTCTCAACATATGGCTCCTTTCAAAATTTGTGTTTTTAACTTAAATGTTTGGATTATTCCTGTGGGTGGACAATGGCGGGTGCCAAAACGATACCCAGGGTTAAGGGTGTTCTCACCAATCTACACCTTTTGAAGACAACTAGCATTGACTAGGGTCTATTTAACGGGCTGAAATTTCTAACTGTTGGCTTCTTTCATTTTATGTTTTTAACTTAGAACTTAGAAGTTTGGATTATTTTTTAACTTAAACCAAAAATGATTTGTATATAGCTTCTTGAAGGTGTTATCATATGTGCTAACCCACCCAACGACAAAAATGTAAGAAGTTAATGTCTAATGCAACTCGAGCTCCATATCCTCTACGATTTCAACATGTTGAGATCATTGATGGGTCAAAAGTCAAAACGATAATTAACATTTGTCATTATCTACCCTTTCGTATTTAGTGTTTATCGTTTATAATTAGTTTTTCTTAAGGAGATGCCTTGTGGAAACAATCTATCTTCTCCATTAAGTTATTCCTCCCATAGGTAGTTGTTTTGTTTGATGTTTTTGTTATCCTATGATGAATATATGAGAAAGAGATTAAGTCTTTCTACAAGCCCTGTTATCGAGTTTTCCCATTGTTTTCTGTCTGTGCTGTCTCTGTTAACAACTCTCCTTTCATCCCTTCTATAAAAAAATGGTGTTAGAATAGACCCTTATGTGGACTTCTATGTTGGAAGTTGTGCTAAGTACTCCTCAAGCAGGTGGCATCAGAGCTATAGCGATAGGCCAAGATGGCCATGTGGGCATGATGGCACAAGAGTCCTTACTCACGGTTTGACCTCAACGAACTATTAGTCAGCTTAGCTAACCCATATTGTTTTAACTAATTAGAGCATGTAGCCCAGTGGCTAGCATGTGAGTAGTACAAGTAGATTGGCTATTGTTGGATCTGAGACCTATTGTCTTAGGTTGAGTAGAGGAATGTTGGCTGCAAACTCAATCCCACATTTGAAGATGCTATAAAACTAATAACAGTATATAAGCTTACCTTCTACTCTTTTTATCATCCATTGGTTTTTGGGTGGAATCTCATGCTAGCTTATGTGTTGTCATGGTGGCAGGCTAACTATCAGAAGGTCATTTTAACATTTACAGATTTACTTTTGTAAGATTGTATTCAGAAGCTGCTGTTTGTATTTCAATTGCAAAAATAAGAAATAGAAAAATAAAACCCCTGGAGCGCTCATTCCTTGTAAGGCCAGGCCAGTTTCTTCTATGTAGAGAGCTTGTCCTGTTATGAGTTTGTATGGTGGTTCTATGGTATTACTGAGACTCAATTCCATGGTTAATGTGATACTTGTGTGTTTACAACAATGTATGAGAAAAACCATACCTTTTTGAACCTTGTCGTTACACCAGTAAGTGCATATATGGGCTTACTAAAGTTTGCATATTAGCTAGATGAAATTTTATGCACGAAAGGTTATATGCTTTTTTATGTTATACTAGTAAGTGTATACTTATATACAAAAGTTAAGTGTGTAAACTGGGATTTAAGTAGACATATTATCTGAGTTATCTATGTTTGCTAGATTTGATATAGGCATAACAGGTTACTTGCTTTTTTATGAGATGCTACTATTTTAACTTTCATGCATACTTGACTACTTGATTGATGTCATATGCTAATTTGTGATTTGCAGGAATCGAAAGTTGGAGGCAATCCCAACATTGGCTGATGATCTTCAAACAATTACTAAGTTGAGCTGTGAAGTTGGTAAGTTTGAACAATGTAGTAGTGAATCTGAGGAAGCAAGCAAAGGGAAAGAAAACAAAGACAACCGTTACATGAATCATCACATATGTGATGTGGATCTTAATGTTCTTCCTTATGGTTTATCAGAAAATGAAGAAAGTGATCATAGTGTCACAGGTGAGATTTAAACAGATGTTACCTTGTGATTTTTTTTTTTGAAGTTGTTGCGTTAACCTGGCGGATTAGGATCCTCTAAAGTTGTAAGTACTTAATAGGTGAAGTTGGAAGGATCTCAACCCTTCTATTAAAATCAATGGTCAAGATTTAAACTTGATATTTGAATCTTGACCATTCATTTCAATCCAATGGATGAAGATTGTCCAACTTCACCTATCCCCATCCTAACCTGGTAAGGTCTTCGCTCGTAGACCAAATTTCATATTTTCCGGCCGAAATTTGAGGAACATGCTTATTATGCTTTCCACTCCTGTTCTTTGTGTCTGCAAGTTCTGTCATTTCTCTGATCTCACTTTAATTGGATGAATTGTGTGTGTGTGCGCACACGCACACACACATTGCACTCCACGTTTTTAGTATACATTTGTCTCGACTCTCAAAGGAGGCTTGATTGGGTCAGGAACACATTGATTTATTGATAACTTGCAGAAAATATACCAAATATAAATATTTATAGAGATTAGTATGTTCATATTAATTATCCATTATTATGTCAGCGAAACTGTGACGACTTTCAGACTGACCTAAGTAAAAGGTTATGAACCCTTAATTATAGAAACTGTGTGCAAGCATGGCTTAAGTCATCGATTGCAATAAATGCAGATATTTCAGGGAAGAAGAGAAGAAGGGCGACCACTAAAAAAATAGCTAGTCTCGAATTAGAAGATTTAGCCAAGTACTTTGACCTTCCTATCATTGAAGCTTCAAAAAACTTAAAAGTTGGACTTACAGTTCTCAAGAAGAAGTGCCGTGAGTTCGGCATTCCTCGTTGGCCACATCGGAAGATCAAATCACTAGATGGTCTCATATCTGATCTCCAGGTTCGTGCCTCCTCCCATGTTCAAAATTACCATGCCCACCTTTAGAAATACATGCAATGACTGCATCTTATTGGTAATGTTTCTTTTCGGATGTCATGCCTTAAAATATTGAATCATATTAAGGCTGATTGGTTGAGTCCAAGTATATGCCATTCATATATTATGGTTTTACGATAACTATGTGATAAACTGGCTCAAGTGTCAATTTGGTTTCCCATTCTTACCAAGATGCCAAAAAGAGATTTTTACTTGGAAATGGAAATTTTGAGGTCATGTGAAAAATAAAATATAATGTAATGAAAAACCATCACAGTCTAGAGGTTTTATCCAAAAGGGCTCACTTTTGTAAGGCATGATTTTTTCTTGGCAATTTCATCTACACAATGGTTTCTTAGCGACACGGAACTATTGTTTGATAGAATCGAACTGCACAAAGTTGATGCTCGATTCCAGTAAGTATATGTACATCCAACATGAATAACTTCAGTCGATTCTTTATTGCCTTTCAATAGAAAAAAACTTCACTGACTTTTGACTAATTGGAGACCATGATGTTATGCCACTTCCCATGGAAAATTTGGCACTCTTTACTCAAGTAGCAAACAATTATGTGTATGTTCATATATTTCTATATTTAGTGCAAAAATTAATGCAACACTCATCATTATGCATATCTTAGAAATAGAAACATGTTAAGTAAGGACCGTTTGAATAAGGGGCAATATGCAAAATGGTAGTTGGCTAGAACTTATTTTCTATAGTTTCAATGCTTTACAAGCATATACTTTTTTTTTATGCCAACACGTAATGTTGGTATTGTTGCATGATAAATTATACATCATATAGGAAGAGGTAAAACGACAGCAAGAGGAGGATATGGATGCAGCTCTAGCAGTGGCGAAGAAGCAAAAAATGCTTGAAAGTGAAAGAGAAAGAATAGAGAAGAAGCCATTCATGGACATCCAAAGAGAGACCAAGAAGTTCCGTCAAGACATATTTAAGAAAAGGCATAGAGCTAGAGCTCTTGAAAACCAATGCCGAACCTTGCCATTGTTTTAGGGCATAATTAGTTTTCAAGTCCATATCATCATCCTCATGAATCTAATCTGAAACTAGGAAGAATCCAAATTTTGCATGCATATGTGATTCTAAACTTGCTCATCCTCCAATAAGACTCTTTAGAATTTAGAACTTATTGTCACTTTTTATTTGATTTTCTAAAGACTTGGTAGACCTCACCAAAGGGTGAGTAAACCGAAAGAGGGAATATATTGAGTCACTTGTCCGTTGGGTTGCATTGAATTTCATCCAGTTGAGGTGAAAAAAAAATGCGTTGGTTAACTAGTGAAGACGGTCTTGCCATAAAGTTGGTTTTCGAGTGTGGGTTGCAACATCATCCTTAAGATTGACCCTTCTGGTGAACCAGCCGGTTTGTAGTTTGACTAGTTGAACCAGCCGGTCCATTGCGGTTTGATTTATGTCCTATATCTGTTTGGCTGTGCACTATTTAATGTCTGTATGGATGTCAAGTTGGTAGCCTAGTGTCAGAGGCTCAAATGCCACTCTCGATAATCATATTGTTACCTTTCCTTAGGTTTGCCATGGGATCGGGGGACTTGATAATGTTTCTGTTATAAAAAAAATTAAAATATTATAGTTAGGCTTTATATGTTCCTAGTCCTATAATACCCTTATGATGTATGGTACTTATATATATTGTATCATAAAGAAATTCGAATATGTCTCATACATGATTCGTGAATATGAAATAAATTGTGTTTAAAGTAAATCGATGATCGAAGTTAAATTATAAGAAACAATAATGATAAATATAATTATATGTTTAGTTAAAATTTTGGATTTACCTTTAAATTTTTAGAACCACATTAAAATCGGAACTTGTAAGCATAGTGAATGATGACAAATAGCCTTGTAATTTCCGATCGTAAACTCAAATTTTAAAAATTTTATGTTAATAACTTATTATAATTAATATAAATAATAAGAGTTGAAGAATTGAGAAAGAAAAAGAGACAATTTAATAATGAGAAACGATCAAGCAAATAAGGTTATAATGTATTTGTATTAATAAGTCAAAAATTAGATTTTAATTATAAGTCTAATATGGAAATTGAATTTATATACAACAAAAAAAAGTTAATTTAATAAAATAAATTAATTAAAAGGACGTGTCGATCAACACCATGTGTCGTTTCAAAAATATGTCAATCATGTTTTAATTTATCGGTAAATTGGGCCTATATACGTCTGGTTTTGAACTTCCAAATGGACCTTATTATCAAATAGGCTTGATATATTATTGGGCCTATCGAACAGGCTTTAGGTATTTAGATCCGACAGGCGTCAAAGCACAATTTTTTTTTTTTGTGAACATTCATAAATATATTAATAAACAGGAAAACTAGCGAGAAGCTAGAGGTACAAGGAATAAGGATACAGGAACGGAAATTGGAAATAACAACAGGGAAATGAGGACCTAAAAATTAAAATACATCCATTTTGTCCAATCCATATGGTGTTTTGGGGATCTGTTAGAGAGTCATTGGTAGCTTATTCCTTTGAGGTCTTTTATAGCATAACGTAATGACAGGGCTTTGTTGGAGAAAACAACATCGTTCCTAATCTTTCAAATCGTCCAGCAAAAAGCAAGGATAACCAGGTTGATGAGGGGTCGTTTAGAGCAGCTAATGAGTGGATCTTTGTGGTAGTTGAACATATCTCTGATGGTTGAGGGTTGGAACAGGGGTAGCCGACACCAAGCAAGTAAGTGAGCCCAAAGGGAGGTTGCGAAGGGGCAATGCAGAAACAAGTGATCAGTAGTCTCGCTGCTGATGTTGCACATGAGACAGGTCGTTGATGACACCTGGACATGACGGAGTATAAGTTGGTCGACAAAGCACAATATTAGTTGAAACTTGAAAATGTAAACTGTAAAGTGTAAACCAAAAGAAATACTTTTTTTTTAAACATAAGAAAAAGAAAAAAAAGAAAAGAAAATTGGACACATTGTTGATCCAGATTTTTAGTTACATCTTTTGTAAGATTAGAGTCATTAGACATGACTCACGAGAACCGATTTTTGATACCAACACTGGTCTTGTATATACAAGAAAGTTAACACCAATTAAATTATTAAATAATCAAAAATAAGAAATATATTTGGAGATTCTTGATGTCGATCATCTAAGTTTACGACTTGTGAATGTGGCCATCTCCACCCCCGTTTTTCTAAACTTAAAAATATATTTGATATTTTGAAAGTCCAATTTAAACATACTAAATTACTAATATTAAAAACCATTTACAATACTTTTTGGATTCAAGATTGGTATTCGTTCGAATTTTCTATATGTGCATAAGGACCCATGTTTTACATATAAACGCAATAACAAGAACATAACCCAAATATTCAGTGTTTAAACTTCAAAGAAAATGAATTTTTAAATATGTTTAGACGTATAAATTTTAAGCATATGTATCGTTGCTCTTAAATATATTAAACAAGGCTGAAGGCAACTTAGTTTGTTACTTTGTGTTATCTCATTTTTTCTTTAAAAAAAACGTCAATTAGTGGTTGTTTTGCCACCACACATTTTCGTAAAAAAAAAAACGAAATGGTATTTATTAGGTTTTAGGTAAAATAAAACAAGTATTAAAGTAAAACACATAAAACAATAGGTTTCTCCTCACTGAAATTCACCGTGCATCAAAAAAATTGTCGTGCATTAATTGCTTCGTGAATCTTCGTGCATCAATTTAACCATGATCTAAGGGTCAAGATCTTGTCTTATTTGTTTTACTTAATTTAATACTTGTTTTACAATACCCAACCCCGTATTTATTATATTATATGTCATCATACATGTGTGTCATAACTCCATATATTAGTAACAACTTCTTATCAGTAATTAACCATAATCTAACGTTAAAAAAAATAAAAAATAAAATAATCTATATTATTTAACAACATAATCGCATATAATTATTGGTTTTGCAACATTAATCCTTGACATGAGGTAGTTTTAGTTTAGGAGTGAAATATATTTACCGTCCAATAATAAAATAATTTGTAGGAACAAAACACTCGACAAATTTTCATGTATTTGGTCTATTTAGAGTGGCGAAATTGGTGAGCAGGTTTGAGTCTATTGACTTCTACGACTAGTTAGTTTGCTTAACCAATTTTATTTTGTACTATTCACTCACAATTTCTTAATGACTTTTATTTAATAGTAGTTATATAACCTGTATTATATCGGCATAAAAAGATTTTTTTAATACAATTACATGCTGGCATATGAAAATGGGATTTAGATTCAACTACTTTAACCAATAGATTAAATTCAATTGTCAAGATCTAAGCATCAAATTTTAATCTTGATCATTGAATTTAATCTAATGGATAAAGTTGATCCAATTTTACCTTAATCAATATCAGAGGATTCTAATATGTGCATTATGAGGTAATTTAATTTTTAGTTTATATCGAACCATCTATCATTCTAACTAGTAGGCTGTTGTCTAGCTACTATCATCATAATAATAAAACTAAAGAATATAGAACACGTTTTAATTAACTATATATATAAATAAACATATATAATCTAGAATATAAACATAGAGAAATTATTAACATAGCCATGTATAATTTGTTAGGACATATATACAAGAGTATGTTGCATATTGAACATAATAATTTTCCAAGCATATATAAATGTCAGAGGTGTAGCAAATTTATGACCGTAGTCTCAAGAGAACTATATATTATTTGCCATGGATATCTTGTACTTTGCAAAAAATTATCGATCACAATTATTTTATTTTCTTAGCTTCTAGTAGTCTCCAATGCTACAAAGCACATTTTTGAACCACCCACTTATCTTTCCACACTCCCAAACTAATTAATCATCCCCACATATATTTCACTTCGCTAATATAGTTGCATTTTTTTGTAAGTGATCCAAAGATTTTTACTCTATTCAAGTATGTTGTTATTTATATTTCATGCATTTTAACTTTATTTGTTTCTTGTATATATACATGCTTGTATACATGTTGATAGATTTTAACTATTTTGACACTCATTAAACAGGATTATTGTTTTTTTTGTTGAATCAAGATGGAAGTGAATCCAATTGTTGCAGCAGACAACTCTTTTTTGTAAGTCTTTTGTATGATACTTATTTTCATTGGAAGAACAAATTATATATGTTTTTGTGATCATTGTACATATAAAAGACCTATCAACAAAAATGTTTTCAAATGCTAATAACTTTTTAAAACCTTTATCCTTTTCATTATTTTTTTAGTATTATTCTGCAAAAAAATTTTTTTCCTACTGTTCTACTTCTCTAGTTTAAAATCGGTATAACTATAGTCTTACTTTAAAACTGTAGCTTTAACGGCTTTATTGGTTCACTGTATAATGATAATTGATTTTGTTAGTCGTTAAAAAAAAACAGCTTTAGTATTGAGACATTTTAAAGAAAATTAGTTAAGAAACTTGTGATGTACACTCAAACCTATCAATATCATATCTTGTCTTGTCTAGTGAGTAATATTTAGCAATTGTCATGATATTTGTTTGTGAAAAACAGAGAAAATAAGACAGTCTTATGTTTATATCCATATTGACCCCTCTACATCACTAGAGAAAGTCAGAAAACTATGAGCAACAACCTAAATTTACTGCCAAAACAGTTAAAAATTGGTTGCTTTGTTGTAATTGTTGTTAGTAACCGTGTTTTAAACTGATATAAATGGCAGGAAAGAAATGGAAAAAGAAGAATCAGATGGTATAATGGCCAAGTTGTTAGGAGGCTTAAACTGCAGGATGAGAACGTTGTTGTTTCGTGTCATTGCAGCCCGTCCAATCCCACAACACATTGCCTTCATCTTAGATGGAAACCGAAGGTTTGCTAAGAAATGGCAGCTCACAGAAGGTGGAGGCCATAAAGCCGGTTTCTTATCACTCATGTCAGTACTAAAATACTGCTATGAAATAGGTGTCAAGTATGTAACCATCTATGCATTTAGTCTTGACAATTTCAATAGACGCCCGGATGAAGTTCAATACGTAATGGACTTGATGCAAGAAAAGATAGAAGGATTTTTAAATGAAATAAAAATTGTGAATAAATATGGTGTTAGAGTCATGTTTATTGGTGATTTGAAACGTTTATACGAGCCAGTAAGAGTTGCTGCAGAGAAGGCAATGGACGCAACTAAATATAACACAAATACATATCTTTTGGTATGTGTTGCATATACTTCATCCCATGAAATCCCACGAGCCATTTACGAATCTTGTCAAGAAAAGAGTAGCCCGATTAAAGTGATGAATGGAAACGGGCACATGAATGGAAACGGGCACATGAATGGTGGTTTTAGTAATGGAGATCATGAATTGGGGATCAAAAGGGTGGATCTTGAGAGACATATGTATATGGGAGTAGCTCCTGACCCTGATATTTTGGTCAGGAGCTCGGGCGAGACAAGGATAAGCAACTTCTTGTTGTGGCAAACAACCAACTGTTTGTTGTATTCGCCGAAAGCATTGTGGCCCGAGATGGGGTTATGGCAGGTGGTTTCAGCGATCTTGAAGTATCAGATGAATTATAAGTACTTAGAAAAGAAGAAGAAGCAGGCTTAAGTGATGTGTTACTTTTTACAGACAGTAATAAGGTAATTTGGCTTTGTATTCTTAACTAGAAGTAGTGAACACTTGTTTCTATAAGCCAATAATTTTTAACTTTAAAACAGTTGAAAATTGCTTTATAGTTAGTGTACTTTTTAAGTTTAAAACTTATATATATATATATATATATATATATATATATATATATATATATATATAAAATAAAACAAATGTAGTTTTGGGCCGGAAATGTGAATGTCTTGACCTATAAGTTTGTTAGCACATTTTATTTGAATCAAGGTATTAGGTATTGTATGGTATGGTTATGGTATGGTGAAAGTAGAAAGTAGAAAGTAGAGGTAGATAGTGACATTCACCCACCAATCAAGAAATATGAACATTGTGAAACTAATTATCTTTTTGTCAAAAAGTAAATCATTTTTAAGGTTTTCTTCTAAGGAAAAGGACAGAGTAATTATTTATTTTCTCATTTGGTAGTAGATTTCTTGGCTGCCATCGTTATTCGTTAGGACCAATGTTTAATATGGGAGGTAATTAGTATACAACTTTTTTACCTTATAAACAATAACACAACTGAGGACATTTTATAAACAGTAACACAGCTCAGGACATTTTTAGTCTTACAGTAACAGTGGCGGCCCTGAGAATTCAAGTGTCCAGTTTGAGCTGAAAAAATAATGCCCCCAACTTTTAGGAATCGAATTATATAAGCAAATTTTTTTCTTTATAATTTATACGTTATAACCATAACAAAATAATAGTATTAGAAATACATACAACCAATGATTCGAAAAGCTCGCCTAACATTTTTCATAGGGAATTGGTTGATTAGCTCTTCGCAGTCTACTCTCTGTGTGTTTGGTTCACAAAATGTTTTTGGAAGGAATGGAATCTTTCGAAGGAATTGGAATCTGAAGGAATGGAATTTGACGGAATGTTTTTGATTTTTTGAGAATTCAAGTGACTGAAGGAATCAAATTCCTTCCTCCATCCCCAAGGAATGGAGATTCCATCAAATGGTGGAATGTTTACAATCCTACGTAATGAGATTCCTCCTTCTTTGAACAACCAAACGCACTAAGGAATGTAATTCAATTCCAATTCCATCAGATTCCATCAAATTCTATGAAACAAACACGACCTTAAGATTTCAGTCTCAATAGCTATCTATATAATATAATATATTATACTTTTATATATATAATAATTATAACATTTTTGTGCCTCTCAAAATTGTGCCCCGGCCGGAGGTCTTGCTCTCCCCCCCTCTGGGCCTCCCATGCACAGTAGTCATTTGAATAACATTTGATGGGGTGATGACTTGTGAGTATATAAATTTCGAAACACTGTCATAATGTTACGAGCTGATAGAACGTGGTCAATGCGCTTCACTTATCGAACAACTTTCTACAGTTAGTCCATGACCCCTCGATTCCTAAGGCGTCCTTGGATAATCTCTTAGTTGTAAGAAAGTATGTTTTACGGTATTGATATAATACTTGGTGTACCATAATACCATATAGACAATATATAGTTCGTGTTTATATAAACAAGTGAGAAATGTCGAAAAGTCATTATATACGAGAATGACTCACCAACAGCTTAGTCTAATTTGTCATTGACTTGTAGTCCATTCACTACAAAGTCTTCTTTTTTTCTTCATATCGTGTCTGACCCTTTGTCTTCTAATAATCCCTTATATATGTTTGATCCCACAATGGCCATTACTATGCATTAGCAATGGCTTCATTGATGCATTTCAACTTAGTTGCTACTATTTTTCTCTTTTTCCTCATACCACTTGAGGCCACTACTCGCCACCAACACCAGCACCATCATCATGGACTCAAATCTCTCCATTTTTCACTTTACCAACATGAAACCATAAACAAGACCGGTTTCTTTATTGTAAACGGAGTAACAGGGCCTCCAGTTAGCCAGACCACGACTCCATTTGGGACCCTGTTTGTCTTTCAGGATCCCTTAACGCTCAAACCAAACTATACTTCCAAAGTTGTTGGAAGAGCCGAAGGAACCTCAATAACTTCTGGACTAGACGGTCTTCGAAGCATCTCTATTGCTAAAATCACTATGAATGTGAAAAAACACAAAGGGTCAATATCCATTGTTGGTGGTACTCATAACATCAAGCCTTCAAATCACCCTGTTGTTGGGGGCACTGGTGATTTTTTGTTTGTTCAAGGTTATGTGACGTCATCTCCAGTTGATCTGGTAGGAATAACCGTTACTTACAAGATTGAGTTTCATCTTTATTGGCCTCCTTATGCATCTTTGAAGGCATAAAGCTTTTACAATAGCAGATTCTTGAACGTCTGGCTTCGTATTTCTATTTCAGATAGAAGGATCATTACCTAGTGATGTGTTATCTTTGTTGTTTGATTATGTTTTACTACAGCGAGAAATAAGACAGGATGTCACGTCTAAATTACTATAAGCAAGAGTCCACAAGAATATCGTTGGTACTAAACAAACGATCATGGGTGGTAAAGAATTGTCACCGATTTCGTTCATCTGAGTGTCTATAATTTCTGTTTTCATAGTCAATTTTCTATATAATTGAGTAAATTAGGATTATGATTACGTTTTATTTAGTAAATGTGAACAGAATATATGGAACTATAAAAACACAAAGAGTCATATAGACTAAAAATGTCGTTCACAAGATCAACTACTATTGGAAAAACGATTGCAATTTGGACCAAGAAATCAAAGCTTTCATCATTAAAAATATAGAAGCTGTTTGACTTTTTTTAGTCAAACAAGTCACAAAAAGAATAAAATTCATTGCCAATACTTATCAAATTTTAAAAGGGATAAGTACCTAGGAATGTAATGAACTATGCACAAATATTTATGTTGTGTAATGAACTACATAGATGTTTATTGTATGTAATGAACTTTCAAATCTAGGTTATTGGATGTATTCGACCAATCAAAAGCGTACAAGTGACAGCTTAGATAGTTGCCACATATACCCGGGTACATTTAATAACCGAGATTTGAAAGTTCATTACATACAATAAACATCTAGGTAGTTCATTACATAACATAAACATTCGTGCATAGTTTATTACATTACCAGGTACTCATCCCATTTTAAAATCGAATTGAAATGCAATTGATCATGGTTTATATGCAAAGGGGATTGAAAAAGAATACATAAAATCATGTTATATATTTATTTTATAAACTCAAATTAGGGATTGAGGTTAGTTGTTGATAAGAAAATGCAAAATTTTGGAATTGTACATAGTAACAAATGACTTCTAACATAACGTGAACTACAAAGAATTACCTTAAAGAATGATCAGTTGAGCAAGAAATGAAGCTAGACTAAAATGTTTCACCATGCAAGCTGCATGGTTAATCAATGGGGAGATTTGTGCAAACAGGGTCGATTACAGAAAACTCGACCATGGGCTCTCATGAATGTTGCTACAGCTATGCTCAGTCCCGCCCATAAAAAGGAAAAAAAGAGTTGCCACATATTGTTCGGAACTGCATTAAGAAAAAGATTCAATAATTAATACGTCAAATTTTGAATGACAAGCTGTTTCTTTATATACCAAGAGACCAGAAAAAGGGCCAACATTTCAGTTTTGGGATTTTAGTAAAAGTTATAACATCTCTATTTCTTTTTGGAAACCTTTTGAGCTAAAACTACTTAGCTTTTCATTATGACCATTACAAAGAATTGATTACATTATAATCTAAGACATGGCAACCAGTCAAAAAACATCAATTCAAATATGTGTTTAGTCGAATGCGGAAGATCCATTAGATTAAAATGGGGTATATGCATAGCCAAACAGAAAGTTTGACTATCAGATTATTTGTAATCCATTCAATTGGAACAACATAGAGTCTGTGGGGAGAAAAGCAGACCACATTTCTGAACACTGCTCATGGTGTACCTCAAATACAAGAGGTGACAATTTGAACCAATGTACAAATGTACTTACAAATGGGTCATTTGGGGTGGTGTTAATATCAAACAGGTCAGACAAAATCACAAGAAAAAGGACAAAAGGGTAGATACTAGATAGTCGAATGGGTCAAATGGTTTGAGAAACCGCCCAAGGTATACTTTTTATACAAGCAACTAGTCATTTTTATAATCAACCATTCATAGCATTATTGTAAAACTACTCCTTTTGTAATCATAAATAACACATTCACTGTTTACAAAGAAAAGTAGTTTAAGACGGGCATAATTAGTTGGCTGACCAAATCAACTTGACACTGGTAAATACTAAAAATGAACCATTACCCGCCCCGCCCATCTGTTCAACTCTAACATTACATGCACACATGTAACAATTATGCAAAAGTAACAACTCTTTAGTGGCTGCTTCTACAGAGAATGAAAACACAAACTCACCTCGCATGAGGGATAACATTGTGAAAAAGAATCCCATTGTGATCAGTGCCAAAGCAAGCGGAAAAGACTGCAAAAATGTCGATAGCAATCAGGCTGGTAAAACAGAAATCCAAAATCAATACTGGTAGACATTGGTCTTGTTAGGAATAAACTGCACACACACAAAAACACAAGAACCAGAAAATAACAAGAAGGAAGGACACGAGAGATTTAACGTGGTATCTCACACTAAACTGTGTGAACTAATCCACGGTGGAAACTGGTTTTTCTTTATTGAATTCCACAACCCAAATTACATGTACAAGAGATAAGAGATTATATAGGCTACAACTAGGGTTGTTAAACTTGCTCCCCAAGTTTCCTAAAACTGGAACGGGCCTATGTAATGGGGCTGGCTGCCTAAAAAAGATCAGGCCTGCTTAGCTCAATAATTAAGGTCTCCTGCCTAATTAATGTCTTAACTCAGCAGCCTTAACTGGGCCGTAGACAACACAATATCCCAACAGGTCTATTTTTCTTTGTCCGAGTAAATAAGTTGAGAGACCGCAATTATATCCTTAACATAAGTAATGCAATAGTTTTCAACTCATGGAAAACAAGACCATAAAATTAAAAAAACGGTAGATTGATAGGAATTGCTTGATCCTAAGTACCGAATTGGTACCCACATAACCCCCAGCAGGGATAGTGTCAAGGTAAGTCAACCACTTGAATTCAATTCTGCCTCTGGCAAGATTTGAACCCAGGTTGCTCATAGAAAGTGACAGCTAGTGGCTAACTCTTCTACGAAGAGTTGGTTACGAGACCATAAAATTTGAAAACACTAAGGGGCAGTTCCAGTATTTCATTAGATTGTACTTACTGCAATGCCCTCAATCCCTCCTTTTGGTGACACATGAGACATATCACGAGAGACAGAAAGGATGTAATGACCTTGCAGTAGATCAATTGAATCCTGCATGTGTATAGAAAAGATAAATAATTAAATTCTGATGATATTTATACTCTTCCTAAAGTCAAATGTAGCAAATTCTGAAGCCTTTATGTGATTAAACCTATTAGTGGTCCTAGTTGACTCTGAATGTCACAAAAACTACTTTTAGTTTTAAAATCTGTATCTACATCGAATGCACAATCTCGGGCTACCGGTACAAGATAAGCATGCTGACCTGTTTTGTACCATCAGCAAAATTGTTTAGGTAATACCGCATTAGAGCGTTCCAGCCATCCTTAAGAATGCCTTGAGTAGTCCTTTTACCATATCTGAAGGTAAATACTACACATACATCAAACCAAAAGTTGCAACGCTTTCCTGATCATACTACAACAAAGTATTATTGATATATGTGAAATCACTACTATCGCAATTGGAAAGAAAGCTGAGACGTCCAAACTACCCGTCAATATAGTAACTCTCCTTTCAAACTCATGCAAGTTTACCTGACAAAATCTCCTTTCAAAGCAGGCGTGCCCGAATATTGGATACTTATATCGTCACCATGATTAGACCATACTGTCATTAAGATATGAATTTTAGATACTTTGACAGCAAAATAAATAATGGATAATCAAAGAAACAATGGTTATGAAGTATGTACATATTTTGAAGCAATCATCAAAATTAGGATGTGTGCTAATGGTTTCCTCGGCATCAAAAATACCAAACCTTCGAAGTTGAATTTCCAGCATTTTTCGCCCAATCATGCTCTACTCAAACAAGGATAGAAAAGTAAAGATACTTGCGTTTAAACCATACTTTAATCTTTTTATATTAAGAATGTCCCCCAAACAAGGGTAGAAAAGTGATATACCTGTGTCACATTTGTACGGTCTAAACAATCAACACAATTTGTCCTCACAATTCCAACTTGTCCTTCAACCTTTTCACCCTTTTCATTTAACAAATAGTACCTGGTAGATCAAAAACATCACAAGATTTTGCAAATAAAAGATTGAAAACAGATTTAATGCATATTGAGACAACACATACCTGTTTTTAATCAGAAAATCCTCAATCTGTTCATAAAGGATAGATAGGCGCTCAAAATGAACATGTCCACAAACACGATGGAAGTCGAAGTGCAAATATCTGCACTAAGTCTAAGTCATCCGATTTAAAATTTACATCATATGGAAGATGCATCAAACAAAATGGAAAAACTCTACCTCACATCATCACTAAGAATATTCTGCACTGAATTGGCAAACTGTTGAGTCAACTGTCCCTCACCACCATGCTAAAACATAATATACATGTAAAGTAATTACATGTTCTTGCATAAAAATTACAAACTTCAAATGATTGTAGTTCAAAGGAAAAGAAAGTGACATAATAAATACCGTATTGACAAGATCAATCGCTAAAACATTTCCATATTTCTTCCTTAAATCTAGAAAATGACGCTCAGCAATTCGAGACTGCAAAAATGATCATATAAGAAGAAGACACACATGAAGTGTACTTGAATAGCAGAGGTGTCAATTCTAAACCAATTCCTTATAATTTGGCTTGTGTTTTATTTCTGTTGAATCAAATAACTTCTTTCTTTTTTGCTAAAAGGGGAACTTGTCAAAGGACTAGTGATTTTTAAATATCCTAAACAATTGATAAGTGCTAGCGATTTTGGTCAGCCTGGCCCAAGTTACTTTGAAAAGTACTAAAAGCTGGCCAGTTTCAATACGTATTGACTGTTACCCACCCCACCCATTTTGCACCTCTATTAAAAGCGTTGAAAGAGTTAAGAATATTACACACACCGCTTCCTGGGGCCTCAGAATATCAAACTTAGGCATGTATGTTAAATCAACAATTTGTTCCCAGAGAAAAGGCATTGAACCTCTCACCTACAGGATCAACAATAAGTAAGATAATATTAGTAACGCCGCTGTCTAAATTCGTTAATGAGAAGATGGTAATAAATTGCCACAAATTTTCAGATTAAAAATCTTTCACGATTTAGTTCCCTTATTGTAAATGGATTGTGTAAAAAGCAAGAAATATTCATTCTAAGTGGAAAGGTTGGAAACCTGCACAAATGAAGCAGTAAAGCCTTTTAACTGTATGATTTGTTCACTTTCCACATAGTTTGCTACATAACCATCAGAATCCGCACCTCTTCTCCACATTCGTGTCCCTGCCCAAATGCCAAACTTCACACTCATCTAAGCAGTCATAATAACAATTATTTATAATCTTTATGTCCATAATGCCAATTAGAACTTTCTAGTAGTAAATGTGAGTATGTGACCCAAACCAAAAATGAGTATAAGATGAACTACACCTGTTCTTCTAGTGCACCTCCGTGCAATCAAAGTGACATCTATAATATCTAAACCAATAGCTGATTGAAAGCTACCGAAAGCTGATAATAAGTTGAGGAAACGTTGGACTTTTATAGATTTTAAAGTTATGCACTTGATGTATAAAAAAATATAGTAATGACGGAAAGGATACACCCTTGAATAAGAGGAAGCATATATGGATCAAGCTGCAAGGACATAAGTTAAAGTCAGAATGTGTATGTTTGAAATGTAATAACCAAAATCTAGGGGAAAAAGGATAAACCTTATTATCTATGAAAACTTCCAACATATAGTTGTTCCATAGGAACCGTGGCTCTGCCTATTTAAGGAAACTCCAAGTTAATTAAAGATATGTAATTTACGATCAAATGTTGGCATAAGTCATTCAAACTCCAAGTTAATTAAACAAATTTTGAAGGAACACTTACCTGTCTCCACAAAGGAAGCATCCTTGATTCATCACCTAACTCATTCAGGCGTTGGATGCTGCAAGATAAAACCACCAGAAAAGTATACAACTTTGTAACGAAAAATCTTGGGAAAACTTTATGATCAGGGGAATCGGACGGACCTTAATGTTATATTGACATCATAAGAAAAATAAAGGCCAGGGGTCTTTTCAGCAACTTTTAACAGGTTAGTAAACTCAGATTCCATCCTTTTCTGTCAATTATGGGAATCATTACACAATTGCATACACTTCCATAACAATCAAAAACAGTTAATGGCTAAGTATGTGATTTCACCTGTTCCTCGGGAGAAATTTTCAAGGAATGATCACAGGGGAAGACTTTAAGCGACAAAACTTTGAAAATAGGATACCCCAAGTAAGTTCCAACAGATTCACGGTCGGTAATAACTAACAAATACGATCCTACAAACATAGTAAAAAAGGACTATGAAAACTACCATTATAAACATTTATATATAGCATAAGAATCATATAAGATTTTTTTGTACAAATTGCTCAACATTAAATCGGTTTTTGATTTTGCAGTGTGTTACCCAACTATCAACTTACATAACCATAATACCCACATAATCATACAAAGTTACTATACATATTAATTATACTTTCCAATGGAGGAACTATGTGGTGGCAAAGGGTGGTCATGGCAACCCCACAATTTTTATAAAACTCTATTTTTCTAGTACTATTTCCATGTATTTTTCTAGTTTAAAGGCAATTGGCAACCCCAAACTCGTATAATTTAATTTTGCAGTTTAGGTTTACATATGTTAACATCATGAAAACTGTTCGGCGACCCCAGGTTGAAAATCATGGCTCCGCCATTGATACTTTCTATATTCTGAAATTACGTTGATACTTCCACATATTATGGGTAACGTAGGAGACAACTCTATTCTCGCCGCCGCCCCCCCCCCCCCCCCCCCCCCGCGCGCGCGCGCGCGCGGGAATCTTTAGAATTACTAAAACAAAACCGCCTATCCATTTTGTCGCAACACCATAAAAAAAGTATCACATCACACATTTTCCCAATTCGATCAACAAAATGGCTATGCAAAACTATTTGTCGCTGCCGCTTCACTACTATTCTAATGATAAATCACGCCGTTTTTAAAATCTTGTCCGAGTTCATGACTATACATGCCTACATTACACAAGAGTAAAAGACACCAACACTTCACGGAAAAAAAAAACTTCAAACATTAACTCTAAATACATCCATATAACAGCCTAACAGCCTATAACTAATTCACAACATAACACGTACAATGCTCATACACACACACACATACATTATCATCTAACTTTATAATTTATATATATATAAATATTACCTGCTAATAGTTTCAGCATTCCAATAACACCGAAAACAGTCTGAATCTTCGGAACATGAACACCCGTACACTGAGGAACATCATCTAAATAAACATTACATTACACGTCCATTTAATATTTTAATCTTGATCATTCACTATCAAATATAAAACCCAAAATGTCAAAACAGATATGTATATAAATATATAACATATATGATATACAAGACAATGAATAAGAACAAACCAACAAGAGACAAGGAGCCATTAAGACGACTAACAGCCAAACAAGAACCGGAAGAACCGTCAGTTGGTTCGATGATATATTCATCTGGGAATTCCCATAATCTCATTCGTGTGTATAGTTTTTGTGATGAATTCGCTTTCGCCATCATCATTTTATTTTATTTTTTTTAATAGTGTAATTAACAGAAGAGAAATGAGATTTATTATATTATTATAAGAGAACGGTACATGCAACGGTGATGGATGTGGCAGTGATGTAATGGTGGCGGCGGTGGTGACGGGTGGTTGTGGCGGCGTGCCGCAGTGGTGGCCACGGAGATTGGTGGTGGTGGCGCCCGGTTAGTAGTGAAAGATATTGATGTAATGTGCTTATGATGTATGGTACATCATGCACGAGAATGTGTACATTGTTGAAACTTAAAATAAACGAGAGATATTGTCCGCGCGTTGCAGCGGTGAGATGGTGGGGTGATAGGTCAAGTCATAGAGTATAATAGCCAAATGTATCTCTAATGAAAGAGCATGAAATTTTAAGAACACCAATACAATTTTTATAATTTATCGATATACGATTTTTTAGATAAAAGATTTTGAATGAATTAGAGAAATAAAATGATTTATGAATGAGAGAGAAAAAAAAAAGTGTTTGAGATTTGAAGAGGGGGAAAAAATGAGTGGTTGAGATTTAAAGTTATTATAGGTATACTAGTGCTTAGACCCCGTGCGATGCACGGACAACCCTAAATAATTTTTCTTAAACTTTATTTTAAGATTGTATCAATGAATAAATATAACTGAGTTGGACATAATAAAAATATTCTTATGAGTTGATTAATTTAAAGAAGAAGAATGCTAGATATCCCTTGGGATTTATTAATGATACACGAGGGCTTAAAACGCGTACATTGCACACCGAAAAGAAATTATAAAATGGATTGCCCATAGTAGGCGCATATAAGAAGGATTATGTTGGTTACATGGATGTGATAGGTATTATGAATTTTCCCCCACTTTGATATATAGACCCATGTAGATGCGTTATAACCTTAAATAATTTCTTAAACACCAGTTCAAGCATGCATGTAGCGAAGTAAATGTACTCCTGTTACAACTAATGACCATTTTAAAAAAAATTAATGACTTAAAATGCATAGAAAAGTCTTATTTAGCACTAAAATAAACCAAATATACCTCATAATTTTCATCACAAATTTGATAGACTGTTCTTTGTATAAGATTTGAAATTTGTTGATCATTCATTTTAAGTCCAATAGCACCAGTGGCATCTACAATCCTAACTTGCACATTAAACCTACAAAAAAAAACAGAGATACAATTTTACCACACAACTTAATGATTATAGAGTTTTAATATGAAATATAAATATATACATAGGATTGATAAGAACTCCTTCCTTGTTACATGAACAACAAATCCACATTTTGTTATCCCTTAAAGCATCAATAATGTCGACTGCATCCATGTAGATTCGGTCAACTTAACTTATTGAGAACAGTTCACACATTCCATTTAATACCATAACTGGTCGGTTGGAATAAACCGATTGTTGCAACAACAACCACTTTATCAAACTGTCAAAATGAAAATGTTTATACATTAGAATGTTAAAAAGCTAGTTATAAATTCGAAATAAAGTTATGTTAAAAAGTAATCTAATCAAAAAAGAAAAATTCACAAACAATGAATACTTACATGTTCGTCCATCAGGATCATCTCAATACTACCTATGTTATTTACATCTCCATATAGAGGTTGCTTCCATAGCCGCAAATTCTAACCGTTATCGTACATGGCTTATTATTTGGACGCAAATTTCTAATTGAAACATGGTTTAGTGAAGCCATGCTAAAATTGATCTGTTATGTGTTTACATTTTGAAATGCCTTAAAACTGAATGGAAGTGGCCTTATATAGACATAGACATGCAAGGAAGTAACCGCCACAAGCAATACACGAACGGTTACATATTCAAATTTTCAAAAATTTGAACTTCTTGAAAGCATAACTAATCCGTTATTTGAACTTCTTATAAAAGTAATTAATCCGTAGACCTTCCAAGGAGCAATATTGTAATGATTTTTGGGCTTAAACTATATTTTTATTGATATAATTTTATCAAATATTCCTACATTATATAAATCTCACTTCAAAATTTGTTAGTTGTTTTATGTCTTTACGTTTTGAAATGTCTTAAAACTGAATGGAAGTGGCCTTATATAGACATAGACATGCAAGGAAGTAACCGCCACAAGCAATACACGAACGGTTACATATTCAAATTTTCGAAAATTTGAACTTCTTGAAAGCTTAACTAATCCGTTTTCAAAAATTTGAGCTTCTTATAAAAGTAACTAATCCGTAGACCTTCCAAGGAGCAATATTGTAATGATTTTTGGGCTTTCTTGTATTTTTAAGCATGCCACATAGGCAATAACTAACAAATTTTGAAGTGACATTTATATAATGTAGGGATTAGGTAGAAATGTTTAAATTAGTGAATAAAGAATAGGGGTATTTTAGGTAGTTCAAATCATCTTTTCTTAAAAAAAAAATGCAAAATGCTTTATAAGATAGTATTAGATATTTAAATTTCAATTTAAATTTTGAAAATATAATAAAAGCGATGAGTGAAAATGTATGAAAGAATTTTTAGTGAAATAAGAGTGTCGGGTTAAGGTAATCGATTAGCACCATGATTTTCTTTTAACAGATTAAAAACCAATTGGGTTGGATCAGTGGTTGGAGCTCATGCCTCTGGAAACAGAGGTCATGGGTTCGATCCTCATGCCCAGCAAGGCTGGAGGTCCTTTTCTACCTATGGTAGAACCTGGAAGCAGCCTCTCTACCTTTGGTAGGGGTAAGGCTGTCTACATATCAACCTCCCCCATACGCCGTCGAAGACGGTATTGGGACCCAAAATCCGTGAAAGACGGCATTGGGAGTTACTTACTTACTTTCTATTTTCTTTTAACAGATTAATTGGATGGTTTCCAACACTCATTAAATTAAGTAATTTACAATTATTAAATATTAAATGTATTAAATTATGGAATGTATTAATAATATTTATATATACTAACTATAAAATAGGTAATTGACGGTTGAAATTTGATTAAATATATTAAAATTCTAATTAACAAGTTTATTAAGTAAAAAAAAAGAGGCCTCAATATTAAAAAGGAAAGAAAAAAACAAAAATCAAAGAAAATGTGAAAGAAAATTAAAAAGAAAATGTAACAAATTTTTTTTATTCACAGTAACATGTACATCTATACTATCTTATAAAACATTTTACCCCTTTTTAAAATCTCAAAGATGATTTGAGCTACCTAAACTATCCTTATTATTTATTCACTAATTTAAACATATCTACATAATATACCTATAATACTCTTAAATCTCAACCACTCATTTTTTTTCTTTCCTCAAATCTTTATTACTAATTTTTTTCTCTTCTCCATAAATCAATTTATTCCTCTAATTTATTCAAAATACTTTATCTCAAAAACCGTATATCGATAAATTATAAAAATTGCATAAGTTTTCTTAAAATTTTATGCTCTTTTATTAGAGATGTCACTCGATATACTTTCGCCGAATTTTTAAATCCGAGTACGGAGTCCGTACGACTAAGACATTTGGCTATTACACTTTATGACTTATCACCTCTTATGACCTATCACTCTCACCATCTCACCCCGCATTGCGCGAGTACTATTGCTCGTATTTTCAAATTTATTTCCTTTTTTTTCAATATAACTAAAAAAAGCAAATATTTTTGAAATACTTAACGTTCCTTTCCTTTCTTACTATGAAAAAACCTGAAAAGAGTTTTACGAGTTTTTAATTGGATATTAATAAGATGTTTCTATAGCCAAAGTTAAAAAATAACGTAGTAAAATGTAATATGTATATATGACTTGAACATTGTTATAAGAGATGTATTTTTATTTTTTTTATGTCAAGATGTGATTAAAATCGTGTTAGATTTTTTTTAAAACTGTTATGGAACAAATATCACAACTGGGATCTAAAATATATTGTTTTAACTTGGTTCATGTTAGAGAGTCCTCTCACTCTATGCATATTAGGAGGAAAAACTTGCTATTAATTCGCCTAAAGACTATGACAATTAAATAAGAGTAAACATTGTCTCTTCAAAACTCGAACCCAAATCTCCCTAAATCTAAGTTTTCATTGGAAGTACTTATCTTTGCCGATTGCCACTATATTAGATGCGAATTATAAAGATGTAATAATTTGTTAGCTGGATCTGCACAATACTATGTACTTGATGCGTTTTTATTTATATTTTATATTAGATTATTGACCCGCGTAATACGCGGGAGAACATAATAAAAAATATATTTAAACTTATGATAAATGTTAAGACATACAAGTATAATTTATAATTGAGTTTTATTATATAAAGTTGTTTTGTATGTATACTTGTTTCATTTTTTTTTAAAGTTAGTTTCGTTTCACACGTGTTGGTTGCAATTTGAACCGGCGTTTTGCTAGACCTTCAACCCGTTCTTCATGGAAAATACCTTGAGATGAGAAATCCAAGACTCGAACCCGAGAAGTTGAGAAAAACTCACATCTGAAGTCCACATAAGCCAACCAACATGAGTAGAGTTTTTTTCAATACATTGTGCCTTTGTTTATTGCATTTTGATATGTACTTTGCCAATTAACTACACAAAATATTATAAGCATCTTTTTTATTGTTATTAGTTTAGCAATTTTTACTTAAATATTTGATGATAGTGTCATAATGATTCTAAAAAAAAAAATCAGGTTGATTATACTTGTAATTATTTCTAAATATCGTACATGGTTTAAACAAATACATTGCATTTATATATGCAACTTAAAATAACTCTAGAGGTTACTATTAAATACATAATAATAATAATAATAATAATAATAATAATAATAATAATAATAATAATAATAATAATAATCATCTCATTTTATCTTAATCTTAATATATACTATAAGACAGTTGAACTAATGACTTATTAACCAATCAAATCCGTTAATTTTATCAAATTGACTATCGTTTATGTCATCATTTAAATTAACTATAAATTAAAAAACCTAATAATTATTATCCAATATATTAATTTATTAGTATTTATATCAATTTGTAGAAAAATTCTCATTAATTTACACTTTTTTATTTTCCATCAATAATTTACACTTTTTAGCCTTGAATATTTTTTTTTATATTTATTTTTAGCCATCAAGTTGAGAGAACTATTTAATCTTTATAATCATTTAATTAATCAAAAAAAAATTCAACATATGAAATATTGTCTACAAAAATTATTTCAAAACTTATTGACTTATTAGCCTTAAAATACTTAATTTATATTTATTTTATATTTATATTTTAATTTTTAATTATCTTTCATATAATAATATGATATTATGAGTACAACTGGTTTAAAAAATTTTTTATATTAGATAAATTATTATAGTATGTGCCTTGTGAATAACTCCGACAAACAATTCAATCATTATGTCTCAGCTAATAATTACAGTGACAAATCTGTGATTATTGTACTACAACTTGCAAAGTATAACACTTGAAACTGTATATCTTCAAAATTATATGCTTTTATAACTGTATATCTTCAAACAATTCAATCATTATGTCTTAGCTAATAGTTTATGTTACAATATATTGTTATTTCATATTTCAAATTTAATAGATACATTTAATTTGTATAACAATATATATAATGCGAGTCTTTTATTTATAAAATTATATTGTAATTAATTGTCTTACCATGGAATTAATGAGTCTAATCTAGTATATATATAAATATGTACGGATTAGTATATATATAAATATGTAAGGAAAAAAGATTTGTAGATTATTTGTATGTGTTTTGCACAAAGGTATTTTTATTTAGCTGTTTTTGTAACATGGCATATCTTTATACATAATTAAAAAGATATGTTAGAGCTTATGTGACTATCATTTTTTCTTTTATTGGGATTCTTATAATTTGTGTGAGTTTTTTGAACTTTTTTGTATCCTTGGTCTTTCAAGTCTCAAGAAGTGTCTAAAAGCGCGTAGTTTTTCATTTTGATTCTACATAATGTAATTGTAGTTGTAATGTTTCTTGGGGCATCTAGTAGTTTGCTAAGCGCCTCCTTTTTAATTAAATATCTTTAGCCGTCAAACAAAAGTTTCATAATTATATAATATAAATATAAATAATAAATGAATTGAAAGAAATATAGAACGTAATATAAATTATATAAGTATAATAAATATCTTTTCTTTAATTATACTAAAGCACAGTTGTTATAATAACTTATTGACCAATCACAACTATCGGTTTCTTAAAATTGACTTTCGTTTTCAATTTTGACTTTAGTTTACACCTTTTTGTTTTATATCACAAGTTTATACTTTTTACCCAATAATTTTAATATTACAAATAAATAATCATAGTTAATATATATCCGAAAGAATAATAGCTAATATTTATACATATCCAATAATATGTCTTATCATATAAGTATAAAGTTAATTAATTCAAAATAGATAAAATTTACTATAAATATATTAAGATTTTAAGAGTAACTATACTATTGTTTTTTTAATTAAAGTAATTAGTAATTGTTATGACGCATATAAGAAAAATAAAACAAATATAATTTATTATATAAGAAAAATAAAACAAATAAAATTTGGTATAGGAAAAATATATAACATTGTCATATTCTAATTGAAATATATAAGATATCTTTCATCTAAAGATAATATATTTTTTCTAATTGTGTAAAATAAGAATGTAATATACCATGTATAATAATAAAGGAAATAAAATGATAGACCTATTATGAATTTTAAATGGTCAAATATCGTTAAGTATGTCACGGTTTACAACTTTGATGAACATATTACATTTTGTAATTTGCAAATATCGCTAAGCATGTCACAGTAAACAGCTTTCATGAACATATTTTTATATAAACTCAAAGTGTTGATATATAGATCAAATTTTAATTACTCAATAGTATATTAAATTTTTAACTTTGATAAACTAACATCTAATATTGATAACGTTGTAAGTCCCGTGTATTATATACGAGCCTAATATCTAGTAATAAATATAAGTATAAGTAATAATTAATAATTAATTAATTAATTAAAAAATTAAAATAAATGAATTGAATGGGAAATAGTTAGTAACGTAGTACAGGTAGCTAAAAAAGGAAGAAAAGCCAACAACTAATCCAATGGTCAGAATTAAGTTTCTTATCATCCAATGGTTCCCTTTTAATCAAAAAAATAATTTAGGGTGTTGGTTTAGTATTTTTGGGAGATAGGGAAAAAAAGAAAAACAATGGTAGATAATACTTTATACTCGTATTAGTTAAGTTTTGGGCTTGTCCATTTGTTGTACACAGACATACATAAATTTTGGGCTATTAAAATCTTACAAGCCTACACCAATAGCTGTATTGGCGTAACCGCGTAAAGTTAAGACGTTCCACGAATCCACGATACATGTCACACATATTGATTTTTATTTTTTATTTATTTTCACATCACGACTATCCCCATCTCTAATAGTGCATCACCCAATAACTCACAAAATACAATAACAAGAAGAAACAAAACAGAAGGTAAGTTCCAAACTTAGTTACATGGCTCGTTCACATCACCATGGTTTCCATTGCGTCTGAGTTGAATCTTCCTTTCCTAACCTCGCCAGCTCACCTCGATCCATTCGAATGTACAAAGTTTATTCTCAGAATCTCAGGTATCATCATGAACATCTACTTAATTTTATGTTTTATTTAACTATGACAAATATATTATCTTAATTAAGTGATATTGTACTTAATTCAAAGAGAAAATTACATTTTTGGTTTCTTAAGTTGACAGGATTTTCAGTTATTGCTCTTAAGTGATTTAATTACAGAAAAAACCCTAGAGCTGGTCAAATTTTTCACTTTTAACTCTGTGACTAACAACCGTCTATTAGGTCCATTAAGTGAACGAAAGATTCGTTATTTCACCATGATCCCTTCTTCTCACACTCAAACACAAACCAGATTCGTTAGGTTTAGCTGAAAACGAAATGTCCACTGAACTCACGACGACCGGAAATTTGAAAATCACGATGGAAAAGTTAAAATCTAGATTTATCCCTTGTTAGCTCTGAATCAGAACACGAAACATGTTGCAATGGACTCGGAAATCAATCGCAAACGAACCCTAGCCAAAATAAATCTGATCTAGACTTCACCAGAAAAACTTGACTCGCCGGAAAAATTTGTTTGAATAAAAAAGAAAGACAAAACAAAGCAATTGCATTTCAAATCCAACCAAATATAGCCAAAACCGATCCCGATCCAAGCAATTCCGAATCCAAAAACCCTTGTTTTCGATCTCAGATGTGTGTGTGTCAAGTGTGTGCTCGGTGTGCGTTTTTCAGTTAACATTTCGTTTTACGACCGTTGTAATTTTCAAAATTTGGGTTTGTGTTTGAGTTTGAAAGAATAAAAAAAAGGGATCATGGTGAATTGACGAATCTGCCCATCACTTAACGGAACTAATAGACAGCTGTTAGTCACAGAGTGAAAAGTGAAAATTTTGACCAACTTCAAGGTTTTTTATGTAATTAAGTTACTTAAGGGCAATAAGTGAAAATCCTATCAACTTGAGGGACCAAAAATGTAACTTTCTCTAATTCAAAAGAACATGATGATACCAGATAAAAAATTTCATTGTCCATGGCCCGCCAAAAGTTTATATATCTATCATTCTATCACGATTATTAATGCTGATATCTCACTATTCCTAGCATCATCCTAATGTTCATTGCTATACCGTTATATGTCGACGGATCTTTCCTTTGCTTTGAGCGGTTGCTTTGTATAGGCTATAAATTATGCTTAAATCAAATGTTTATACCACAAACTCAAAAGGTTGACAGAAAGAATTCAAACCGCATTAAGTTAAACATCTTGTAGATTCAAGAGTAGTAAGTCCAAAAGGAAATTATTATTCAGTTTTTAGCAAATTGTAGATCAGTTATCAGTCTAACAACGATCATATGACGGCCACTTATGTAATATGTGGTAAATAGGATTCTGTGACAATCATGATTTTGCTTTGCAAAATTGTAGAGACCTGCCTTCTTTATAGCCTTTTCTATTTAGGATCTCTTTTTTAAAGTTCATGCATATAGAAAATTTCAAATTGGTAGTGAAAAAATCACAAGAATTTGGTAAGAAACTTATAGAAATCTCTTTTTCGACATGGTAAGGTGAGCCACATAACATACGCTTTATGAGCATGGTTCAAAAATGTTCAGAAACTGAAATCTGATGCGTAACCATCAAAACGTTGTATTGGGCATGATTACCACTGTCAATTCTTTGATATATTACCACAAGAGCGACGAATTTACTTACATAATTATTCTTGTTTACGAATTACAGAATAGGAAAACAGGGAAGGCAATTTCCAAGATCATCCAGAAAAAGCATTCATGCACCTAAATAAGGAATATCTTTGTGATGCAAGCTCGGATACAAACAGACCAGTTCCCCATGGTTTCGATGATATGGTATATATGTATTTAACTTATAATATATTAACGGCTCACAGATTCTTATTGACCAAGATTTCCCAGTAGCCGCTCAACCGCAGCATGAACATTACCTGCGGTGGCTGTCAGTGCTTGAAGATTCTCCCGGGTATCGAAAAAACCCATTTCTTGAAGTTGTGCAAGCTGGGTGGCATACAGTTCTTCCGGAGGCACTAATAATTAAAGAAAAGAAAAGCTGTCAGTTTATGGATAATAATAAATGACGGTCTGATAAATTGATGGTGAGTTTCAATACCATTTGAGGGGTTCGGTGTTGAAAAGCCTCCGGTTCCAAGGCCGCCAAACATGTTCATAAGCATATCCAGATTCATGTTATTGGGAGAACCTGCGATTTCCACACAGAAAAAGTATCACAAACCGTCTGTACTAGGGTTCACATGTTACCCAGAAGATGAGAAAGAAAACTTGAATTATATATATAAACCTGTTGCTCCTCCAGTTTGACCAATATCTCTGCATACAGAAACAGCAACTTGATATTAAACCATGAACTGCAATGTAAGGAATAATTCTAGAAGGAACCCGACACAAAGTTTCTAGAAAAAGTTATATAAGCAATGATTTAAAGTTGACTTTATGTGATCTTGTATAAGTTGCATTTACTTTGAAGATACGAGATTATATTAAAATCTTCACTTTTCTCTTTTGAATATATGAGCTCTTATTTAATTCTTTCCATATATGATATTCCTTTCAGACCATCAACACTTCTCACTTTAGAATCACAATCAATACAAAATAACAATCAAGATTCAAGATATAAGTGACACCCAAAAAAAAGGAAGAAAAGAAATATAGGTAATTTACCGTGTGGGTTGTTGCTGACCAAGTCCGGATAAAAGAGACTGTTGTAGTGTCATCATTTGCTGTAAGAGTATAAAACATGCTAGGGTTAACAAAGTGAAGGAACTACGATAACAGAAGATGGCAACTCAAAAGCTTGGATGATCTGTATGTCAAAGTTGGGATACACACGACTTGCTTATTAAGAAAACATGGAGACAAAGACTTTACTTGCAAGAAAATAGCACGGTTCAAGCAAACACATGCGTAGCATCTCAAACTAAAGGAATTGCAACATAGATTTTTTAAACAGATATTACGACAAGAGTCCAAGAATTCAAACGCTATATAGTTCACAAGTAGTTAACAATTATACTCATATAACAATAATTTAAAAGTTTTAGAACCATAGATTCAGATCCATGAAAAGCATACAGAACATGCACAATGTGAGCACAAAAAAATAGACCTGTAATTAATAACCCTAATCAACTAAAACGTATAAAGTAGACAAACACAACAATTTCATCATTACTTTAATTTTAAATCTTGAAACCACGTGCTCCGACTATCAGAATTCAACCACCTCATTTATCTTTACATTTCCAGATAATGATTTGATACGTCACTGAGCCTAGCATCTAGGTATATTACCATATTGCAAGACCAGTCTCTGATGGTAGCTCCAGGTCACACATATATATTAGTTAAGAGGTAACATCAGTCATATCCATGCACCATGCAAGAAGAGCATCAAATTTGACAATCCAAGATTAAAATGTCAAACTTCCATACCATTTTCATTTCACAAATGTTAGCAGCAAATTATATGCCATATAATCAAAGTCCTGTTGAGTATTGAGAAACAGTAGAAGGCAGCTTCATTGGACTTTCCTTTTATGCAATTGACTTAAAAGCTAAAGTTCAATACATGCGTTCTCTTTCTAGATTTCATAAGCTGATTGCGGATACCATAATTCTTATGACCGTCAAAAATCATCCTATAGAATATGATTTTAACTTGATGTTACAACTCTTTTAACATTTCAATAACCTATACTTGTTTTCAAGAGACATCGATTGTCTTGTACTATTTTTTTTTTGTTAAATAGCTCAACTATGTGTAGTGGACTGGAAAGCTCAAAAATTTCCATGAAAGATGAACTAAAATGCCAGTAGAAAGCTGATGAAGAATCACAATGAGTACATACAAAATGAATCATGTACCTTTTCAATGTAAAAAAGTAATACATCTATGATATATCCTTACTCAAATTTTTGCATGCATATAGGTTCAGAGTTGCTAACTTATTTACCTGCATGGTCTCTGGAGAAGTTAATTGACGAATGAAGTCGGGATTTTGCATCATTTCTCTCAACTGGGGGTTTGAATCAAGCATGCTTCGCATTTGTGGATTAAGTCCAAGTATCTAAACAATACGATACTCTTGTAAGTACACAGCATAAAGAGCAACAAAATTTGCAATTAAATAAGAAAAACGGGTACCGAATTCATATATTGTGGGTCTGAAAGAAGACTTTGCATCATCTGAGAAATAGCTGGGTTTTGCATAAGCTGGCTCACTGAATTGGGATCAGGGGTAGCACCACCAAGCAATGCCTCAAGACCTGGAACGCCAAGTCCACCTAACCCACCGACTGCCGGGGACCTACCAGTCCCAGCAGGGTTTGTTGCAGCTGCATTTGTTTGGTTAACTGCACCTCCAAACACATTAGATTCATCAGCATATTCTATCATATTCTATATCAGAAGCAATAACAATGAAGATAAAGAAAGGTTTTTCTATATGACTTGCAACTATGTAAACATACTTATCACCCAATTATTACACAAGATGATAACAATATGGATCATTGACAACCTGCATCACAGAAATCATTGACATAACAAAAACCGACAAAAATGTGCCAAAGTATCAAGCAAAAGCCTTCTAACATTCTAAAAAAAGAGGGAATAGTTGAAGCTTACCACCACCTGCAGCCCAAGGATTGGGAAGTGGGTTGGTATTTGGAGCAGGAGAACCAGTAGCTGTCTCGGCACCAGTGGTTGTAGGATTAGCTACCTGATCACGGGCTGGGGCCCCCATGCCACCACCCAAAAGAGCTGCAAAAGGATTGGAGTTCAAATCATTCCCTGTATCACCACCGCCCGTGGTTGCATTCAGAAATGGCTCCTGGACATTTTCATACATTCGCCTAAGCATGTTAAAACCTTCAGGAGAAGATTCAATATTACTCATTGCTCTGTCTGTGTTACGCATCATTTCACGCATGATCTCAGGGTTTCTGGCAGCCTCCATTGTTTGACGCAGGATTGCCGGATCATTGAGCATGTGACCAAGCTCTGGATTCCGCTCGATGACATCACGCATTTGAGGGTTATTCATCATCATGTTGCGCATGACATCTGGGTTATTTAATAAATTCTGAACAAGAGGCATGTCCATTATGTCTCGCATCATGTTAGGGTTCTGAGTCAGCTGTTGCTGCATTTGTTGCAACTCTGGAAGTCCAGCCCCAAACACGCCACCATTACCGCCCAAACCGCCCAGACCACCCAAACCCAGTCCAGAAAATGGGGAAGCACCAAGCCCGGTTCCACCTACAGTAGTTCCACCGTCAACTTGCCCAGCAACAGGTGGTGTAGTAGTATTTGCACCTATGGGTGCACCGGCTGCTGGGGTGGCGGTAGCAGGCACAAAACCACGTACTAAGTGAACAGTGTGATCTGCCTCCAAGCCTACGACCACACAAAAAAAGAAACTAGAACAATAAATTATCCAGATTCACTAATACCATATGATATAAACGATGTTACTAATCATTTACTTTCAGAGAGAATGGAATAAATTTACCATATAGACGAAACAGACGCATCAGATAACAAAGGTATCAGATAAGTAAGCATGAAAGAAAACAGAAAAGTTTATTAATTCAATTAGTGTATCAGTTACGCTCAAATTCAATATCAGTACTCCCATAAGTGTTGTAGCACTTAAATAGCCTAAAGTGTTATCATAACTTTCCCTGGAAGACAAACTAGAACTATACATCAATCTGTGGAATTTTTCTTGTGCCTAAGGTTAACTCGAATCACTAAAACTGTTGTCCTCCAATTGGGTAAATTTAATGCTCTCATGACTTTAATTCCATTTTATTTCACTGGAACGAAGATTTCGCATAACATTGAGCTATTGTCCTTATTAGTTCTGCTCTCACTTAAGGCTACTTCCACCATCATGCTGCTTGGTGAGGCTCATAGCAGGTGCAAGTAAAATCTATGAGTTTGTGCTTATACATGTATGTAGATATTTATCAAGTGAGTTAATCACATCAGTCAAAGCCATCCAAAATCCTAATCTGATTCCAAATTATAATAAGTAAAAAGCACTCATGAAATAGCATTTGTGTTCCTAATGTCGACTTCGAAAGAATAAGCAAGTACATCCCTTTAATGGACTAAAACATTAGGCAGCAGTACTTAACGAAGCCAACAGGACATCCTAACTAAGTAACTAGTGCCGATATGCTAGCACAGGGTAGTGTACGGCTTGATAAGATCTTAGCTTCATATATTGCTGCGGTTTGATGAAGCGTACACCTCACCAATGGTGTAACTACAAACACGTATATGGAAAGAATTACAAGACTCCTAATTAAATATTTAAAAACTCAACACTTGACTTGTGAGGACATCCTAGAGTAGATAACGTTGAGTCTAACGGATGTGAATAGTTCCCATAGGCGACCCATTTTAATCATGCTAACCATTAAATGCGCTGACATATTAAGCTTTAAAAACTAGCAATGTCAGCGTTCCATCTATTTATTTTAACGTCTCTAAAACCCATGCCAAAAAAGGTAAATAGATATACATGGTAATATAGTAATCATCAAAAAATACATAAAGCAACTATGTACAAACCACATGTTCTTTGTTTTCATGTCTAGTGTAACTGCTACTTGTGTAAATAAAACTTCTATACAACCCTCCACCACCAACTTCCAAAAAACCACTAAACTATCAGTGAACAAAACCAGAACTCATAACTACTAATCGAAACACCAAATTCTTGACATCCCACTATCTCTCGATTCAACTGACGCTCTTCCCCACGTAAGATGCTCTTTATCCTCTTCCACTACCCTTAATCACTTCTATGTCTTTTTCCCTTTTGTCCACCAAATTTTACCCCTTTGCCGATTCCACATTTCCACCCTAAAAGTTTGTCAACAATAATCCTTAATACCCAACCGAACCAAAACGAACAAAATAAGCTTTTATTTTCGCAATTATATATCATTATAGAAATAAGTAAATATGCAAACTACCAAAAATCTTAGTCATCATGACCCTAAAAAATGACACTAAAGTTACAACACCCTTAGGAATCCAACTATACTATCCAAATCCAACTAATCACTACGCGCCGGCCGGAAACTTAACCGAAACAGTTCCAGTCACACAGTCTGAGCTAACATAGTTTCCATACTTCATTCATATCACAGTAAATACAATATAATATATAAACAGTAAAAACATATATAATAAAATATAATAATAAACACAGTAAATATATATATATATATACAGATAGATATAGATATATGATATACCGTAGCTGGTAAGTGTTTGATCATCTTTAAGAATCCGTCCTTTATAAATCAAGCGTTGCTGTGGTGCAGGAATATCACAGTTTTGTGCTAAAACGGACTTGAAGTTTTCAACAGAAGAATCTAGGGTTACCTGAACGGTAAACTTATTGCCGTTAGAACACCGTATGTTAACGGTAACGGCGTCACCGGCGCCACCACCGTCTGTCACTGCTGTGCTATCACCGCTTCCGCCGCCCATTCTATACAAATTCTGCTTTATTGAATTGATATTTGAGTGATGGATTTATGAAGTGATATTGAATTGAAAAAACTGTAAGAAGAGGAATAAGAAAAGAAAAGAAATTTGTTAAAGGAGAATCGGGATTTTGGTGTGAAAACTTGGGGAAGGAGTTAAAAAGATTTTTTTTTTATATATATTTATATATTTATTTTACTAATTTCTCTCTTTTTTTTCTCTTCTTTTTAAATTTTGTTCTTTGTGTGTTGCCTTCCCTTTCGCTATTTATTTATTTTTTTATTTAGTGAATTATTATAGGTGAGAAGATGCGAAATTTTTTTCAAAAAAGATTTATATAAAGGTGTCGTATTCAAGGGTGGAGTTGAAATAACATGTCAGAAACGATGCAATAAGACATAACATTTATATAGTTTGGACACAAACACAACACAATTATTAAGGGGGCGTTTAGTTCACAATGTTTTGGGAAGGAATGAAATCTGTCAAAGAAAATGGAATCTGATGGAATAAAATTTGACATAATGTTTTTGATTTTTTTAAGATTAAGGTGAGGGACAAAATAAAATTTTTTCTCTCATCCCCAAAGAATGGAGATTACATCAAATGGGAGAATGTTTACATTCTAATGGAATATGATTCCTCCATCTTTAACCAACCAAACACGCTAAAGAATGAAATTCAATTCTAACTCCATCAGATTTCATCAAATTTTGTAAACCAAACGCAACCTAAGTGTTATTTTTTCAAACACAAATACAACATAATAATTAAAATGATCTATTAAGAAAACTTGTTAATAGACATTTCATGTCCAAAATTGAACTTGGGAATAATAAGTTCACAAAAATAAAAAATTCCTCTAACATAATAATTCTTAATGAAATAAAACTCATTGAAATCTTAATTAATACGTACATATTTTAACGAAAATCTAATTATAACATTAATTGAGTACAATTCTAACATTGTTAATGACACAAAACCTGTTTTATTGTGCCATTTTTTTTTCTACACACAACATAATTTATTGTGTCTTAACATGATGACAACATGTTAATTAATCATGAGACTTGTTAAACTCAAATACAAAACGCGTTAACTTTGTGTCATGTTATATTAGCTAGTTCATGTTAGAAATTGTTAACCCTATTCGAAGGATAAACAACTTAGGAATTCAGAAATCACTATGATAAAATACCATATCTGAGTAACACTTCTTTGTTCGGGTAATGTGAACAGATATAACACTTTATCCGTTTATATATACGAGCATGATATCCGCGTAATGCGGCGGCGGTAGTGTAGAAGACGATAGAGGGGTGGCGGTGATGGTACCGTTGGTAGTGGTGGCGGTGTCAAGTGGTGTAGGTTGATGTAATTGTGATAGTGAAAAGTTTTAGAAGATAAGGGCTTAAAGTGTCAAGTATTAAAATAAAGGGTTTATGGTATAAATTAATTTATTAAGGGCAAAGTTGGTAATTTATAAAACTCTTTCCATAGTGGGTTTTTATTAAGGGACAATTTAGTAATTTCGCATGTGACATATGAATAACTATTTTTATTTTGAGGGGGTACATAATCTTTAATAAGGAGCATAAATAGTAGATTTTGGGATGTTTGGCTTACGAATTCATTTTAATTGGTTTATATCTGATAAGTCAAATTTTACGGCTTATATATGGGCTATTGAGTTTATTCTATATTATAGAATTAAAAAAATAGACCAAATAGTATAATAAGAAGTATTATTGGTAACACAATCCAAATATTTACTATACATACGTGTTATACAGGGTTGTATAAACTATATTAAAATCTTGTCTTCATATATATGATGAGTTGATGATCATCTTAAATAGTATACCACTACAATGTACCATTTGATTACGTTGGAAATTATTTGATTGCTTCAAATGTTATACACTTATATTGTTAGTGATAATATGTTTGTTAATAATACAAGGAAAATGAATAGGAGATACAATCTATCTATATATATATATATATCTAATAAAACAATAGTATCCTAGCTTTTTAAAGTCATCCAACTCAACTTAAAGTTATCTTTAGATTTTGTCACATAAGATATTTCCTATGTGTCATTTTTATGAATTTTTCCCATTTAATATATACTGCATTCCTTTTTTGTTACAATATCAATAAAATAAAATCACAACATATTATGAATAAAATAATCAAATAAATAATTGCTAACACCTTTTTTCCAATATATAAATTTGTTAATTACTAACAAATAGAAGCGTTTATATCAATATGTGTTTTATACTAAATCAATATAACAAGTTTATTTCACAAAATTGTTGTTGCTAATTGTTTGTACGTATTCTAATATTTTGTTTGTCCACTCATTTATGCAGTGGATTTGACTATTAAGAAAATTTTGAATATTTGATTTTTAAATATTTTTAATTATTTTATATAATTTTTTATCTAAGCGTTGCTTATTAGAGATTTTATTGATTCAATACTAAAAGTTTTGAAAATATAATTCAAGAGTCACGCATCGTGCGGGGTAAAAATCCTTGTAATATATATATGATTAAAGAGTATTATTATTATAACAAAGGTCTTGGTTCACGTTTCTAGATGGTCAATGCATGCTTTGTTTATGTACCAACACAATTATACAATTACGAGTACACAATTGCGTGAGAAATAAAACATAAAACTCTAAAGTTATATAAATAAATAAAATAGATATCGGATGTTACACTTGCACATGCAAATATGCAATCTTCAAAAAGTGTGGGCTGGTGTTGCTTATAATGGATCCATATGTAAAGATAAGCCCCTCAACAACCAGCTTTTATATTATACGAATGCGACAAATTCTCCAAAGGACTGAATATATATGAGTTTGATGTCTAGAGAAGGATTTGGTACTCGAGCTTAAGTAGATCATTTGGGGAATAAAATTTGTTATGTTAAGGTAGAAAAATAATATAGGGATTCTCTAAGGTTGACAATTTTTATTTTATGGATTACAATTAAGCTAGGGTTAAAATTGAAAATAAGTGATTGGCACTCTGGATCCCTAATGAATGATTCGTTTTGCTAAAAATAAGTGATATGTTAGACATTTAGACCTATAGGATAGCCAAGTCAAAGCCGATAAATTTTCGTAGCATATGTATATATTTTGTTTTGAAAAGTTAAAGATGTAAAAGATGCTATTAATAATAGTTTTAAAGTATGAAATTAATGGTCTATAGTAAGCAACCCTGTAAATTTACAAGAATAATACACAAGATACTGTACATGTAGTTACAATCTAAAATTAAAAACACCACCAACAAAACACCACCTACAACTTCAAGTAAGCAACCCTGTAAATTAAAAACACCACCAACAAAACACCACCTACAACTTCAAGTCTTCGACAAAAAAGTTACGATATAGGGCCTCGCAAACAAGCCCAAATCAGGGCCCTGTAATGTTTAACGGGCAGGGACTAAGGGAGCCATTAATAAGAAAAATGAATCTGGATAACTCATGTTCATGTACTCGTATATTTTAAGAAAAGTTGATGACACAATTCGTGAATGACTGCATACGGCCAATGATGGTCAGACTAGCTGTAAAAAGACATTTTTGGTTTTATCCAAAGTCTTAGAGTGTATCTTTGGGGATGACAAGCTTTGAAGTTTTTTTTCCCCGAATACTTGTAACGAGTTCATGGTCAACATCCCATTGCTAGGCTACGTGTAAGGCTTCACCATTATACTGTGAAGTTTTCTTGATGTCATATCCTAAATGTATATTCGAAAAAAAATGACTGCATACGGACCATGTAATGAACAACGGTGGATCCAGAAATTTTAAATGACACGGGCCTAAATTTTTTAGTTTTAAGTAAAAGGACTAAATTTTTTAGTTTTAAATAAAAAACCAATCATGTCTAGCATAGCTGGTCTGAATTATTCCTGGTTTTACCCAAGGTCTTGAATTCGACCCTTAGTGATGACAAATCTTGGGATTTTTTTCCCTGAACACTTGTAACGCCCCAAAGTCAATATCTCGTTGTCTATAGTACGTATAAGGCTTTACCATTATATAGTGAGGTTTTTCTCATGTCGTATAGTATTTAATAAGCCAAAAATTATTCGGTATCTTAAAATAACCTTTAACGAAGAAAAAACCTCTTTCAAACAATTAACTAGAAACAAATATTTGAAGTATGGAAAAAATATATGTGTGTGTATGTAATTTGTGACCAACTACTATTGTATGAAATAAACTTTAGTCAGGTTCATTGTATGTAAGTAACCTGATAAAACTGAACGAATCATGTAAGAAATCGACGTGGCACCACCAGGCATCTAATACATGGCCCAATGAGAGACCTCCACATCAACTTGTTTACACGATTCATTCAACTTTAGCAGGTTACTTATATACAATGAACCCGACTAAAGTTTATTTCATACAATAGTAAATATTCACATGTTACATACACATATTGATACTTTTCCCTTGAAGTATTGGGGATAAACCCTTTTGAGTTGGTCTTGAGTCATGACGATGTGCATAAGTTGTTCCTTGTTATCTCAAGCCCAGAGTTAGCTATAAACAAACTAGAAACAAACTGTTGGTTAGATAAGAATGTAGAGCCAAAGAACATGCATATATGATATATGGCTCCTTCAAGTGAGACAACTCCTTATTGTAACTCGCCCCACTTTTTGAAAACCAAGGGTGGATGCTACACGATCTCGAGTGAGGAGTAGAGAGAAAGGTACATCGATATATGGATTATGGAGAGCTAAAGAGTGATCAAGACAAAAAGAGAAAATCGGATGATTGTGATTGCTATTCATAAAAATTGGTTTGGGTAACCAGCATGACCCTTTTAATATTGCTTCGATGGATCAAAAAGTATATCCATGTTTTTAGGAATAGGGTCCTTGGATGTTTCTGAATCAAATCAAATGTAATGTGATACTCTCGTTCAGGTACAGACTAGGGGTGCACGTGAACCACATGATTTTTTTTTTCTTGTTAAATTTTCTCAAAAAAAATGATAACCTTATTCTTTAAAAAACATTATAACACTTGATAAACTTCTATGTTTACTCTTCGTGTTAGAATAGACGTTTTTCATTAAGTTCTTGTAAGTAATTAAGTAAAAATGTAAATAACACAAACATTTAGAGGTAAAGAAAACAGAAAAAATAACTCAAATACTCTTGAAATTTGTATAATCTTTAGATTATTGTCAACATAAACAAAGGAATCATTAAGACATCAAACAAAGCTATAAACTTTATGTTCAACATGAACAAGATATCCATATGTCCAAAACAAAGAAACCATGAAAGAATTAAAGGTCAAACTAACTCACTCAGCCCAAAAAAGGTCAAACACACTCAATACGTCCCTTTCCTCTCTTTTCCCCCACCCACCCACACTCCCTCACATAAAGGGCAACAAGGAAAGTTGCTTCAAATCACATAACATTCATTCCATATGTTATTATATAAGTCATGTAAAAAATACGAGTACTATTTTTGGACTTTTAAGAATTGTTGCTTTGAACAATGTGGATGATCTCTTCTGCAAGAAACTTTGCTGGTTCACATTTTGCTGCATAACCAAACTTTGATGTGTTATATTTCCTATAAACACCAGTCAATCTTCCTAATGCTGCATTTTGATGGTACCCCACAATCTTTCTTGAACATTCCCTAAATAGAAAGTTTGACAAAAACAAAATTAGAATCCAAAACATGAGACCCATGAATCTTGTATCAGATGACTTTAGAGTTTTAGTATCTTTACCAAAGTTGATCTTCAGTGTAGTTAGCATGCCATTCACAAGTCTTGGACCATTGTTTTACGCCGTAAAGACTACATTGAGCCGTGTAGACGGATGCTGCTGCTAAGAAGGATGGAGGGTATTTAAGCATTTCGTATTCCACTAGGCAAAGCTCGATCAAGTAAAACGACATTTGGTCTAGTTTCGTCTCTGATTGTGCTGCTTTCAGAAATCTTTTCATAAAGACATATGGAGTTGGAAGGGACATGTTGAATTCCAATGTGTTCAGCATTAGTTTTTCCTGTTGATCAAAAAATATCAACATTTATTTTCGTTGCTTAAATAAGATCAAGATTAGTGAAAGATGATAACTTTTTAGTACCATTTCAAGAATTTGGCTTCTAGAGTAAGCTTTGTCCGAAATAAAGATTAAATCGTCTATAACAGGAACCGAAACTTCTTCATATTTACAAGCCAAAAGCATGCCAACTAAACCAACTAATTGCAAGTTCTTTCTAATCACAGATTGTTTAGCCAAAAATCTGTCAATGAGATTGACTGTTAAAAACAGTGTTTCTGGTTGCAGATCAAACTTGTGGTGTACCTGTTGAACAATTGTCATTCATTAGTCACATAAGTACAATCTTTGATGGGTATATTGAAATTATACTTTAAAATTGAAAATTATAGAATTCAATAGGCCTAAAAGGTTACCTCAATGAGCCAGTCAACTAGTATTGCTCTCATCTTTTCATTAATGTCAAATTGTTGTGTCATGTAGTCTGGTGAGACCAAGCTACAACCCTGCAAAGAACCCGAATTTCGTGTTCAATTTTGATTCAAAAGTGAAATCTAAGAAAGTAAAGGCACATTGTGTTTCTTGGTCTTTCATTTTGTGTCATTTTAGTCTAGTGAAACTTAAGGTACAACTTCAAGGAATTCGATTTCTAGCATCGAAAAAGGGCCAAATTTATCAAGTTATCATGTCAAACCAAGATTTAAAACCATCAAGAACCCGAGCCAACAAAAACTTTCTATAATTAGAATGGAAATGGTTTAGAACTGCAAAATTCAAACTAGTGAAACTTAAACAAGAAAGTAGCAATAATGCAATGTACCTCAATCCTTCTATAATGAGCATATAGATCTTCAACATACTCGACTACAGCTAGATGATTTCCATCATCAGAAACATCGATATCTATAACGGATTCTTCAAAAATATCCTCCATCTCAACCTCCTCCTATTCAAATTTTATCAATTAAACCAATTGATCCTAAATAAATAGTAACAAAATTTAAATTCAAAACATTGATTGAACAAAAAAAGAAACCAATATACCATATGATGATCTCTTTCATCCAACATCGTTTCTGATGTCTCCAAAAACATGGGTATCGGCTCCTCTTGTTCTTGCTCTTGCCATCCTCCATGACCCTCATTTGATAAATTTGACTTTTTTACCTCCTAGTAAATATTTTGAACAAAAAGTTAAAATCTTTAATTGCCAATAATTAAACTAAATAGAAATCAACATTGATGCAAGAACAAGACTAAAAGTACCTCAGCAGCAAAACATTGTTTCTTGTTGCCTATTTCTGCAGTAATTTTCCTTTTTTTCATAAATCAAAATAAAATTACAATGTTAGTATATCATATATAAAATATCCATATAACATATTGCTTAACCATAACTTCATAGTCCAATTCATTATATATATACATCATATATATATGTGTGTATATATATATACATATAATAGGAACCTACTGTGTTAAAACTCTCTTATTAGCAGCAACACAATGTAGATGTAATTGAGGTTGAGCTCCACCACCATTCAAATTCTGATTAATCACACTCAAAGCTCTTCGGTTATGTCCGATTTCGCAACCGAATTTCCGGGCACCAATAACATCTTCTTTCCCTAAAAACCCACAAACAAAATCAAATTTTAATAACTACCCAGATCATTAAAAGAACAGATTTTCAAGATTTGAACATAAAGACACCTTTTTTAATTGTGGGTTTCATCAAAGATAGATTATTTTCACTTGGGATCTCCATGAATGTTATAAAAATCCAAACTTTGATAATCTTTTTTGATGAAATATGTACAAAAATGATATATAATTATATATTTATATCTATATATAATATATTAATGTACTATTCAAGAATGCATTTAGTGAGAAATTTGGTAACATGAAATGTGGATGAAGTTGGCCATTATATTTGAAATCAACGGCTATATTATCTGTCCGTTGGATTTAAGATATACTTATAATCAATCTTATTACATTATTATTCTTTACGTAACAATATATATGTATAATAAATAATACAATGTTATTATTTCCAGATCAAAAGTTGTTAAATACATAGTTAGTAATCGATTAAAATTTGTGTGTTGTGCAATAAAAGTTGTATAATTGTTTGCACATAGTGTTTTTTGGTGTGGAAATAAGGCAGGCGCTTTTTAAGGTAATTGTACAGCAACGGTCACCTATGAGGTTTGGACTTTTGGCCATGTGTCATGCTCAATATAAAATGTGTAATTAATGATCGTGATTTTAGATAAAAAAAATTAAATTATTTATATTTTACCTTCCTAATACTGTATTGTTTTTTAATAGTAATTTGAATAATTATTGCTAAAATGTGCAGGACAAAAATTATGTAATTTACTATATATAGGATTGATAGTGACATAGTGTACGTTTTGAACTTTTGATACATATGATATTTTGAAACAATTGAGTATTAATATTATTGTTGACGTTAATTTTTGTTTTATCCAAAAGTTAATGTCTTTATTTCATTTAATTTAAAAGAGAAAAACATTATAATTATAAGTCATATCAACATCTATGGGTGAGATTCAAGTCTTAAGTTAATGTCTTCATCATTAGACAAATTAGTAAAATGTTTGACAACAAAAAGTCAAAAATGATACTGATTTTGTAAAACAAAATGATCACTGGTAAAATTCAAGTCTAGATTTATAATGAAGTTTCATTGGCCGTTATTAAAAAATCAATAATTATGTTGAGTGAAGTATACTTCGACCAACTAAAATAACAATATTTATGAAATGGAATATATTCATATGTAGTTTGAAAATATAGATATAGATAGAGTGAATACAATAATTAGCGATTGGTGATATGGCATACTTTTTGGGGGACGAATGCGCTCTTGCCCACTTTGGGCTTTTTGACAATGGTAAAATTGTCTTTTATGAACCAGCTCCCCATTGAAGTTTGGGCGAATCTTTCTCTTAAGAGGCTCTTTCAATTCCTTGAATAAAAAAATGTAAAACTAGATTTAAAAGAAATTAGTTTAGATTACGTGTGGATTACAAGGCTCAACATATGGATATGAATATATAAATCTCATATCAAAATTATTAGGTTTTATGTATACAGATATAACTTAATTACTAGTACGATCATACCAACATAATTATCTGGGAATTGTTTCACATGTCAAAAACCAATCATGTAACGATTTTTAAAACATCTTTTGAATAAGATATATGTATTCGACGAATATATAACTCTATGTTCATACCGAATACCATAATTCATTGCGATATGACGAATGGACAAAAGATAGAAATTTAGGTTAATGCTTATCGTTAAATATACCATCTATGCTTATTATCAAGCATTAAAACCTTGTAGAATACGATTCAAAAACTAGATTTCTCTAATAGCTTCGAATACATTGTCTTTTAACCAATGATTAACTTATTAAAAACCATTTTCATCCTAGAAATGCAAATTAGTCTTACTCCATGCCTACAAGAGTTGAACCAACAATGCAAACTCTTCAATAAGAGCTTGACTCCATTTTTATTTTTTTATCGAAGAAACACTAGTTATAATTTTCCCTTATATCTCAAAAATCAGCTAGAAAATGTCAAAATGGTTATTATTATTGATGATGTACCATCTTTTTAACCCCCAAATATAGCCTACGACCGGAGCCTCAAGAGGCCTGCGAACCGCGGGAGCAAGATAACAATGCTAGAGTGCTATTTGCTAAGTAGTCTATGGATAACTACATGAATGGGACACATATGCCCAACACAACCATGACATTTACATGGGCATCCCTTGGACTTTGTATCCCACTTTCCGTATGAGACATAAAGATGTACAAGCAACACGATGCACCGAATAACGGTTTTGTACAGAGAAATACTCAATTTTGGCTCTCACTTCAAGCATGCCAAATACACACACAAACACCTACAATACACTTGGTGGTGTGAAGTTAGCCTCCTCACTTCATACTCTTGAGAGTCATCAACAAGTCTAAACATAATTTAGTTTTTTCTAAAGCAAGATCAACCTCATTGGACAACCTCTTTGAATATAAGTATAACTTTATACATTAAAATAATCAAAAGAACCTATTGTTAACAATTGTTGTCATAACATTAGAGTTTGATTTAGATGGATTTCCTTTGGTTTGCATTATTTTGTGATGTTCTAGAAGTTCTCTCATTCTTTGTTGTTCGTAGCTCCTCAACACACCAAAACTAATTCTACACATTGCTATCCCTTTTTAGCCATCTACAATAGTTATATATATTTTATAGCATAATGTACAACTGTAAAATGCATGCATATATAGCTATGGATTGTCAAAAGAAGTTGTGGATATATCATTTCCCTTTATTTAAGCATTGGTATTTAGACTAATGATGGCATTTTACTTCATTTGGCTCATGGTCTAGTATTTCCTTTAAACAAAAATCACATAAAGATGTCTTATTATTACTGTATTATAGCTTATAATTATATTTAAGTTATTTAAATTTCATCTTTCAAACATCGTGACGTTACAATTTGCTTAAGAACTGTTTGTGAACATTTCTCAAATGTTTAGCACTTTAGCTCATTTACAATCTTAAGTTCTATACATTTAGTTATAGAATTTTTACATATAAGGACTCTCCTAATGCATCATCATTACTTATCACTCTCTTCTTAGATAATACTCTCTTCGTCCCATTTTAGTTGTCCACTGTTGACTTTCAAAGTCTTTTTGCATCAACTTTGATCGTAAATATTTTTATTTGTATTATATAATACTTGATGAAAGTTATATTATTGAAAAGTTCGTTTAAAATTAAATTTATTTATATATTTTATATCAAGTGTTATAGAATATAAACAAAAATATATGCAGTCAAAGTTGAGTAAAAAGACTTTGAAAGTCAACAATGGACAACTAAAATGGAACAGAGGAGAACCATGTTAGCATTTTTGTACTCACACACCCCTATCAATGAGGCCTCGTTACTTTCTTTATCATTTATATTTATATTAACTTATAAACATACATCCACGCACATAAAAAAATATCAATACTAGCCACTTAGACAGAAAGGAAAAAACTAAGGCATCAATTAATGACATGATACAAATGATATCAGTTTAGATGACGTAATGACGCAATGATGCCCTTAACATTGGAGCATATCCGTATGGTTAGTGATAAATTTACAATATCTTTTAGCCATTTACAACATATATACATATTATACTGCATAATGTATAACTGTATAAAATATGTATTGTTATGGATGACTAAAAATTATTGTGGATTTATGACTCCCCTATCCATATTACGAAACCTTTAGGTGAGGCGTTCTTGCACAAAGACATGGATTTATCACATTGGAGCATTTCCATATTATGAAGCCATTAGGTGAGGTATTCTTGCACCAAGACATAGATTTACCTCGGTACATGCGGCAAGGCCCAAAGTAAAAAATAAAAAAATAAAAAATATTTAGATTTTGAGTGTAACGAGTAGGTGTTAGAGTTGGAATTTATGAAGGATAGGATCCTTGTTAACTGTTGTTTTATCAACATTTTCTAATTACTTTCTTAATGATGTGGTTGGTAATAACATTTTCTCTATATGTTTTTTGAGGAAAAATTTTCTACTTTCCGACAAAAAATAATTAAACAAGTAAGTAAGAGAAGATTTAAAAGATAAAGAAGTGGGTGGGTCCCCGTAAAATTTCAGCCAAATAGCAATGAAAAGGATTATTTTTAATTTAATATATAATAAAATATTTAAGAAAAATGTGGAAAAAAAAAGGTATGGTTGGTAGTAACATTTTCTGAAATGTGAAATGAGAAAAAAGCTACGTGCCGCTGATGTGACAGTGAAAAAAATGTGAGAAAAAGGTAAGGGTTGGGTATGACCTAAATACCTAATAGTATTTGTAGGTTTGGGATATTATAGATTTTGAAGAATTTGTAAGATATGGTGTAATAAATGATATAGCAACTAAGAACATGAGTAGCCAGCAAGTGAAGTTATATCAATTGGCAGATGCACTTAGGATAAACTGTCAAATTGTCCATCTGTCACGGGGTTTGAACTTATGGTTGAAAATTGAAATAACTGTGAGATTTTTTTTGGAGAGCTACTCTTTAATACAATAAGCATGATTAACACAACGTAGTTTATCTTGAATTACATTACTCTTATCAAAGCGATTCGAAACATAATGTTACAAAAAAGACTAAAAGAGTAGTATTGGAGACAGTCCTGTAGTTTTCTATATGGCAAGCTACAATCAGTTCACATTCTATCAAGCCAATAGACAGCTAGTAGGTTCATGTGCGGAGAAAAATCTAAAGAAATTCAGCATGAGTAGTATTATACGAGTATAAGTTTTTAGAAGCAAGAAATGAAATAAAATAGAATATAGCATGGTTTTGAATATAATTGACTGACATCTGACATTATGGAGGAAGTGTCGATGATCTTTTTAGCTCAATTGAATATGTTGTCAGAAGACCACACAATTTCCAGTGGGCTTCCTGTTCTGTCTGTTTACAACTCACTATGCATCACCAACTTGTACTGTACAATCAATTTCATCATACGATAGCAACTTAACTTAATTTCAACAGTTACCGTTAGTCACATTTATACAATAAGTTAATCACTATGATAAGAATTTGTGTTTAAATATAAAGTCATTACCACGTAAAGGTATCCTGTGAATTCAAAATGCACCATATTTTTTCCAAGCCAATTAGATTGTAGTAACAACATTAATATTGTGTTATCTGAGTGAAACCAATATTACAAATCTACTTCTTGGTCTCACGAAATTTATTCTTGATATGGATACCCAGATTTTTGTCCAAGAGGTCACATGTTCGATACTCTCAGCCTGTGATTGCCGGCTAGGATTTTGTCCTGGATTTCGTGGAGTTTTTACCGGGTGGGGTGGGGGGGGGGGGGGATCGGGTAGGTCCACAGTATCCAATCCGGATATCCATGATCCGGCCCTTGCTGTTCTAAAAAAAAATATAGGGTAATTACCACAACCGTATAGGTTTATAACTTGGAAATATAAGTGGTAGACTAGTTGTCTAATTAACCAACTAACAACATAAATGATCCATAAGGTCTAAACAAACAAGTTTCAAGATCTAGTGAAAAAATTCAAAAGAAGCAAGAATCAGGTGACGAATCAATTCAATAGTGTATAGATATAAAGGATCAATTTGAATGACATTACGCTTTTATAAGTTGTCATTGTGGCCAACTATGTACAACATTTACATATCTTATGATGAGAGAAACCAGGAAGATAGTCAAACAATTTAGGAAGAGTAAGCTTATTCATTATAAGATTAACACTCACTACAATAGAAAAATTCAATCATAAGACTGCTAATCTTAGTCACAGAATAAAAACAAAACTTTTCCCCAACGGGGAGAATAAAAGACACAGAAATGATACAAACAATTGCTACACCATAGACTGCTAACCTTAATCAATATTGTGAACACTACTGAGTAAAAGAGCCTAAATATGATATTGTTATATTTCAAACGCCAAAAATTTGAAGTGATTAGATGGGAGAAGTAGGTCGTATACATTACTGAGTAAAAGTGGTGTTTACTTGAAAAGAGACGACAGCGGCAACACTTTTTTCCTTTTGTGCTTTGTGTTTACACTTCGTTCTATGGTGGTTGACTGATCTACTTGTGCTTCTGCATCTACAGTGAGTTTTTCTTCGGAGTTTTGAGCTTCTAATTGAGATGGAAGTTTTTCATTTTCTGTTATGGCTTCCAATGTGTAAATAAGTTCATGCATTGGTGATTGGGACACACTCATCTCTTCTGATTTCTCCATTGCAGGATGCTGAAAGTTGTCAACGATAAGCATCAACACATAATTTGCGGATAACAAGATAAAACAATCAATGAACATCACAATTTCCTCTTTTGGTAAGTTCCAAGATAAACTTACCTATCTGCATGTTGTGGCTATTGCAATTTATTATAATCAATCAAATTTCATTACTTGTATTGTGAACATTTGACTAAAGCATAAAACCTCCTTAAGACGTGCTTGAAAGAAGGGTCAAATGAGTTGAAACTCGCCCCAAATGTATTTCTATTTATAAACTTTTTAAGTAATTTTACACAAAAGGTTAGATTAAATTTTAATATACTTTTATAATTATAACTGGCATATATTTTAGTCATATAAAGATTGCATAATTTGGGGACAAGTGTTTTGGGTCAACCTGACCTGTACAAAAGTTACCCCATCTGACCCGTTACAACCCACCCATTTGCCACCTCTAAGTAATAAGGTAGACCTTAGAATTCGATCGCATCTCAACATTTGGACAGGATGAAGTATTGAGTACTTCAACATGCAACTCAGAACTAACTTCTTTCCATTGTTCTTGTTCAGGAAGACGTTCATCCTCAATATAATTGATCTTCTTCTGGATAGCTGCATTTTGCTTATTACTACTGCTTAAATTCTCACTTAGTTTTTGCTTCTTACTGTTAATTGATTTCTGTGTTGGTGATTGAGATGCACTGATCTCTTCTGGCTTCTCCATGTCGTTATCCTGTAAGTTGTTGGCAATATCAATCCCTCTTAAGAAAATATATAAGACATTCATCCACTCCATAGAAATGGTATTTTCTTATTCTGAAAGTTTACAAGATAACATCACTCCTTTGGAGATTGTTGGCATTGCTAATTATTGATGATAATATCAATAATGATCCACGAGAAACTTTTACTTTGTCAATGTCAGAGGACATACAATTAGCAGTCTAACATGGTGCAATCAAGTGACAAAAAAGCACCAATCAAATTTTAAGACTTATAAGTTGGACTGACTTGACCTTCAACTTTTAGAATTAGGTGAACTATTCACAAGATTGAGGATAAATGGAACTTTACTTTAAAATGTGAAAGATTGTAAAGTGATGCTTTAACCTTCCATTGTCCATAAGAATCAGAGTCCTTCCCTGTCCATAAGGTCCCAAGAATATGGCAATACTTTATCCTCAGGAATGTTCTCAGCAGAGCCGGCCCTGGCCATGGGCGGGCTAGGCGACAGCCCTGAGCAGGAACTTATAAGGGGCAGTAAATCTTGGGTCAATTAAAACCAGATCTGAGCATGTTTCGCGATTTACATTGGTTATTATATAAATTTTGTATGATCAGTATAACTGTAACCATGTTTGATTACGAAATAAGTATGTGTTATCTAACTATGGTGAGGTTAAAATTGAAAATAAAACTTATATTTTTGTTTTAATGGAGTTTCTGAGATGGGTTCTTCATAAAGAAGAAGATCTACAGTATACTTCATTTGGTATTTATTTTGTTTTCTACAACCCCTTATAACTATCTAAAATTCTATAGTAGTCCTCAAACTATGTGGCTCTTTCACTTTTTCATTTTATCTTTTGTTAAATAGAAACTATGCAGAGAACTAGACATGTCCATATTTTCAAATTTTAGGCTATGTAGTTTTATTTCATGTATGTATATGTATATACTTTTTTAATACTCGTAGAATAATAAAAGTTTTTGATGTTGTAAGTGTTTAAGACTCATAAATATTCTATTATTACATGTTGGATATATTTTGATTTAAAACTCTAGATGCTTGATAACTAAAAAGTAATAATTATTGTGCTTTTGTTGATTTAAGGGCGCTATCGATTTAATTACTCGAAACAACTCGATTCACTATTTTGTTTTGTTGAAAAATATTATCAAATACTTTCAAGATAGATCGAATGTAATAAAAATCTGTATGCAAAAAAGCAATTTAGCTAAATATTGACTTATAATTTACAAATGTTAATGTTTTTGCTTCAAAATGAAAAGAAATATGTCAATTTAAGTGACTGGTAATATAAAACTTTTAATCTGGAGTTTATTTTCTCAACTTGTATTTGAAATATCTTACGTATTTAAAAAAGAATTAGTATATAAATGAGGCACTAGCCTGACAATATTATAAGCCCTTGGGTCATTTAACAACAAAGTTTTAGTATGGGTAAATTTTGGCTATCATGCCCTGAGCATCAAATAACTCAGGACCGGCACTGGTTCTCAGGTTGAAAATTATAATTTCCACCAATTACAGTATAGCTAAACTAAAAGTATTCACATAGGTCGATAAGATTCCTCAAGTTTGCTTTTATTGAACTGAGTTTTAAATATATGACGAAGTGTCATACGATTTCCGTGGAGTATGCTCTATTATAACAAGACAAAGGGTGCACCTGCTATGAAATTGACAGGTAACAAGCTTGAAGATAAATGCAGAATTGTACCTCAGTATTCAGACAGGAAGGAGTAACCAGCGCTTCAACATGCTTCGTGGAAATATCTTCTTCCCACTGTTCCTGCTCAATAAGATATCCATCTTCTATAAGTTCCATCCTTTTCTTTAAAGCTAAATTTTGCTCCTTACCGCTGTTTGATTTCGGATTTAGTTTTTCACTCTTGGGGTTGTAGGCGTTTGGTTGCTGTAATCTTGAATCGGACGGCGTAACATGTGAGAATTCAGGTAATGCAGGGTGGTTGTGATTGTCGTGTTCAACTTCACAGCCCATAGTATTAAGGATGATCTTTCCAAGGACAAATCTAGTCTCTGAAGCATCACCCTTTCCAAGTAACTCATGGTTCATCTCAAATGAACTTCTTCCCCTATCGTAAGTTTCCACCTTATGCACAAGAACATGAAAGAGTTGTGCCGTAGCGTGAGCAGCGTTCTTGGATATGAATACCTGTAAAAGAATTTAACTAAAGATAACGTTTCTTGGATATGAATACCTGTAAAAGAATTTCACTAAAGGGTGTGTGGAAACATATGTGTGTAAGCATGTGTTTAGGTTTGTGTTTGCATGTGAACAATGAGTGAGTATATATGAAGTGATAAATTCAAATAGTAGAACATGATTTATGCTTCAAAAATAAAGATAAAAGAGGTGATTGTAATATCGGATTTAATTGAATTTTTAACAAAAACTGCAACATTTCCACAACCATGATCTAGCCTCCATAACAAAAAACTGTAACATTTACCATACAAGGACGTTGTACAAACATTTTCCATTTTTTCAGGAAATCATGGTAAAATCTACACATTTGCTAATTATTGTCATTACCAATAAACTAGAGATGCGTCCATCTATAAAATTGGCTTGATCAAACGCACCTTTTCTCTAATGAGCCAAATGATTTAATCTCAAAGATTCAAAGAATAAGAACATAGCTCAAATGGGTTGAGCAGGTTGAGAGTCATCCGGAATGTATTCAAAAGAAGTTCAGAGTACTATTCAGAGACTATAGTCTTCAAATCACAATTAAACAGTAAATAATTGTTAGATATTTAAAGAAGAAATTTTCTTCCCTGTGGATCCCCCAAACGAAACCGTACTACAAAATTACCTCTTTTCACATGTTCCCAAGACCCAAACCCACCATCTCAGCTGATCTTATCTTCTAACCCTATAGTAAACCCATGCTGTTCATTTGGAGTCGAAAGGTTCCTATATTTTGTCTTAGAGAAAGATCTTCTGGATATTTGAGAAATTTTCCAACTTTCTTTTACGTATGTGCAAGTAAGAGAACACAGAAAGAGTGATAATGAAGAAAGAGTTAAAATCCCCTAGGTTTAACTTACCAAACCTGAACATGAGAAAGCCGGGAATTTCGACATTAAACTTTGCTGGCTATCTGCATCCACAAAAACCTCGATAGAATCCATCACCCGCATTGCTAATTTCTTTACCTTTATAGCAACCTCTTCGTCAGAAATGAACTTGTATGGGTCTAAAATTTCAGGCTCATAGCTGACTAGTGCTCCACCAGTTTTTCTTGCAAACTTGAGTCCATCTTCCCAACTCTGATGATATAGAACAGAAGCGAAAGTCAAAACCACAAAAGGATGCTGGGGTTTATTTACTAGTGCCTGATGGAAAGCCAAAATTCCGATCCTGTGTCAGACACCAAATGCTTAGTCAACTTCCTTGAAAAAAAAGAGAAATTTTACAATCATGATAACTTGCAGGAAGATAAAAATCAACTAAATATGTGTAATGATGAAAACAACTCACCACAAGGAACATGCAGATGGCTGGCCACAACTAACAAGCTTATCCATGTGGGAAAACAACTTCTGAAAAAACAAATTGCATCTGCCAATTACGTATACATGCCAAAGAGAAGAAAAAGATCCAACTCATTTAGTCAATTATGCTCATCTCTCATCTCCTAATTGTGAATTCCATATGCAAAAATCCACTTAACATGGTAATGAGACCCACAAATTGATAAGATAATGAGATGCAAAATAAGAAAATGAAATAACCCTGGATATTTGATTAATTTCACTGCAAATGAAGTCCTAATAACAAGACATATGTTTGATATGCAAAACTTAAAATAAGGCAACTGAGCATACCATCAACATCATGGTACATTCCCCGGATCTGGCGGTGTGTCTAGAAATGTATGCTGCCTACAAACAAACATTTCAAAGCTTATAACTAATATAAAATATACTCTCTCAGAACAATAATGCAGCAACAATAATCATCAATTACTTGAAATGGTAGCAAAATCTCGAGAATGTTATATTTGTGAAGTAGACGTAGGGAAGACTCAGCAGCCCCGTATGCAAGCATATAATCCATCTCCATCATTATCCTGGGCTGAATAGACAACCTTATAAGAAGCATGAATAATGAGATATAATTTAACACGACACATTCCGTATCAGCTTATGTATCTATGACTTGGTACTTATAAGTTGTAATGAAAATTTTCAAACAATACCGGGCTTAAGTTCAAGATAGATGAAGCCTGTTTATAAATTGCGGTCTCGATATCTTTTGAAAGTGACAAGCCAAGACGAGCAGCAATTCTCAATCCACGTAGAATTCTGGCTGAATAGAAGAACACAATAAAGATGTGCACTTAGTTTATGAAGATAACAGCTCATATTTGCTACCATACAGCTATATGCTAAGCATATATGTGGTTGGAAGACTGATGAACTAACCACAATCCTCCGTGAAAGAAATATGCGCAGGCACTAGTGTTCGTAGCTGAAACCAAGAAAAAAAAAATTCAAGTGAGATTATTCTTCTTGTGTGTGATAAGTAACAAGAATGATGAAGAGGGATGGTTAGATATGTAAATAATTATGTCTTAACCTTTAGCTCCAATAAATCTTTCATTGCATTGTTGTAATCATAGATCTTGAAGTTAATAGGGTCAAAGAACAAGCTGCTTCCACACATTAAACAAAAAGAGAGATACATAAAATGACACCAAGAAGTCGAGAAATAAATCAAACAATAAATAAGTCACACCAAGCGCCTTATATAGAACTTTTCACCATGATAGCCAGCAATAGTGATTAAACACTAAATGCTCTGCAGTGCAATACACAAGAATGCAAATTATACACAAAAGAAGCAGCGCATACCTGTTAACAGTAAAGTCACGATGCATAGAGTTTTTCCAGAGGTTAAGGTCTGATTGGTTACAGCCTCTAGGCATTTGAGAGATGAGAAACTTTTCTTTACTTTCAGAATGTTTTGCCAAAGTTTTGAAACTGGAAACCTGGTATAGATCACAAATAATGTTTAACTAAGATAATAAACTGAATCAGACAACATCGTTCAAAAAATTGATCTGAGGAAAACGACATACCTCAATAACTGACCCCTTAATATGCACCCTACATATAGGAAATCTACGTCCAACGATTATACAACGATGAAACTGCTTCTTAATCTGCAAGATTAGCATGCATACTTACCTCAACAAAATACAACCAACAGAATAACACCATCATGCTAGCCATGTAAATTATAAATAGCGCAATATCGTATTAGTTTCAAGGGATAAAACCTGATTAAGATCAGCTGTCGTGATAACATCAAAGTCTTTTGGTGTTTTATTTAGAAGTAAATCTCTCACACAACCACCAACCAAGTAGGATTCAAATCCTGTAGATAATGAAATGAAAATGATAATTCAGCACTTAAGAGTTGAAAGCTCAATAGTAACTTAATGGCAGGATTGATGCAGCCATGCAAACAAACTATGTATAGAGAATTCTGACTTATAGGAAACTCATAGTGTTCCACTACCCATGCCTCCATGGTATGGCTGCAGCCTGTCTCGGTGCCCATATTTTATGGTACACCACGAATCACCGTATATAATTGTATGAGCAAATCAGGTACAAAAATTATTCGTACATGATAGTCTGAAGTCTACCCTCTGACACCAAGGTTTTAAAGCAGAAACTAATATAGGCATATAACTAGTAAAGTTGTCAGCAGGCTTTGTCAAATGTTATATATTTCTCTTATTTTCTACCAAACACTCTTACCATCAATATTTCTCATTCATCTTAGGGAAAGTGATTACCTCCTGAAAATTCCCAAAGACCCTCCGTCAAAACCTTCAAAGAATTTCTACCATTGCTGTTCTTCAATGAAGTTGTACAAAAAGGCAACAACAACCATGCATACCCTGGGCTATTGTCTACCAAAACCACTTTACATACTAAACAAGAGAAACTTTATATACCATACGACACATCTGGTTGTAGATGAATACATTGTAAGTACCAGATTTCATTGACTTTGTTACTGCAATCAGTGAAATGCATACCACCAAATTGTAAGCTACCACACCATCGGATTCTATAGAAAAATCTACCAAAGCACTAAGTAAAAGAATACACATGGAAAGCTAACCTATATCAGGCCCATAAATCATCACTTACAGAATATTGTTATGTTACGATTTCCTCATCAAAGCTCGAGTTTTTCAATAAAAGTTTACCAAAGAAAACATGAAATCACGAAAATAAAAAATATTCTCAACATCAAGAAACTAAAAAGATAGAAATACAAGAAATCACCACTGCTTCGTAGAATCTTTAGAAGCGTATAAGGAGACGACGGGACCATAACTCGCGTTATCCCCAATGACCTCGAATCCATCTTTTTCCATTTTGAAAAATTGATTTCACCTGCCCATTTTCCTGATAACAAGTAACATATAAATACAAACACACTATCTACATTTATATACATCATAATGTATATCTATATCTATCTATATGGGTTGCATGTGAATTTACCTGGTTTCGAAACCGACTCTTTGTCTTTACGCGATTGCGGTTTATTGCCAACGTCAACGAAATTATGATAAAAATGCTGCATATAAAAAAATTTACGAAGTATTAAAAAAATAAAAGTTGCTCACAAAGTGTTTGATGAAATGCTTGAAAGAAAAAGTTTGAAAAAAAGAACCTGAGAAGGAAGAAAGGTTTTGAAGCGAGAAAGAAAGTAGTTGCGTTTAATGGGTATCGCCGCCATGGAATAAGGTTATCATGTGGCGGTTAGCCACGCCGGCGTTATAAGTCCGGTGGTCATTAAGGCGGTAAAAGGTAATGGTTTGTGTGTTTGATTGATGTTAGTCTGGGTGGGTCAAAATTTGGTATTTAAACGTCGTGATTTATTTTTTTTACCTTTTTTCTTAGAAAAATTTGTTTTTGATTTTATTCTCTTGAATAAAAAGTGGGATGTATTGAATAACTGAGTTATTTTGAGAACTAATAACAAAATGATAACTCAATAACAATTTTAGACTATACATTTTTTCTCTTTTTCTCTCTCTTTAATTAAATATGGAAATTCATTCAAATCCTTCATAATGTTTTATCTCACAAACCGTAAATCGTTAGACGAAACAAAAAACATGAGTAGTCTTAAAATTTCGTCCTCTTTCATTAGAGATCCAATTCAATATACCTTTGACGACTTTTTAATTTTCTTTTTTTTTGTACTTACACATAACTTACACATGTGTAGGTTGAACAAAAATTATGATACGGAGCGGGCTTCGCCCTTAAGGATATTTATAAACCAAAGTTGGTGGGGGTGATAGGTCATAGGGGTGATCGGTGATGGGTGATCAACTTAACGGGCTCCGCCATTGACCACCATGGATTAACGGGCTCCGCCCTTAACCTTCATTGTTGTGTATATATGTTCATTTGCTAATTTACATGTGAAAACAATGATCCTACACATGTGTAGGTACACAAGTACAAGGAGAAAAAAACAAAAATTAAAAAGTCATCAAAAGTATATCGGATTGGATCTCTAATGAAAGAGGACGAAATTTTAAGACTACCCGTACTTTTTGTTTCGTCTAACGATTTACAGTTTGTGAGATAAAACATTTTGAATGATTTGGATGAATTTTATTATTTAATTGAAGAGAGAGAACGATAAGAGAAATATATGGTCTAGAATATTCTTGAGTTCTTAAATAACCTTTTTTCTGTATTGAATTGAATAAGATTTCTATAATTATTAAAATTAACCAAAGAATATCCAATGTCGTTTTTATACTTTTTGAACTTGGCATCAACTATGATTGTCTATAGAGGTTAAAATGTAGACATTATCAGTAAATAAGATGTTTTGTACTACTTAGAATCAAAAGGCATTCATCTTTGCGAAAAATGATGACCGATCCTAATCTTTGTATCAGGGACAAATGTATTAATCACTTGATGCAAACTTACTATCAAATGTTAAAAATAGTAGATATTATTAAAAATATATATATATTAAACATGTAGATATTATTTAACAAAGACATCTTATTCGTTACAATGACCGACAATGACCAAGGTTCAAACCTTGAGATAGGAGTATTTAGGGCAATTTGAAAATAGGATCATATATGATGTAATAATTTGCTATTAAATGAGAAAAAATGGTCTTTAACAAATTTAACCAAACTAGATGATTATGTGATTGAAGTTGTATCCTTGTAGCTAATTCTTTGAAAATTTATGTTTTTCACTTACTTATGTTAGATTTTTTACATCAGAAGTGGTAAGTTTTGTTTCACACTCTTTTATATGTAAAAAACATATCTATATCTATATACTTAATAAAATAGTAGTTATCCTAGCTTTATAAAGTCATCCGACTCAACTTAAAAATATCTTTAGAATTTGCCACGTGGAATTTTTCTTACGTATCATCTTTATAATTTTTTACAATATTTATATATCTTTAATCAAATTAAATTAAATATTATATACAAGAATAACTTTTTCTTTAAATTAGAAATACTAAATATTATATAAATAAATGAAATAACAAAAGAAATCCTGTTAATTAAAAATATTAAATAAGAGATCGTACATATATGGGAGGAATAATGCTACAATCTTAGGAAATTATATGATGAAATAGATTCTAGAAAGTTATATATTTGATGTTTTAATAGTTGATATTCTCGACAAATTAAATTATAGAAACTAGACATTTATATATAGAGATTTTTATGTATTATTTTGAACGGTGGAAGAATGAGCAAAACTCATGGAATTGATGTGCTAACCTAACTTTGATTTCTGATAATGCATGACGGATTTGTTTGCCCATGTATTGCATTTGTATAACATTACAAAGGTACCTTTTTTAAATAACTTTGATATGGTTTTAACCTATGATCTCTTAGGATGAAACCTTTTAAAGGAGAAATACTCTCACCACTAGACCGACCGCAATGGTTATTGAATTGTTATATGTTTTAAATGATATATACAAGGTATAAGTAAATAAATAATTTTGCTACTCATTGGTTTCTTTGTAGCAAAAAAATGTTTAAGATTAATCCAAACCAACAATATGAAATTCTTTTGTTGATAATGTTATTGACTTTTTACATTTTATATGAGTAAAGAATGAGATTGATTTGATATGATTTGAAATTTTTTTTTATCTAGCTATATTACTATTTATAATTTGCAAGTGTTAGTTGTTTACCACTCCTAGAACGGAGACAAAAAAAAATCAAAATACAAGTGACTGTCGTTAATGCATGTTTGCTTTTTTTTAATCTTATAAATTTTGTATAACTTAATAAATCTACCAAATGGTTATGTATAACTGTATAAAATAGTCATATAACAATAAAAAATAACAAAACATCATGAACTAATATTCAATACATGTATATCTAAACTTTTCTATATATATTTTTAACTGTCATTTTCCAGGAGCAACCTAAGTTCGACTCTCGCCAGAAGCAAAATTAAATTGTTTATATATATATATATATATATATATATATATATATATATATATATAATTATAACAACTCGCGCATCGCGCGGGTAAAATACCTAGTTATTACATAAATTTAAATAGCAACTTGTTAAACTAGTGCTCATGAGACAAGACACATGTTAGAGTTTTAAATGTAGTTAGTATTTTCTAAATTAAAAAAAATAATGAAGTTGGGGCTTAATTCCTTTTTTAAAAGGCAAATTTGGGTTTAACGAATGATTAATTAGTTCTTTACTTGTAATTTTAAAAAAATTTAGGATATATAATTATTAAATCAAATTGTAAGAAATTAAACATCTGATTTAATATTTATACCGGTAAAATCAAATCCGTGTTGATATATATATGTTTTTATTGTTAAAGTGGATAAGACAGTTTATAAAGATATATGAAAAGTTTACCCAATAGATATGAAAAGTTTAATGATCTTGCTTAACGATTTTTGTATTTTCTTTATCTAAAAATGTTTCTTGAGCTTCCATGATTGCTTATAGGGGAAAGCTTGCATACTGTTTACTGTATTTAATTAGATACAGCAAAGGTGAAAATCAGGGGGGCTGGGTATTTAATAACGTTCCAAAAATTGAATAAGATGAATGTGAGAGCAGTATATATACTGCTAACAGCATTTAGTATTTTCCCTTGCTTATATATAAGGAAAAAAAAAGAAAAAGGAAAAAGGTTATACAAGAAGATGCAATTGTAGGCATGTAGCCAATAAAATTATACATAATGACTACAGATGCAGATATTATTCGATTAAGAAGCAATTTTGCTGACTTATACAATGACAAAGATCATCGAAGACCAGTCACTTAAACCCTCTTAAGACGGCCTTAAGAGTTTAACATTTGATAACAAACTATCTATACTACTTATTAAAGAAAATACCCCTATGTTGAAAGTTACATAGGGGGAAATGTCTAAAATGTCTTTCCATGTAATATTTTCATCTACCACCCATAAGATATGTAATATTTTTACTTAGCATTAAAATATTTTTACTTACACTACCCCTTAACATTAATGATTACGTTATACTATCAATCCTTTATTTTTTAAAATATCCCCATTAATAATCTACATCAATCAACGTCTCATCTACCACAAATAGTCGCATCTACCACCACATCGTCGCCGCCACGACTACCGCCGCATTGCGCGGGTAACGTGCTAGTCATCTTAAAGTATGTACAAGTATTTAAAACCTTATTGAAATCAACTCCCTAAAATGAAAAAATTAAAGCAATGGATCCTGAAATTTGCACATTTCGTAAGAACATAGATTCTAATCAAGTATAGTATCAGTAAGATCAAACACCAACATAAAAGTAGAGCTACTAATCTGGAATATGAGAAGATAAAATGGCCAGTTAGTACCCCAGAAAATTCCCACTATTTCGTTACGTACTAGTTATCGATCTTTACTAAACCGCTAAACAATTATGTACTTTGCAAGAATAAGTAGTTTTAGAACATCTTTTGTTCAAAATGCTTAAAATAGTCTTCTATTCTTCTATCAAAAGTGTTTAAAAGTCCGTCAGTGTAAGAAACAGCACCCCAGACTGAAGAACTCTTCGTTCCTCCAAAAAAAAGTATCTTCCCTACAGTGAACATAATATAATTCATTGCATGAGCCACAAGTATGTAGGTTTAATATAGAAGGTTATACGAAGGCAATGAAAATCTTAAATATAGCACTCAGGTTTACCTGGTTGTCTTGTGGTGGACAGAAGGCCAGATGCTAACATGCAAAGTATTCTTGAATAATTAAAATCTCATCACAATAGACAGCGTATACTGAGAAGTCAAAAAACTTGAGCAAACCAGCATAACTCGAGTACTTCATGTTGATTCTGTGTCAATCCTACAAGATGCTTCCTCCATCTGCAATTGAAATAGTAGTAGATATAATAAGATACACAATGGAATAGATTCATATAACCTTCATATTAAATATTGTACTTGTATAAATCTTAACAGAGGTTAAAGCCTTATAGGTGACCCAATGAACTTGTTAACGCTTTAAGAAATGGTAACTTTAATGGTTGTCAAAGATTTGTTCATTGTATTCACCTTTCTTTTAGGACATCCAATTTTGTTGTGGCCTACTTCCTTACAATACGAACAAGCCCTTTGCTTCTTCATTCCGCCATTCATAATCGAATTTATATCAGATTTTGATATCTTCGCCACTGTGATTCTCTTAGATTTAGTAGTCTTGGGTACTGAAACGATCGGAAAGGATTCCAAGCTACATGTTTCTGAATGCTTCCCTGTCTTTCTTTGCATTTGTTCCTCCACAAAGCTAATAAGAAACAAATTAAGTTTACTAAGTTCATCAATTGAATCTCTTGCTTCTTCAATTGCCCTTCTGCAATTATTTTGAATGGCCCACATTTCTGTTCCCCTATGATACTCAGCTATTGACTCATTTAATTCTATTCCTTGATCATCCTCAAGTTTCTCTTCAAGGTTTTGACCTTCTAACTGGGGCGGAGACTTTTCATTATCTGTAACAGTCTCTAGGATGCTAATAAGTTCCTGCGTAGTTGATTCAGACATGCCAATTTCGAGCTGATTCGTCTTACAATCCTGCAATTTATTACAAGAAGCATTGCAACTACCATTCCACACTAAAAAAGGTACAGTAAGAAAACTTTTTTGGTCCAAGAGTTGATACAGAATATATACTGTAGAACTTTTAGACTAGAAGAGCTCCCACATTTATAGATACTTGTCTCATCTTGATACTGGAAACAACATCAACTTTACTTAAAAGAGCCTGATCGGCTTCAACAGTTGCACAATACCTCATTTTTTGGATCAGAAGAAACGCCAACTACTTCCATATGCTTTTTCGATAGCTTTTCGTGGTGGTAATCTTGCTCATTTTGATATTCACTTTGCTCGCCACTTTGACGCATAATGTTGCTGAGTTTTGTAATCAACTTTTCCTTCACGGGGGCACTGCCTAATTGCAGATTCAACTTAGGTGGTCCGGGTGGTGGTATTCTTTTCTCCATTTCGTTCATAACAAGTTCATTTTTGGCACTACAAGTAGCATGGTTGTTCTCCTCATTGTGACCACTGTAACAATCAACACTACAGCCCATAGTATTCAAAATGACCTTCCCCAGGGCAAACCTAGTCTCTATGGAATCCCCCTTTTTGAGTAGGTCATAATTTATCTCAAAAGAACATCTACCCTTCCTGTAGGCTTCCACCTTGTGAACAAGGATGTGAAAAAGTTGTTTACCGTGACGCCCCAGCTTATGAGGTATAAATATCTGAAAACGTAAAGAAAGAGAATGATTAATCACATTAAAAGGAGCAATAAGATGCTCAACTTGTGAAAAATAAAGCACACTGTTACCTTATAACATGGATAATAAAGTTACATAGAGCTTTGAAATGATCATTGGAGTATTTTTATAGAATTGAAGTAGATTGTGTTGAAATTAACCAGATGGCCCAGAAACAAGGGTTAGAAACTAAACGATTGCTAAAAGCAAAAAAAATAAAAAGTGATATGCATAAGAATTATAACAGGTGACAGGTTTGGTAACTGGTAAAAATGGACTGATAATGATACAGGTCTTTTCTACCACTGGTCATGTTGGATTTACGACTTGATCGTATGGGCCCAGTTTAGAAGGCTGTTTAGGCAGGAGGCCTTAATTGTTTAAAGACAAAAGCAGCCGGCCCCTTATTTCACTTAGGCCCAGATTGCTTGGTAACTTGGGGATCAAGTTATTAACCCTGATCTATGTATTATATATAGTTTTCATGTACTTGTAATTCCTTAGAGAGTGTTGAGACAGAAGCTTTAATAAAATATTCTAATTGCAGCCCGTGCATTAGTTCACACATATTAGTGTGAGATACCACGTAGGTCTCTCGTGTTCATTCTTGTTATTTTCTCATTCTTGCGTGCATGTGTTCAGTATAAATCCTAACAGGTCAAATGGGTTGTGTTGGGTTCATTTGACTGACAAGTCCATTTTAGAGACAATTTCTGTAAACCATCTATGTGTTAATGACTACAAAAACAATGTTATTGCAATGATAACCTAAATCTTTGAGAAGAAAAAATTCGATGTTGTACACTTATAAATAGAAACTCAGTGACTTTCAACCCACTACACCCATTTGACCTGTTCACTTTTTGCTAACTTTTTTCATTTGACCATTTGAGATTTAAAACAGCCCGAATCTACTCATAGGTAAATACATCAAAATGACACCTCTGAGATAAAACAAACTACATCCTGTATCAAGTTAATAGTCCTGCCACTTCTTAGTTATGATTAGGAACATACCAAACCAGGGCAGAAAAAACCAGGATACTTTGCCATTGTTTTGTGCAGGCTATCTGTCTCGACCATAATGTCAATTGCATCCACAGCAAGCATTGCTAATTGATTTACTTTTTCAGCAACCTCATCATCTGAAATGGTTTTACACGTCTCCACAGTTTCAGGCTCAAACTTGACTAATGGCCCACCATATTCTCTTGCAAACATGAGTCCCTCCTGCCAGTTCTGATGATACAAAACAGAAGCAAAAGTCAAGATAACAAAAGGATGTTGGGGATTGTTCACTAGCGCCAAATGAAAGCCCAAAAGTGCAATCCTGTTTCACAAACGAAAGGTGTTTAGCCAACTTTCTTTAATATACACAAGCTGTTAAGCACATATGATATTCCATTTAAGAATCTACTCACCATAAGCTACTTTCAGAAGGACGGTCACAAGTGACCAACTTATCCAAATGAGAGAGCAGTTCCTGTAGAAATGAACTGTAACCATTAATTAATAAGAAATGAGCCAAAGAAAGAAAGCAGATTTTTCGTCAATACAGAAGTACGCCAATGAAAAATGGCTTCAGTCTGATAAGAATAAAGTAAATAAAATAGAAGACAGAGATACAGATGCAGGAATAAAAAAATTTTGGTGTCAGAGATAATAAAAAGGTAAAGTGACTGAGCATACCATTAGCATCATGGAACTTTGCCCAGACCTGGTGGCTTTTTGAGAAATGTATAACGCCTGAAATTTAGAAAATTATAAATATTGAGTCTTTCCGTAAGTTGGTTCTTTGAAAACAAGAAAGCAGAACAATGGTTCTTGACTCACCTGAACTGGTAGTAGAATCTCGAGAAGATGATATTTATGAAGCAATGACAATGAAGATTCAGCAGCCCCAAATGATAGCATATAATTTAACTCCATCATGGTCCTGAACTGAATAAACAAATATATTATACCAATGCAAAAGTTAAGTTGGAAAAACAATGGCTTTTCTCTGGAATTCATTCTTTTCTCTGGAATTCATTCTTATCAATGTATTCTACAATCCAGAAATAAAAACAGGAGAGAATCGGAGATGCATAAGTACTAGCTTATTAATGGTCTATTTGACCTAAACTATATCATAGCTAGAACGTCACCGGATAGAGTCCTTAAATCTGCTATGAGATGATCCCAAAGATAAACTTTCAGCAGTTTGTGTGTTATCTAAAATGTAACTTAACTTACTTCACTACTTAGCTTCATATTTAAAAATGTATGGTCATTCCTATTGTAGGCAAATTATCAAAAAAGTGATTACTGTCTCCAAATTTCTTCAACCCATTTTGTCCAATCAATCTGATTAATTTGCTAATATTTCCATAAGATAAACTAAAGTGAACAGTTAATTTATCATCAATATTCATAAGGATTAGATTTAGCACCTGTCCTAATCTTGCGACCGATGATGTTTGTTTAAGAATTGCACTCTTGATTTCCTTTGACAACGATAAGCCAAGACGAGCGGCAATTCTCAAGCCGCGAAGTATTCTTGCTGAATGAAAGAAAACAATGAAGGTCTACTAAAGTTCATTACAAGAAGATTATTCAGCTTCATGGTTGTGTGGTTTAAAGGACAATGAACTAACCAGAGTCCTCTGTGAATGACAGTTGGGCAGGTACTAACGTCCGTAACTGAAATCACATCATAAATAAATCTCAACAATGTCAAACATAATAAACTGATCAACTGCAGAAAGCATTATAAATGGAAGAAGGGGTCAAAACTCAAAAGGTACTAATTCCAGAAGAACAATGTAACAAACGATTGAATAAGAAATGAATTTAACCTTTAGTTCCAACAGATCCTTCATTCCATCATTGTAATCATATATTTTGTGAAGAAATGGGTCATAGAACAAGCTGTTTCACAATTTCATAGGCAAAAACCAAGACAGAAGATTAATCAAAACATAGAACATAGCCAAGATAGCATATATTAACCATCAAACAAATCTTTATAGTGCAAGTGTGAAACACACAGGACCTCAAAATAACAGGAAACCCAAAGCAGCAGAAAATACCTGTTGATAGTGAAATCTCGATGCATCGAGTTCTTCCAGCGAATAAGATCTAGTTTATCACGGACTTTAGGCATTTGAGAGACAAGAAACTTCTCTTTTCCTTCTGCACCCTTGCCCAGTGTATCAAAACTAGATACCTGGTACAAAACATCAACTTGCATAGTGTAAACAGAGATGCAAAAAACATATCTAGAAGCAAGAAAAGTTCAGTTATAACACGAGTGTACCAACGTACCTCAACAACGGAGCCTTTTATAAAGACTTTACATACAGGAAATCGGGACCCAACAACTTCACATCGATGAAACTGCTTCCTGATCTGCAAAAACAGCATACATAAATTATTAATGTCACATACAACAAATTCAGGTTGATGATTAAATTAAAAGTTAGACCCATGCAAAAAACTCACAACTTATGCTAGTTTTTAGAGTATCTAAACCTGATTAAGATCGGCAGTGGTGATGATATCAAAATCTTTAGGTGGTCTATTAAGAAGCAAATCTCTCACACATCCACCGACTAAGTAGGCTTCAAACCCTGTAAATAATGGTATAAAATAGAATATTCGATCAAAAAACAACTCCTGCAAATAACATCCAGGAGGAAATTGGTATAAAAACAAAAAGAAGAGCCAAAATGTTGAGGAAAGCGTATAAGCAGGAGCAACATTTTACTGAACTGAGATACACAGAGAAGGCAAGCCAACAAAATTATGTCTTACACGCTTCAACTTTCAAAATAAAAGACACATACACAAGGTCAGCTCTTTTTCGTGTCAAAAAAGTTATAGAAGACATGTCGAATATCCTTATCGGGTAGCTCTACTATCATATAAAGCATCTATGTTACAAGGTCCTCCTATTTATAAGATAACGTTCTCAAATACTAAAGAGAACAGATTTCAACCCTTTGATCACCTCATGATCCGATCTCAGCCCTATATTCCTTCCGTATATCCTTACAACCAAACAACCCTCATCTTTTCCACCATATACACCCACAAAAGACATATTAGCAAGACTATTATAAAACAGTATATACGATAAATTAATAAAAACGTCACCTTTGGTTCGAAGAATCTGCAAAACGGAGTATGGTGACTGCGGTAACATTCCTCGAGCCAACCCCAATGATCTTGCATCCACTTTTTTCCATTTTGAAACATCAACTTCACCTACATTATAATAATAGTAAAAAATATATATATATATATGTATGTATGTATGTATGTATATAAACACACATATTTATGTAAAAAAAACTATAAACAAAAACAGTTTCGAAACTCATTTCCGGGCTTAACGGCATACCGGGTTTAAAGACTAAATAATCATCTTCAGTAAGTGGTTGAGGTTTAGTATCTCCAGCTTCAACACATTTATGGTAAATACCCTGTTATTAGTAAAATGAAGATATAAATACAATTGTTCACAAGGTGTGAATGCGCAAATGAATATGATAAATAAATGAAGGTTTTTATACCTGTAATGAGAAAAAAGGTCTGATGGGCAACAGATATACGTTTCGTCTAACGATTATCGCGGCCATTCGAATGTAAAAATGATGGATTCCGGGCAGTTTTTCGGCCAAAATTAGCTACCTGTGTTACAGAAATAAGAAACACTAAACCCTATACCCTTTGTGCATTTTATAGGTTTACATTTTAATTTTAACAATATGTACTAGTTACGGTTGTAAATCTCAAAGAAGATTGTTTCTAGAAATTTTTTACCTATGTGGTATGCCATTATTTTTTCCTAAACTATTTTTTAAAATATATGATGTCATAATAGATTTTCTTTTATTTTAAAAACTATTTATCTATAAACCCTTATAAAACATATTGAATTTTCTATTTTAGAAAATTAAGCATTTTTTTATACCCAAAATACCCCAATTTCTAAATCCTAATTTTCTTATACGCCTAATCTATATTTTTATACTATCTAGTAAAAAAAAAAATACTTTCTCTTTAAATGATACATGGGGAAATTATCTAAATGATTAAATTACATTACCAGTCATTTATATTTTAAAATATCTTCATTAACCTTTTAAATCAATTAATTTTACAACAATTATTTACACCACTTGACGCCGGCTTCACCACTAACGTACAGTCGCTCCCACCACACACCGTCGCCGCCACGACCACCGCCGCATTGCGCGGATATCGTGCTAGTAAGGTATTAAGGTGAGAGGATCTCTAACACGGATCTGGTTAAAATAACGTAAGCTAGATTCTCTGTTGCGATCATTTGATCCACATCTTTCAAAAAAAAAAAGTTATACTTTATGTATGACATTTTGGTTTATGTATTCGTTAGTCATGAAAAATAGTAAATTTAGGCTCTTCATAAATTTAACTCTAATTAAGAGAAAACTCATATTTAGGAAAACTTGTATATCCATTTTTGGGAGCACTTACACCAAAAATTGAACTCATTTTTAAGGAAATTTTTTATCTTCATTCTTGTGAACATTTTGCTCATACTAATATTCGAATTCAAAATCTCAGAGTCTCAAATTTCTTTAAATATCAAATTATTTATTGATGGCTAATATAAAAAAGTAGTGGTTGATGTATGAAAATTAGAAATATATATATATGTAGAAGTTTAAATTACAGTTTTAGTTCAAAAAACTTTGTCTCTCAACACTTTTGGTCCTGACCATAAACGTCTGTTGAAAAGAAGGTCACGTGTCTGGCAAGTGATGGGTAATCTCGTAATTTGGCTTAGAGTTAGTTACAGAAATCGTCCTTATCGTGATCCATCACTTTCAGCTCTAGTCCCTAGCTTCTAATATTTAACTTTAAGCCAAATTATATATATACTGAAAACCTATGTAAATATACAATTACTTAATGCGTGAAATGTACAAGCCTTTAAACACATACTAATTTTAACAATATTTCGTTTTAACCCCTTAAAATATAACCAAATTTCATTTTAACCCCTAACATTTCAATTTTTTAAACTTTTTTTTACCTAAAAACCTATGTAAATATACAGGTACTTTATACGTGAAATGTACAAGCCTTTAAAGCACATACTAATTTTAACCAAATTTTGTTTTAACCTCCTAAAATTTAACCAAATTTTGTTTTAACCCCTAAAATTTCAATTTTTTAACTTTTTTTACCCCACATCAACGTTTTCGCTTTCATTTTCGACTTTTCGTGACACTAAACTTTTAGGTTTTCATGTTTTCATCAAACAACTTTCACATATTTACGAGTTTACTTTTAAACATTTGGTTTTTGATTATTTTATCTAAGTACTTTATGCATGAAATGTACAAGCTTTAACGTTATGCGTAGAATGTACAAGGTCTTATATTTTTACCATTTTTCATTGTAACCTCCTAAACTTTCTATTTTTTAACCTTTGTCCTATATTAAAGTTTCCGTTTTTATTTTCTTGACACTGAATTTTTGGGTTCTCATGTTTTCATCAAATAACTTTCACATGGTTACGATTTTACTTTTTAAACATTAGGTTTAACTATTTTCATCCATTTATATATATATATATATATATATATATATATATATAACGTTTTTAAATTTGCCCCACATCAAAGTTTTCATTTTTATTTCCTTGACACTAAATGTTTGGATTCTCATTTATAATATACTAAAAAGCTATATGAATGTACAAGTACGTTATGAGTGGAATGTACAACTGTACAAGTTTTCTATCTTTTAACTTTTGCTCCACATTAAAGTTTTCGATTTTATTTTCTTGACACTAAATTTTTGGGTTCTTATGTTTTCATCAAATAACTTTCATCTGGTTACGATTTTACTTTTGGTTTTCACTATTTTTATTCGTCTTTTTATATACATAGCGTTTTTAAATTTGTCCCACATCAAAGTTTTCGTTTTTGTTTTTCTTGACACTAAATTTTTGGATTCTCATGTTTTCATTAAATAACTTTCACATGGTTACGATTTTACCTTTTTCGTGTAGAAAGCGTACCCCGCAGCAACGCGCGGGTACTATAACTAGTTACTTAAACTAAAACCCAAAATCTTATCAACATATATTTACTAAATCTTATATACAAACTTCTAAATATAATATATACAAACTTTTAATATATCCACAAAGTGAGCCACGACGAATGAAAAAAGAAATGAGATGTGACTATGTGAATGCTACTATAAAGACATGTGCGTGAGGAAACTAGCTAGGAAAGCATGAAACAAATTGAAACTCACGTCTGATAATAACTTAATTATCGGATTCAAGTGAGTGTTGGGACAGATTCCAGTGACTCATAACTACCGCCATCTCAGGTGACTTCAAACCTGGTAACTCAAATAATGGCAGTGATTTATTAAAAGTTTGTATATATTATCTCTAGAAGTTTGTATATAAGATTAAATTTAATTATGCTGATAAGATTTAGGGTTTCTAGATTTAGTTTAACTAACTTGGCCTAAAGTTAATAATTAAAAGTTAGGGGCCAAAACTGAAAGTGGTGGTTCACGATAGAGACGATTTCTATAATTAACTCTAAGCCAAATTACGAGGTTACCCATCACGTGCCAAACACGTGAACTTCTTTTTAACGGACGTTTATGGTCAGGACCAAAAGTGTTGTCGGAGCAAAAACTATAATTTATTAAACTTAGGGATGAAAGCGGTAAGTAATGATCCACGACAGGGACGATTTCTGTAATTATTAATCTAAAAGTTAGGATATAAAAAGGTTAAAAAGGCAAATTTGTCACTCTAAATATATCAAAAGAGTTATTTTGCCACTCCTTTTTTAACAAGGCCTTATTTGCCACTACATCTAATACATAGGTGCAATTTTGCCATTTCTTTGATGACTGGACTGCTGACTAAGATTTTGGAGTCCAACATGACATCTTATCTAATAATATTCACCATGTTTGCTGCACAAACACATAAGCACACAATCCATATTGCCTCAAGTGTAACTAATTCCAATGGTGACCATAACATCTTTTATACTTTTATGAACCAACAAATTTGAAGCCCCACAAACATAGCAGCAACATCATCATTTACAACCACACAACGACAATATCACAATTTCATAGCAGCAACATCATAATTTCAAAAGTCATTAAAATAACTATGTTCTCATAATTTCCATTACAAATTCATCAACTTCTTAATCAACCTCCCCCCCATCATCTAAATGTAGGTACTCGGTTTCATATCCATCAACACTCGCTTGATTTTCATTAGAAGAATCTTCTGTTTCCATATCTTCATTAGATTCCTCATCTTTTGAAGGTACAAAATCTTCATCATCTTCGGTGTTATTGCCATCATCATGATCAATGGATTTAACATCAACTTTTTTTACTCCATCATCTACCTTTTTTGCTCCAAACCTGTCAAAAAACTTAGAGAAAATTACATTTTTGTTTCGTTGACAAGATTCACAATTTTCGCTCTTAGTTAAATTAATTACAAAAAACCCCCTTAAAGTTGGTTTTTTTTTTCATTTTACACTCTGCGACCTAACGAAGTTCAGGTTTGGCCGTTAACCCTTACACGTGCAAAACACGTGAGGGCATTTCTGTCATTTTTACCTTTAAGACCAAAAGTGAAAAAATATACAACTTCAGGGACCAAAAAACATAAAAAATCTTGATATGAAAAAATGAACTTTTATATTACACATGTCCTTTTTAAATCTCATCTTTTTTTTCTTCATCATCCTCATTTATCCCAAAACCCAAACTTAACATCCAAAACTCAAAATTTACAACTCATATCTTCTTTTTCTTTCATTATCTCCATTCATCCAAAAATCCAAAATTTATATCCGATCTTAATAAAACTCAATTACAACAACTATAATCTTACAAATTCTAACAAACATCAACTATATAAATATATATCTTTTTTAAAGATAAAAAATAGAAAAAAGGAAAATGATAATCACAAGCCTAAGAATTGTCATTAATAATTTATTACATGCATAAAAAGTAGTATTTTATATATCAATAATTACCCCTTAATTTTCACAAGATAAAATATAAATTTTAATGTATCAAATTTTTTATACTGACATCCTAACACAACTCATAAAAAAATAAAATAAATAAATCCCAAAACAAACTTGTCATTGCATATTTTGAGTGACAAATTCAGTTAAATTCGCCTATTTAAAAACCAACGAAAAATGCCACGTGGAATAAACCTTATAAAACTATCCCCAAATTGAAATTTAAAGTGAAATTAGGGTTTAGCTCCCACTCAACACAAAAGAAATAAGCTACTGCAATCAATCAACCAAGTAAGAAACAATTTTGAAGGTGTACTGATTATTATTATATTAAATAAATGCACTAATAAGTTGATGATTAATCTTACTCTGTAACCTATTTATCATATTTCAAGCTACATTTTTACTGTAATTTTTTTTACAGATTCCATTTTGCAAATATTAAGAAAAACAAGAAGATGAGCTCCCCTCCTTCTAGAGAATATTCTCCTGATTGGCTTCGTGATGCCAAGGTTATTACTCTCTTTATTATGTTTTATTTATTTAATCTCTCTCTCTCTCTCTCTCTCTCTCTATATATATATATATATATATGATTGATGTGGTTGTTAAATTTATTGCGGTGTTAGTGTAACGGTGTCTCCTTGTTTGTGTTCTAAATTTATTATTATATGCAATGCAATTTTAAATATCGAAATTAAGCCGTATTTAAATAAGCTAAACTGATTGACTGAATGTTGGTTGTACAGGCATCAACTGCGACAACGTCGATTTTCACATTGTTGTCGTCCTCGAGTTCTGATGAGGACGACGAAGATGACAAACTTCCTATTGGCTCTGTTATCGGTACAACCACGTGTAATTCACTCTCACTTAGCTTACTTAACCTAAATATCGTCTTTTCTTATTTTACGGCATATATATATTTTACTTTATTATGTATTCAAAATGGTTAATAATAGCAGTAGGTAGCAAGCCACGTAACGGTAAAAATGAATCCCCAGAGAAGTCTCTCCCGGCTGATCTTCCTCGTGTATGAACTTACTTTGTATTCTTAATTAATATTAGACTTTTGATTGCTTTCAAATGGTTTCTGTTAATATTTCTAGTTTTAGCCGTATTCTAAATTACTATTCTGATTAAAATCAGGAACCTAAAACTTCAGTTTCGGAAACTTTTCTATATGATTCTGACCATGACCGACATCCAATGGAGGTAGATGTTGAGGCATCGTCTTTTAAGTTGGAAGATACGGAATCAAAAGCAAAGGGTCCGACAAAACAAGGTAACATATGCTGGGTGAAAAATGAAAACTATGATTTCGTTTCTTTCTCTCTGTATTATGCTAATCGGTTTAGTTGAGTTGATTTTAAGTTGCTTCTCGTTTACTTTGCTACAGAGAATGATGACGATATGAAGGTTTTAGAAACAGAGAAAACTGATAAGCAAACTGGATCTTATGTAATGTGGAGTTTCAACTTTTTCCGTCATTGTGGTATGTCACCGTCTTGGTTGATTACAATACATATTGCAATTGCAGATTTCATCATCAAGGTTGCCTTTGGTGCTTGCTGATAAAGTCCAACGTACAAAGGTTGGTTACTTTCACCATTTTACTAGTTAATATGCGTTTCACACACCTGGGATGACTGGTCATTTCAAGTTGTAAGCCCGAAGTGAAATATTTTTTGTGTAAACAAGTCAGAGAGATGGGTACACAGATTTACACTTAAGTGCCCGTTATTTGCATTTAGGAGTATTATCTTTTTAAAGTTAACAGGATATGATTTCAATTCAACAAATTTGTACTATAGGATTATCAATCACTTTTTTTTTGAACCACCTTACGTTAGGAATCATCTTACACAAGAACACTATTTTAAATTTATTTCTGCTTCCTTTTGTTACTTTATAATGAAACCTGGGAGTATATAATGAGTCTTTATATAGTGATACTACATTGGTTGTTTTGAGAAAGTAGGGCTGTCAGTTGTCCTGTTTTTTCTAATATTATTTGGAGTTTGTTTGGAACTTGGATTTTCTGACAATCTGATAGTTATTAATCGAGCATCTTGTTCGTAACTTTCCTTTCAAATTTACAGGTGCTTGTGGAGTGCGAGGGTGAATCCATTGATCTAAGTGGTGATTTAGGTACTGTTGGGAGAGTGGTCATGTCAGATTCCCTGTCTGGCAATCAAGATATGCTTCTGGATTTAAAAGGTATACATCATTTTTCTATCAGTGAATCTTTGGTATGGAACTATGGACACATCATTTCATATAGCCTTTGTGCTCAGTTTCTTGCACATCGCATCCAATAATGAACCCATAAGCTTCTCAATGAGAAAGTTCTTAACCTGTCTTGGATTCATTACACAATACAAATACTAATTTGTTTTTTTAATTCAGGAACTATCTACAAAACAACAATAATACCTTCAACAACCTTTTGCGTTGTATGTACCTTGTCAAATTTCTCTCCTAATCTTCAAACTCGTGTGATTTTGGATTATATTAGTGGAAGAATTATGAGAGAGATAGCTCTAATATATACGTGATTCTTCTTCAGGTTAACTTTGGCCAGTCAGAAGCAAAGGTCTGTTTGTTCTCTGAGCTCTTATCGTTTTTTGTCCTCTTTTGATATTTGTTTCTTAGTCATGAGAAGCTTTAAATAGGTTTTGCCCATATTCAGATCGTCTTGGGTAAAAAATGATAGACGGAAATATTCAAACTGGAACTTTATTTGTTGTTTATTTGTTTTTTTTTTTAAATCAGATAGAGGCAATCATGAATGACTTTCTTCAGTTGAAGCCACAATCGAATGTTTATGAAGCGGAGACTATGGTAGAAGGTTAGGGTTTCCTTTTGATGGATCAGTTAATGCTTTAGCTTGCATGTTCAATTTCTTCACTTTCTGTTTCTTCATGAGTAGGAACACTGGAAGGATTTTCATTTGATTCTGAAGATGAAGGCGATAAGCAAAATAATGTTCAAGTTGATGAAAATGACGGCGCTGAGCCACATACTAATGGGAAAGGGAAAGGGAAAGGAAAATCTGAGAAAGCATCTGTAAGCCCTCTACTTTTATTAGGGCTGTGCATCATTAACTTTTAATTAAACCCTTGTCTAATATTAAAAACTCTGTTTTCAGGAAGCCACAAAAAAGAAAGGAAAAGTGGCTGTGAAAAAGCCAGTAAAGAAAGTTAAACGAAAAGCTCCAGTTGCAAAGAAAACCAAGACAAAAAAATGAGGGTTGCAGCAAGTGTTCGTAATTATGTTCTACCATTAGATAAACCACTAACCTGTCATCTGCAGTTTACTCATGTTTAAAACCGCTTATCGATGCTCCCAGGTCCTGTAGGTTACGAGATGGGAAACTGTTAACATTAAATTAGGTAGGAGAGTGTAGCCTATGATGCTTTGTGGCACTTGGTGATAGTGGAAAGATAAAATGCTTTTATACACATGTATCTATCTATTTTGTAGTTTCATCCACCTGTTTTTCATTCCCTGTGTAAATGACGAGCATAATTCTCATGGCTTTAGCACAGCCTTAAACTTGGATGCCGGCTATTGAATTCTTTGGTTTCAGATTTGTTGTTTGTGTGTTGAGTGGGTGCGTGAAACTACCCGGATTGATGTTCATCTGGTTTATGTGTTGTGGAAAAAGAAGTTTAATCAATTAATCATGCAATTTAAATGCTACAGCCAAACTTTCTTTTGCTTGCTCCTTATTTTGCTTTGTGTGGCTATCTTTCTATGAGTACAAAAGTAGTGTCACAGTTAACTTGTATCGCAGATTTCTTGTGTGTAGCCCAATATATATTGCAAAGAGAATCAGTTCCTTTTTTTTTTCCTGCTCAAAGGTGAAAAATATATTAATCAAAACTCTGATAAGTTTTCCTAACTTTTTCCGGTATCCTTTACCTTTAGGCCCATTATCCTTAGCGTAAGTGCGTAACAGTTTCACATATGCTTTCAATAAAAACCGCTTCACTCCTTTTCTTTCCCCTAAAATACCTTCTATTTCTTTCCTTCCAAATTTGATAAACAGTAGCCCCAAGAATCAGTCTTCCTACTACATTGCCAATTGTGTTAGTAACGCAGTTTAAAGCCATGTATCTTATGATGTCGTCCCAATTTCCAGCAACTCTTTGTATAGACCATTTATTCATCATCTCATGGAATGAACAAAACTTGAAAAATAAACCCATTAGTAGTGGTGGTTAGACTCTCTATACCTCCTATTGAGCATACTAAGTTTATGAAAAATATAATAAGTACGACTTTGAAATGCAATAGATCAAATATTTTCTATACAATTATTACTAAATTTTCAAAACTGACATGATACAAGGAGTTGCCGGTCGCCAGTACATATCAAGGTAAAAGCCATAAATACTTCTTCTTCTAAGAAAGTTGTGTTCTTAGAACTTTAACTACTTAGTACTATGTATGAACTCACAACCACACCAACATTGAGCGTATCCGGATACTTGGCATAGTCTACAATAATGAAAGCAACAAAATTAGTTACATGCATCAGCAACTCGGCATAAGACCTCAAGATACTAATTTTGTTTCTGAATCAAAGTATATAATATGAAAAGTAATAGTAATGAACAATCAATTAAGCGAAAGTTTAAATACTAATATTGATTAAAGATACGAAGGTTATTGGCTTGTATAGTGTATAATAAGACTTCAACATTTGAGTTTAGCTAATTACAAGGATGTGGGTGCCAATGATGTTTAGTTCAACTGGTCAGGTTTTACCAAGGTCTTAAGTTCGTTCCTTCGGGGAGATAAGTCTTGAAATTTTTTCTCTGAATACTTGTAACGGCCCATGATCAACATTTCGTTGTCTAGAGTACGTGCAAGACTTTACCATTACACGGTGAGATTTTCCGTATTCCGATTGAATATTCGAGAAAAAAAAACCAAGAATGTGGGTAAAATATATAAATATGTGAGTATGTATTAATGTGTAGTGCGACCATTTTAGGCTATCCTCATTCCCCATTCACAAACTAACCTAATCATACTATTTATTAAATAATTTCTTCCTCTTCAACCTACCTAACCCAATCAAACCCAATTTTTACGCTCACATTAACAACCTAACCAAACTATTGATATATATATTATATTAGATTATCTCCAATGGGAATGCCCTTAAGCGCCCTTAGATGTTCTTGGATATTCTTTGTCGTTAAAGCTTGTCCAAAACTAAAGACTTTTTGAAGGATGCCCTTACCTAAGGACATGCTCTTATTTATCCTTACATTATATATTTTTGTTTTTACTTGAAGGTAAAAGATATGTAAGGATGTTTGTATGTTTGAAGATAAAATTATAGAATTTGAAGGATTTATAAGGATGTGTAAGGATTTGTAAGGATATAATGTGGCGGCTCAAGGAAGGTGTCCTTAGCATTGGAGATAGCCTTATAAAGGAGATAGCCTCATAAATCATTTTCAACAATGTACACATGATAATGCATGATGTATCATACATCAATGCCTACAACTTTCTCCCTCCTCCATAAATTATTTTATTCCTCTAGTTTTTTCAAAATCTTTTATCTCAAAAACCGTACATCGATAAATTATAAAAATGATATGGGTGTTCTTAAAATTTCATGCTTTTTCATTAGAGATGTTATTCGATATACTTTCGACGAATTTTTAAATCCAAGGGCAAGACCCGTACGACTAAGGCATTTGACTATGACACTCTATGACATATCACCTCCTATGACCTATCACACTCTATAATCTATCACCCTCACCATCTCACCACTGCAACGCGCGGGTACTTACTCTCGTTTTTTATAAAAAAAATTATAATATTGAATAATTAAGCTAGAAATCATTTCTCAATTAAAAAAATTAAATTATTTATAATCACAAACAAATATAAAACAATTAAATTAATAAAAGTTCACATTACTAAATAGCTCCTCTTAAAATTGAAAAAAATTTAGATAAATAAGTTAAAGTAGAGAATAAAAGTAAATATTGTAGTCTATAAATATATATATATATATATATATATATATATATATATATATATATATATATATGTTTTAAATAATTTTGAAGAGCAGCATGGTTGGATCAGTGGTAAACACCCCTACCTCTGGAAACAGAGGTCATGGGTGCGATCCTCATCCCATGCAAAGGTTGGAGGGCCTTTTTCTACCATTTAGGTAGATACTGGAAGCAGCATCTCTACTTAGGTAGAAGTAAGGTTTGCCTACATCTTAACCTCCCCCGTACACCGTCGAGGTATTGGGGCTCAAAACCCGCGGAAGACGGTACTAAGCAGTTACTTACTTTTTAAATAATTTTGAAAGGTTATATGTGTTATTATTTAGATAAAAATTAAACTTTAAATAAGTTAAAGTAGAAAATAGTAATTGGATATGTAAAAGGAAACTAAAAAATGCAGTACATCTGTACTGTACATGTAAAGCGTTGTCACATGATTTATCAAGCATTTTGACCAAATCCCTTGTTACTTGTTAGGTCTATCGACCAAGTCGGTGGGTATAGAAACATTTTTTCTAGCATTTTGACCAACCAACCAACCATACATTTGTTTGCCAAGCGTTTGTGTAGGGGGATGAAACGAAAATCTGGTTTGCTACTCAAACATTGTTTCTTATTATTTTTTTCACAAATATATATTAATAAAAAATAAAATAAATATATAAATACACTTATAAGCAATCTCAAAAATATAGTTATGAATATCAATTAACTAAATTACGTTTGGGGACTGGGGTGTTGCTATTTAGATATAGATATAGATAGATATAGATCTTGATTCAGTCATCATAAGGTTAGACTATCTACCTCAATTTCTCTTTACTATCATCTTTATTTTTATGATTAAATTATATGCATAATTAGTGTTTATATCTATGTTTGCTGTGTATTTTTGTATATCCATCTTGTTTCGAGTTGATTACTTGGTTAGTTAGGAACTGATATAAAAGGAGCTGTTGTTTGTTAGATATAAATATATAATGACTGCTACATTGTTACATTTCATATCTGTTTGTTCCTTCTTATTAACTAACAACTAACTACCGTATGATTTAATAGTGTAATTGGAATTTAATGCGATGGTCCGAATATTGTCTTAGTGTCGTTTTTGCAATCGTCGCCTGCCCTTTGTAGCCGTATATTGTTTCTTATTTCATTTTCTTTCTGAAAGTCGATTAAGTGTTTGGGAATGCATATATTCTTTTTGAAGCCAAAAAATGCTTAGTTTGGATAATGTTTATACATATAAAAGCCGGTGCTTTTTAGGTTATTGAACGAAAAAAGTGCACTTTTTGATGCACAGGGATAGACTTATTTCTAAAACACTTGAAGCACTAGCACTTATACCCGTACATTATAAGTTATACATGTTTATTCCGTGATAAAGTTTCTGACTTGGGTGCTTCTGTGAACAATGTTGAACTCTTCGTATGTACTCTATTGTGTTTTTAATTTTATTTGGCTAATGTAGCTCTTCATTGAACACCAGGAACTATTTGCGTTGTGATACATTATATTGTTAATTTTCAAGTGTACAATTGGTTTCTGGACTGGGTTATAACCTTTTTTTTCTGTCTTTTTCTTTTTTGGGTGAAGTTGTTAACATATAAAGTCATCTGGACTTTCACAAAGGAAGACCTTTTTCTACCCAGAAATCGTATTTCATTCTGGCATACATACATTAACAAGTTGGTAGACTAGATACAAGGCTTAACGTCTACAATTTCTAGAAACTTAATGTCAGAAAAGGGAGATGACGTTGATGGGAGATCGGGAAAGCTTGTTGTGGATGATGTACAACAAAATGATAAATTAAACGGCACAAGTCCTCAAAATAGTGAAGATCTTAACAAGGATTCAAGTGCAAAAGCATTAGAGCAAAATGGGACACGTGAAGATTTAAAAGAGTTGCGTGAAAAGATAGAAGCTTTGAATAGACAACGTGTTATAGAAAGACCACGAGATGCCGCAGAGGCTGTACTTAAGCATCTTCGTGCAGAATTTACAAAAGCAGATTCCAAGTCTCAAGACCTTGCTGCTAAACTTGCTGAAGGTTATATAAAGTTCCTGTTTATCCTATGACTTATATTTTTTCTGATTGCATTTATAGGTATACCTACAATGTATGTTGCTACCTTTATTTTACTCCCTTTTATACCAATATAAATGCATACTTTGGTGTATGGACACAGCTGAGAAGAATCTGCACCAACAAGTCAAAGAGCGTGACGAGACCAACTCCGAGCCTGGTTCCAAGTTGAATCAGCTTCACAAGCAAGCAAAACAACAAATCCAAGAAATTGAGAAGGTAATTCTGTTGTGGGCCATTTAAAATTATGCTATTGCCATCTTGCTACATTACTGGTCAGATATATGTATATTCTCTCACACTGGTACCCTAGGGAAAAGTTAGTTTTAATACCTCTGTGTCTGCTTCTTATTTTATCAACACAATATTTTTTTGTATCAATGAATCACTGTTATTAGTTGGTTAAAGTAATGTATCCTCTAGTTATGTAAGCTAGAAATTATTTACGGCACAGTTGATATTTTATTTTTCTACGCAGTTAAAGGAATTATCATGTAAACATTTAGCTTGTGTATTAGTTCTGATTGGTTTGTGAAATAATCATTTATAGGAGAAAGATGACCATGCAGCTCAGCATCACGAAGTCAATGAAAAGTCCAAGCAGGCTGGTTTGCAACTGCCAGGATTGCAACAGGAGCTTGTCCACACACGCCAAAATGCAAGCCAATACTACCAAAACTCTCTTTTTTCCTCAAATCCTAGTTTAATTTCTTTTAGTCAAAATCCGCAAACCTCACAAAATACTGAAAAACAACCACGAATCAATAAATGGGATGTTGCTGAAGACGTTGCTCTGATGTCAGCATGGTGTATGATTAGTGCAGATTGTATTGGTGGGAAAAACCATAAAATAAGATCATTGTGGACTGAAGTTAAGAAATTGTATGATGCAGCTCGGGAAGAAAATCCAAAAAAACTTGGTGATAGGAATATCGACCAAATGAAAGGTCGTTTTAAACGACTAAACGAAAACGTTGGACAATGGGTTGCAGCATACCAGGAAGCACACCGCCTAGTAAGAAGTGGAATGACCCAGAGAGATATTGAAAACAATGCTCATAAAATTTTTGAGCAAAGTGGGAAAAAGTTCCACGACTCTGTTGTATTCAATGAAGTTATGTGCAAATACCCAAAGTGGGCTTTAGAGACAACTCGTGACACAACACGTTCCCGTCCTGAAGAAGTAGATATAGAAGAAAGTGGTGAAAGTACGAAAAGAACAAGGACTACAGAAGAAGGAGACTATTGTGTGAATTCCAACCCAGATGCGCCAACTAGTGGTGGTTCATCAACACAACGTCCAACAGGTGGAGAGGCACCCAAAAAGAAGAAGAAAGGAAAATGCAAGGTTCCTAATCAAATTGTTGAAGAACTTCGTGCAATGAGGGTTACTCGAGAAAGTGAAGTTGATTTTATGAGAAAAAGACTCGAGTTCGAGGAAAAAAAGGAACAAAAGAAAGAAGAAAGAGAGCTTAAGAAAATGCAACTTTTGCATCTTAACACATTATTACAAAAGGAACATCTGTCGTCTGAAGAAGATAAAATTAAACGTTCTCTAATGTCAAAGTTTTATGGAAACTTAATGTAGGTCATTTTCTTACCTTTTATTTTTCTTCTTATTATTTTTTTCTTTTTTTGAGTTCTTCTATAATGTTTTTTCCTAGTTCATATGTAATGTTTGTATTTTATTTTGAGTTAATTTGTAATGCATTATCTATTAGAGTTATCGTTAATTCATCGACTATCTTTTCGACATATACAAGATTACCATTTGACCCTTATCTAATTGTTCGTAATTTAAAACACGAGTTCCTTATCATTAAGATATCTTCATTACCTTATTTACATCAAATAACACCAAGACTAGTAGTCACCGCCACTACATGGTTTGGTATTGCTTTTGGTATCCTTTGGTTTTCATTTATTGACTTTCATTGGATGTATAGTAGGTTTTTTTTTTTTTTTCTAACATTCAGTCGGTATGCGACATCAAGAAAACTTCACCGTATAATGGTGAAGTCTTACACGTACCTTAGACAACAAGCTGTTGACCATGGGCTGTTACAAGTATTCAGAGGAAATAACCTCAAGACTTGTCATCCCTAAGGATCGAACTCAAAATCTTGGGTAAAACCTGGGATGCATCTGATCAGTTTGACTAGTCATCATTGGCTTTGATATTGCTTTTGGCATCCTTTTGGTTTTCATTTATTGACTTTCATTGGATGTTTTTTTTAAATAGATACTCGTAAAATAATCCAACACTATCTATCCGGATATCATATACATTTTTTTTAACGACATTCTATTTTACCTTTACTTCTAAATTACACGTATGTCTGAAAACCAGGACTCTCGAAAAACTCATATTAATCCACCCCCATAAATGTGAGAAGTGAGACTCGAACCCAGACGGATCCTCCGAAGATCAATATACATCATGTCACTAGAAAAGATGTTTAACAAGGCCACTGACAACCCTGACGCTTTTCTTCGTTGTCACTTCAACTTTTCTCTCTCCTTAAATCACCTCTTCGTACTCACTACCAACCTTACCTCTTTCTCATCTCTTCCTTAACCGTTTTATTTGAAAAAAGAGTTTTTTTCTTCTTATAAGTTTACGTTGAAAACAGGCCCGTATGACTCTTCCTCACCTGGCGATGGGGGAAGAGCAAAATAAGATGATTGCCACGCCGAGCTCATGCCAACCTAGGAAGGGAGGACGAGATTGCACGCCGAGCTTTTGGACTTGCGTTGGCACCGGCCTAAGCATTTGTAATTTTACAAGTCAGCTTTGCCTTTTTCTGACACACATGTTGAACTGCGTATATAACCATTGATAATATGATTGTCGAGGATGAAAAAGACTCATATCTTTAACTTTTTTTGTGTGAACAACAGTGGTGATTGGACTCAGCGGCATGCCTCTTCATCGTCCAGTAGAGATCGACCACGTCGCCAGCACAGTCAATCTTTCCGAGTTTCTAAGTGACACGTCTACAAACCAACAAAGAAGAAGATCTATTGATTATGATGAACAATATCTGTATTATTCCACCAAACCAATTGCAAGCCTATCAAATTATCACAACTCCACAATAGAGAAGCTCAATGTTATTAAAAACAATCTGATTGAGTATATATGGTGAATATTTTCCCGTAATGAATAAGCCTATTATTTGTATGAGATGTACTTTTAATTTACATTTTTATTAAGCAATCTTTATGAGTGTAAATTGAACTTTCTTGTATCGAATAACTATGTTGTTTGTTATGTACTTATAATACACATTTTTATTACATATTTTATAATATAATATAATGTCAAATATTTATTATTTTATATTCAATATAAATAACCTGTTAGTTTATAAAAGTAATTACTTTTACTATTATTATTGATGGAAAACAATAATCACAATCATATTATTATTAAATAAAAATATTCGTTTAGGTTTGGTTTGAGCGTGAAGATTAATTTTGTGCGGTATAAATAGAAAATAGTTACTTGGTTGGTTTACCCTCATTAATCTTCGTATTTTTTGGACGGATTAATAAGGGTATTCTCCTATTGGTTATTGAAATAGACATTTTTATTTCGAAAGAGCTCTCTGGCGTGAACCCGGTTAACACAATGTATGCTAAATTTCTCGCTGTCGAATCACGATACGAAATTTTAAGCGAAATTCACCTTTAAAAAAAATAGAAAAATAAAATAAAAAAACAATTGTAATAAGAAGTTGGTTTGAGTTAGAATTATGAGGGGTAAAACGAAAATCTGGTTGCCACTCAAAGTTCCCCATTGTTTCACGAATACGATTTGTTCATAGAATAATAACATAAAAGGATAAATTATTTTATTAATAATTAATAAACATATAAGCCTTTTTATTTATATGAATCTCCACCCCTTTTTATTAATCACAAAATATATATATATATATATATATATATATATATATATATATATATAGTTGTTAATTATATCAATAATTACGTTTTGATTGATACACAGAGGGGTGGGGGGGTGTTCCTGTTCAGATTTTAGATCCCTTATTACTTTCTCTTTCAAAAAAAAAAAATAATAATAATCACGAAATACACATATATAGATATAGATAGATATAGATCTTGATTCAGTTATCCATAAGGTTAGACTGTTTACCTCTTCACTATAATCTTTCTGTTTATTATTAAATTATGCATAATTAGTGTTTGGATGTATGTATGTTTACTGTGTGTTATCGTATATCGATTTTGTTTGTTTTCGAGCTGATTAGTTAGTTTGTTAGTTGCTGAATATTGATATAAAAGAAGGTTTTGTTTATTAAATGTAATAAATAACTGCTACATTGCTGCATTTCATGTCTGCTTGTTGTTAATTAGTATTTTAAAACGTAAACAACTTTACACGATTTGTCATAGTGCGTATCGAACTTTAGTCCTGTGCATTGTATGTAATGAAGTTTCAATTCCAGTACATTGTATGTATCCGACCAATCAAAAACTTACAAGTGGCAGCTAATATGGTTGCCGCATATACCCGGATACATACAATGCACAGGATTTGAAAGTTCATTACATACAATGCACGAGATTGAACTAACTATTCTATGATTTACTAGTGTAATCGAAGTTTAATACAACGGTTCAGATATTATCTTCTATCGTGATAATCTTATGTTGTTTCTTGTTTTTTTTTTTTTTTTTTTTCTTTCTTTCGGAAAGTTGAGTGAGTGTTTGGGAGTGCATATTTTAGTGCTCACGGCATCTTGTATTCTTTGTTTGAAGTCAAAAAGTGCTTATAACTCGTAAGTGTTTGGATAATGGATATATAAATAAGCCGATGCTTGTTAGGTTATTGAAGGAAAATGTGCATTTTTATATGCACCAGGATATACACTTGTATGTAAAACACTTGAATCTCCAGCACTTGTTTTTAAGAAATTCTGGACAACCCTTAAATTATAGATTATACATGGTTTTTTTTCGTGATAAAGTATCTGAAGTGGGTGCTTCTGTGAACAATGTTGAACTCTGGTAATCGTATGCAATCTACTATGGATTTTTTTTGTGGGTGGGGGGTAATGTAGCTGTCCATTGAACAAGAGGACCCCGGTTCATTGCATTATTAATTTCCAAGTCTGCAATTGGGATTTCCATACCGGGTTATAACCAATTTTTCCGTCTTTTTCTTTTTCTTTAGGTAAAGTTTTTAACATACAAGGTCACCTGGACTTTCATTAAGGAAAACCTTTTTCTACCCAGAAATCATATTTCAATCCCGTATATATATTTTACAAGTTGGTAGAGTAGATACAAGGATTAACGTCTACAAAATAGATCACGATATTTAGAAACTCAATGTCAGAAGAGGGAGGTGACGTTGATGGGAGATCAGAGAATCATGTTGTTGATGATGTACAAGAAAATGATAAATTAAATGGCACGAGTCCTCAAAATACTGAAGATCTTAACGAGGATAATGTGTTATCCAAGGATAATGTTTCGTCCAGTAATCACCTTACCTCTGATAATAGTCAAGATCAGCTGATGCAAATGGTGGTAGATCTTAACTTTCAAAACGAGTACCTGAAGTCTCATTTCCATGACTTGAAAAACGTACACATGGATTCAAGTGCAAAAGCATTAGAGCAAAATGGGACATGTGAAGATTCAAAAGAGTTGCATGAAAAGCTAGAAGCTTTGAATAGAGAGCTTGTTATAGAAAGACAAACACGAGGTGCTGCAGAGGCTGCGCTTGAGCATCTTCGTGCAGAATACACAGAAGCAGATTCCAAGTCTCAAGCACTTGCTGCTAAACTTGCTGAAGGTTGTATAAAGTTCCCTCTTATCCTTTCACTTTTATCTTTTGTCAATCACATTTATAGTACCTTACAATCTGCATTGCTACTTTTATTTTACTTTCCTTTGTAATATAAATGCATATGATGGTGTATGACACAGCTGAGAAGAATCTGGACCAACAATTGAAAGAGCGTGATGAGAAAAACTCAGAGCTTGATTCCAAGTTGAACAGGCTTCACAAGCGAGCAAAGCAACGGATTCAAGAAGTTCAGAAGGTAATTTTCTTTGTGGGCCGTTTAATACCATGCTACTTTCATTATTCTACATTGCTGGTGAGAAATACTGTATGTATATTCTCTCATACTGGTACCCTAGGGAAAAATCAGCTTTAGTAACTCTGGCCTGTTGCTTATTTTATCAACACATAAAACTTGTTGTCACAATGAATCACTATATGGTTGGTTAAAGTTATGTATCCTCTAGTCATGTAAGATGGAAATTATTTACAGTACAGGTGATCTTCTTTTTTGTATGCAGTGAAAGCATGTATTATGTAAACTTTTAGCTTGTGTGCTAATACTAATTGGTTTGTGAAAATAATCATTTCCAGGAGAAAGATGACCTTGAGGCTAAGTATCGTGAAGTCAATGAAAAGTCAGAGCAGGCTTCATTGCAACTGTCAGGATTGCAACAGGAGCTTGACCGCACACGCCAAAATGCTAATGAGGCACTGAAAGCAATTGATACAGAGAGACAACAATTGCGAAGTGCAAACAATAGGTACTTGTATATAACTTGTGATTTCATTTTTCCGGCATCAAACAGTTATTGTCTTCTTTATCCTTACATCAATCGTTATCTGTATATATACTGGAATAATATCCCAAGCAGTTGTAGAAAATTGCCAAACAGTATGTAATGCAATGCTTTGCTTGGCAAAGAAAAAAAAAGAAGAGAATTACCAAACAGTATAATTGTTTTCTCTTGATTTAAGGGCATAGTTGTTATATTCAACCATCTTTGAAGTCGAGTCTTTTCCATGCATTTTTTTTTTGTTTTTAGCTGAGTAATTACAGTCTCATTCTCATTTAGACTTCGGGACAATATTGAAGAGTTACGTCGTTCTCTGGAGCCCAAAGAGAATGCTATTGAGACATTGCAGCAATCACTTCTTGAAAAAGAACAGGTATTGAAATGTTTGAACTAGTCTTAGCTTTAATACAATCAATACTTGTGACTGAGCGAATTTACCATAGAATTTTTAGTGTTTTTCCCGAATACATTATCTTTTCATCATATAACCGATAAGTTGATCATCCAAGTAAGATTATTGACTTTGTAATATGAGAAAATTAAGAAATTTATGATAAGAATAATTGATATCAACTTGCAAACGTACAGTTGCTAGACAACATGCGAGGGCTACTGCAAGCTGCAGAAGAAAAAAGGCAAGCCTCATTGGCTGAACTTTCTACAAAACATCAACAGGTAAAATGCACTATGAGTTTCGAGTATGGATCCAGTATAGTATGAAAAAAACCTTATTCTTAAGTTAAATGTCTGCTTTACTTTTCAGCAAATAGCAAACCTGGAATCTCAACTTACTGACTCGGCAGCAGATAGAAGTAAAGCAACAGAAATGATATCTTCTCTGCAGGTAAACAAGTCATATATGGATACTTACATAATTATTATGCTTTTAACTAAAAGTAGCAACAATTGTGGATTGGGAAAAGCCTGAGTTGAAGGGGTGGTTTTATGTAGCAGTCGAAATGGCATGACCCAGAAAACTTTGTCTAATTTTTTTCATATTTTATGCATAGTCAATGTGTTACATATGATTACAAAATACATTTTCAGGAATACACTGATAATTGATAAATGACTTGGGAGGTTTTATGCATTAAATATGCACTTGGGTGACTTCGAGTGTTTAGAGATTAGAAACAAAACCACAAATCAATCCATAGATTAGATTATACGTCGAATTTTTCACCTCTTATTTCTAACTACCGTATAGCCAACCGGTCTTTCTACTAAACAGATGTTTGACGTTGCATCATTTTCTTATGTTAGAGACTTGTTGCAGAAAAAGAGTCAAAACTGGCAGAGATGGATGCAGCCTCAACTGGTGAAGCTGCAAGGCTTAAAGCTGCCATGGAGACTATTAAAGGAGAAATTTCCCACCTGAAACAGGAGCATGTAATCCTCTTTTCTGTAGGCAGTGGCATCTAATTTTGGCAAGCAAAGTTTTATGTTATTAGTAGCAAATTCAGCTGACAATTTTCATTTTTTTCATAATCTAAGGAAAGTGAAAAGGAAAAATGGGAAGCTGCTTCCCAGGCACTCAGCAGAAAGCTAGAGATTGCCGAGGGTAACTGTATACGGGCTGAAGTTGAAGCTGCCAAAATGAAAAGTAAATATGCCTCTTTTTCTTTTTTACTTCCCAGTTCCAGCATTTTTTAATTTCTTAGTTGACCTGATGATGGCAACCTACAGGTCAGATGGATCTAGAACTTTCTTTGCAAAGTCAACGGTCAAACACAAAAGATGCTGAATTAGTGGCTGCCAGAGAAGAGGTACCTCTATTGTTTACGTTGTATATGTATTGCACTTAATTCACTGATCTCATTCTGAAATCATTTTGCCAAATATTTAGATCAAACGACTGGAAAGTGAATTTGCTTCCTACAAGTCCCGTGCTCATGCACTACTTCAGAGAAAGGATGCTGAGCTGGCCTCTGCTAAAGATAATGAACAACTTAAAGTTCTGGAAGAGTCACTGAAGGTGTATATTTGGCTTTATTTTTATTTATTTTTGTTTTGTTTTTGTGATGGTGAGATTCGCTAATTTACTCACATATAGAATGTTGTACTTTTAGGAGGCTGAGAATGAAATAATAACAACAGCTGGTGAAAGGGACAAAGCGCTACAGGATCTTGAGAATGCGTTAAGTCGTCATGACAAAGAACTCAGTGCTAGGTAACTCACTAATTTCTTTTTCAAGATATTTAAAATTTGTTTTTATGTTTATCAGATATTGTCAATGGTTTCTAGCATTGATCTGACTACTTTAATATTATCTTTAAGTTTTTATGAATAATAATTAGTAGAGGTGGCATATGGGCAGGTTTCTGGTAACAAGTCAAATGTTTCTCTCGTCAAATTGGTTGAAATTCTGGTACATTTTCGTAACAGGTTGGGTTGACCAAGAACACCAGTTGATCAAAAAAAAATTCTTCTAATTTTAAAGTCGTAAACAATTTCTGTGTCAAATAGTCTTAAATGTGTAAAATTTAATAAAAATTTAATTTTTGGAGCATTGCCTGGTGCTTTTCATGTCCTCATCATCTAGCTTGATATTCAATCTTGATCACGACTTCTTAGTCTGATGATTTTTTAAAGTTTTTGACAACTTTTCTTGAATGATATCTTATGGTTGATTCTGTTCATCTTTCATTTCTACTTCAGAGATGAAGCTCTTACCGTCATTGAGCAGCAGGTTAAAAACATGGAAATGAAGCTCTCTTCTGCACTTTCCAGACATCAATCGGAGAAAGAGTCTTGGGAAAAAAACCTTCAAAATGTGGAAGAAACTTGGCAATGTAACTATAACCATTTTAAGCCTACGTACCTAGAATCCCCTTCAACTTAAGTTAATGATTACACTGACTATTTCACAGTGAGATTCCAAGGAATAAAGTCTGAACTTGAACAACAAAAATCTTCACCCAGTGAAACTCTACTAAAAGAAGTACAAGATCTCCAAACACGATATAAAAAGTTGAAGGTGCTATTTGTCACAGTTTCTATACCGAGTCTACTATCAAGTTATACTATTGCTAAATTCTTTTAATATAAAAATTATAGGAAGAACATGATTCATTTCGTGATCTTGCTGATAAGTTAATTGAAGAGAAGGACGCGGAGATTGCAAGGCTTGCAGACAACAATAAAAATCTTCTTCATTCATTGTCATTAAAGCCATTGGTATCTCTCCTGCCCTTTCATTCTGTTCTTTCTTCTTGCCCTAACTTCATCTTCATCATCAATTCCAGGCAAATAACAATGAAAATGGCCATGATATGGGTACATCAAATTCAAACACCTCAGTTGCAGAACAGCAGATATTGGTATGTACAATTTTGCTTTGTATGGTAGGTTTTAGACTTTAGAGACATTCTGTTTTTTATTTTCTTTTCTGTTTTTTTTTTCTTTTGTTTAAATTTTCTTTGAAAATGTTTTTTTTCTCATCTCTGGGTGTCAATCAAATCTATTGAGTTGTTATGGTTACGTATATTGCATATGTGACTACCGACAAGGCGATAAGCATACAAAATCATTTGGAATGCAGATTTTGGCAAGGCAACAAGCTCAAAGGGAGGAAGAGCTAGCTCAGTCACAACGACATATTCTTGCACTTCAAGTTAGTTTTATTGGCCTTATACTTGAGTTTCCTCCTTAAATTTAAAAATGGATAAATGGGTAGGAACCCTCTGGTACCATCTTTCTTAAGTTTTTATTGTAGTTTTATATGTACTTTTTTCCAGGAAGAACTTGAAGAGCTTGAACGTGAAAATCGTCTTCACAGCCAGCAGGTATAAATTTTTCATTATGAAAATCTTTGCTAATGGAGACGATATCTTGAGGTGAAGATGTATTTTTAATTACGTGACATTGAGACATTTCCCATTAGAGGTGGCAAGTTGGCCGGGTTAAAATAGGTTCAGGTTGAAACGTACTAGATCTTTTAATATAAAGGATAGATAGTTTTATCATGTCTGCATAAAAAATAGACTTTGGTTGAGTTTAACCCATTTGACTATTCCCTTTTTGTACAAAAGCTTTAATTTGACCTGTTTGAGGCATAAGACAACCCAAATTTACCAATTCTTAAGTTAATGGATTAAATTTACTACCTATAGCTCAGATGATCATACAGAATATGGTATGGACTACATTCTAATCCACTATTATTTTTCTTATAACAACCCACAGCAAGCTATGCTGAAAGACGAGCTCCGAAGTATGGAAAGATCAAAAAAGAGGGAAGGAGTAGATATGACGTATCTTAAAAATGTCATAGTAAAGCTTCTTGAGACAGGTATCTTACTAGGTGCTCAATTGTGGAACCTCGGTGAAAGCTAAATTTATGTTACAATTACAGGTTTCTATAAATTTACCTGTGCACTGTTAATAATGTATCATGCTGAACCTTTTTGTGAATAGGTGAAGTGGGGGCTCTACTCCCTGTTATCGCTATGCTCCTTCAGTTTAGCCCTGATGAGGTGAGCAAAATATTTACTCAAAGTTCACTTGGAAAATTGTTAACTTGCCAAATTTAATTTGTTAATTTAACATTGTTCAAGCTGGTTTTTATTGTCATGCTGAGGAAATAAGGAGATTTGATTGTGGGTCCTATTTGCTTTATGAAATCATCCACACCTTATAGAATGGACAATGTGAATGGAAAATGTGCATGTCAAAAGGGATGTGTAATACTCTAGTCAAAACTTGCTCGGTTTGTAACTGGTTGGGCCGAGATGGCCCATCAATACTTTTGGTTCATTTTACAAAAAGCTCAACTATTCAATTAACACGGAGTACTTAATTATCTTTTTTTAAAGTTCAACCCATTCAATGTATTTCAGTTCTATTATATTTCTTAATTTTTTACTTCTTAGATCTGTTGACGATACAGAAAATAAATCAAATTAGCCCATTTGCAAAAAAGGGTCAAAGTCGCCAATGTTCAGCAAGTTTTATTCTATTTTCATCTCTCATTTTGCGGGCCCACATCATATCTCAAGATATGTTTCCTTTTTTTCATAAACAATATGAATCTTGAGATGTCATCGCTACCCACATCATATCTTCGTTTCTCATTAGCACATGCATTTGGCGTATCCAGTAGCGATCCAGATGCCTATTTGGCTATAGATCTCAGGCCATTGTTGGCAAAGGGCGTACAAAGTTTCCTTGAACCACTTTGAGTCCTTCGCAAATTTAATACCTTACACAGAGTAAAGAAACACTCAACCTCTCCAGAGCAGCTACGCTCCAGATCTAATTAGTTTCATTTCATACTAATGCAGTTACAAAAGTGTCAAAACGCTTATCGGACTTTCACAGAAGCTCCACCAAGCCCAGGAGGTGAATCACCAGGACCTGGACTCTCGCTTCTTTCACGCTTCTCCTTCTCATAGGGAGTCTGTGAGGGTGGAATTACATAGCTGGAAAATATGACATCACCTATGATTCTTGTATTCTTTTTTTGTAACAGTGGACCTATAAATTAGAATGAACAAAGAGGTAGTTATATACGAACACATCAAAAGATGAACAGGAAGTGTGATAGCAACCTTAAATTTTTGTACCATGTATCCATTAACCGCACTTGTGTATAAAAGTGTGAAGCATTTACCCTTTCTTTTCTTTCTTTGTTTTGCTGAATTGATCATATGATGCTCTACTCGTTTATTATCATTTTGGTAAGTTGTCTTCTGAATTTTGACCTCTAGGGGATTCTCAGTTTTCTTGGACCAATTTTTTCTTCAATTATTCATTCATGCATTATTGGAGATGCTCTTAGTTGAGACTTGAGATAATTAATATTGAACACAAATTAATAGAAATAGAATATCCTAATCGGAACGGTATAAGAAATTATCTCTAGTCATCAGTGGATATCTGTTTAACAGATGACGATCAGCATTGCCACAAAATCACTCTCAGATATGCAAAATTGTGTTGCATGAAGTTGCTCCATTTTTTGGCTGTTGAGTACCACTGCTGCTGGGCTATACAATGCTCCGTATTTTTGTTGATGAAGAGTGTGTTATGTAATATCTGATTTTATGACAGTTCTCATCTCTAAAGATTCATAACATCAAGAACTGTAAACCATGAAGCCCCTCTTGACCTGCGAAGCTTAAGCTCCAACTAAATTCAACAGGTCAACAAATCATTGATTTACTCTCAAGATCATATCAAGGAACGTCCAATCTCAGTTCAAGCTCAATTCAAGAGCTCGTATAGATCTAAAATTACCAGAAAATAAGCTCAAAGTACAATCTATTATTTAAAATAGAAATTTCTGTTCAAGCTGGGCCTAGAAATTTTTAGCATGGGCATAGGGCTCTTAATACTTGATATGAAATCAAAGTGACATTTTACAAAACCAAACACAACTCGTATGAATTCAAACTCCCTACCTATAAATCTTAACTGAATGAAAGCTTGAACCACTTGGTCAAAAGTAGACATATTTTGGAGCCTCATTTGATTTTCTGGGTACATATTATCAAAAATAAGAAGCCAAGCAAGAAGTACAATCCTGATCTTCAACTACATCTGAAGTTTGATTGCAAAATCATTTGTAGCAATAATTAAACCATACATATTCACATTAATCTCATCTTTAATTAGCCATATGTTATCTGACTTCCTGTGTGTTACCAAGTCTGACCTTTTACATTAGGAGGATTCGGCAATGTATTCAGTAACATAGTAAAACAATTTCCTTTATTTCAAAAAAACGCTACAACTTTGAGAGTAAATGGTTATCTAAAGTACTCTCTCATGGATCTTCCTTTGCAACCCAAGGCCACATGCATAAAGAAGAATGATTATATAGAGTACTCGCCGTTGGATCTTCCTTCGTGACATATGGCCACATGTTCAAAAAAGTCTTTGCTTGCATCTGCCATAAAAACATCACAAAGTATTAGCGATGTGATTAAAGTAAATTGTCAAATAAATATTTTATCAAGACCTTGACAAAGTACGATTGCCAAATATATCGATCTTGAATATTAAAATGTCACATTGACATACCATGTTTCATTGTTAGAGATGGAACTTGCTCTTCTACATAACCAATCACCTTGGCTGGTATTCCTGCAACCATGCTTTATGGAAGAAAAAAAAAAAGAAAATAGTATTAGACTACATCGGTTTAGTAGTCAACATAAGATGAATTCCAATCACAAAGCTGTCTCACCTATGTTGAGGAACATCTTTAAGAACAAGAGAACCTGAAGCTATCATTGCACCTTCACCAATTTTGATATGTCCAAGTACAGTCACACTGGCTCCAATTAGTGCACCTTGACCGACTTTTGGATGTCGATCCCCTGTTTCTTTCCCGCTACCTCCCAAGGTTACACCCTGTTGAAAACAATAGATAAAACCTTTATATTACTGGAAGTGGCAAGAAGGGAAAGTTGGTAAATTGGTATAAGCCAGTTGGTGATGAAACGAGTCAAAAGTTATATCGGTCAAACGGGCTGAAATGGGTTGGATTTACCTGAAACCACCCTTATTTATTTATTTTATTAATATTAAATGCATTAATTATGAGTACAAAACAAAACTAATCTTCATCTATGAGTAAGAAAGGATTTAACTGGTTGTATGCATTAGAAAAAGATTACAGGAGACTTTTAACCTGTTCAACACGATTGATCCCTTCCATTTTAGCTAAATGTTTTAAGTAGATAAACTTGACTCTTTTAATATAATCACGGCCTGAGGGAACTTATATACTCAAAATTGATACCCTAGATGTTTACTATACACTATGCCATGAAAGAGTTGTAGACTTGTGGTTGCATCCTAGATAGTTGGAAACTTGGTACTCAATATATCTCTACTCATTTACAAAGCATTTGAACCTTCTCTTAAATTATGAATTCTTAAGAACAGTATTATGATTTTTGGGGGGTTTAGGAAGGGAATATATGATTTTCCCTAATTTTTTAAATTCGATTTAAATTGAATGTTTATTTTTTGATAAATCATTTACTGGCAAGCCAGGCGCATCACACGGAATACGATTCTAGTTTTTATTATACCTATGAATATAAATTAAACCTTCAGTTCTATACACAAGCTCTAAAAGTTAACATCAAGTTTAGCATAGCTGCAACCTGCAGGGAGTGTATGCATATACCTGAACTAATTAGATATAATAAACTGACTTACCTGCATTAGTGAAACTCTATCTCCAATAACAGCAGTTTCGCCAATAACCAATCCCGTCCCATGATCCAATAATATCCCCTCTCCAATTTTGGCAGCTGTGTAGCCACAACAGATACATCAGTTAGTAAGATTTAGCTTCATACAGACAAAAAGAAGCATTTACAATCCTTCCAGTCAAACAGGTATTTCTACACATTCATATTTGCCCACTCATCCTTGTTTTTAGTCAGGCAGCTTTCCAAAGTCTAAACTTTCTCTACACTATACTATGAAAAAAAAGAAGAAAGAACTAGAAAAAAGTAATTGCAATGGAAATGCAGTTTAAACAATACCTGGATGTATGTCGACTCCAAATACCTAGAACAAAGTAAATGTTTGTGAGCAACTTAAATGAATAAACACAAACATACCATAAATAAGTGAAATCAAAAAGCAAAATGCTTTACCTCACTAACTCGACTTTGTAGTGCAAGAGCCAACACCTTGCGTCCTTGATTCCACAATGCATGCGCTACTCGATGTGTTTGTAAAGAATGGTAACCCTACAAAAGTACCTTGGGCTCAATGAATGCCGGTTACCTTAACACTACAAAAAGTGAACGAATTCTAATATAAAGACAAAGAAAAAACAAAAATGGTTTTGTAACTTCATAAAAGTAAATTGAATGATACACGGTTGCTAATGAAATACATAAAGATGTCGTCTACTGATTGAAATACCTTTAGGTATAAAAGAGCAGAGCAATAAGACATACATGAAGGATCTCTTTCTTTAAATGCCTGTGAAAGTCAGTTGAGAAGTAAAATCAGCTCTGTGATACTTTAACCAGCAACAAAATGATACAAAAGACGCTAAAATTCTAAATACGTGTCAACAAACATCACCTGTAGATCCAAGCGAATAGCCCGCTTGATGCCTCGATTTTGAACCAATACATCACAGAATATATCCATTAATTGAGTTTCCAATAAAGTATTATTTTGTAGCCGGTTGGCAATAATAAATCCCAAGGCTCGCTCTAAACAATCATGTGATAGTATACTGGCATATAAGAAGCTGCTTAAGATTGGCTCGTTCTCTGCCTGAAATTTTACATCAAAGAACCAACCTTATATATACAAGTAATTCTTATATTAACATATATCATATTGAAAACTGATCTCAAAACTGCATCCAACTAAAAAATACATAGCAAATGAGTCTCCTTTACAAAGTCATTTCATATAAATTCACATCATTTGGATGGAATGATATTAAACAATATCCACCCACCATACTTGATGGCAATTAACTATAACTCATAAACACTACTTTAACCTTACAAGTACTTATTTATAACGAAGGCATCTTTAAGAGAGAAGACGAAAGTCTTTCTAGAAGCAATATCTCTCTACCTTCGGGTAAAGGTATGATTGTTTACATCTCACCTCTCCTATACCCTGCCCTACGGGATTGGGTATTATTGTTGTTATTGTTTGTGAAAAAAGAAGATTTCTTCCCTCCGTTATAAAATTGAACATTATGAGTGGGTAAAGAATCAATCTTGTTAACTGGAGTTTAATCATTAGTATTAATATTCTGATAATTATGTCATTGAACACTTTAATGCATACTGCAAAGTGGGACTTTTTATGGGCCAAGGTAGCACCATAGTAGTATCAAACTATTACACTAATTCAAGAAGTTGACTTTCACCAAACTCCCTTTTAAGCAAATCTTTGAACACCAATTAGTACATGTATCAAATCCACTAATTTCAACAATAAAAAAAGTACACTTTTTTTGTATCCCTTTTGGAATAAAACCACCATCATATCATTCTTAATCACATTACATAAATCAATAAAACAGTTAATCAAAAAGAGACCCTTATCAAGCTACCAGCTTTTAGCTAAGATATACACGGCCTAACCAGTATTTTTGTGGCCGTGTCCTAACGTTTATCCGGACCACCTTATTACCCTGTGAGGTTCAAACCCAGCTAAACTTACCTCAATAAAAAAGTGTACCTTTTTTTACCTAGTGAGATATACGCAGCCTAACCGGTACATACATGGCGGTTTCCTCTACATAGTGAGATTCGAACCTAGGTGAACTACTTATTTCAATTAAAAAAAAAAATAAAAATCAAAACTTTTTAAGAAATAGTAAAAAAATTATATATTGGAAATTACCTCAGACTTAGCTTCTAACCTAACAGCATCCCAAATGGAATCACCAACAACAGAACCCGAATTACCAACCGGGTCGGATCTTGGAGACAACCCACCTCTTGCATAAACAGGAAAGATTCTTTCAACCTTATGTCTCATAACCATAATAGAATTAGAATTATAATTTGATGTTGATGCAAATGGGTTAGGATTTGAATCCGAATACGATTCGGGTCGGACCCTTTCTTTATCATCATTATTAACATCAAGTTCTTCAAGAATTGTATGTATTGTATGCATTTCGGGCTTAGAACCCAAACAAGTTGCCATTAATATGCAAAAAGTTTAAAACTTTAGGGTTTGAATTGAAAAAAAGATTGGTGGGTGTTTCTTGTTTTTGGTTGATGAGAGTTGTGTGGGTGTTTGTGTAGTGAAACATGAATCATATCACCATTGAAATGAAGACATGTTATCATTATGTGTGTATATATATATATATATATACACAAAAGCTACCTCTTTTATATCATTATCGTGTATGGCTTTTAGCGGTTTATTTGAAGGGACACCCTTGCTTTAAATATGCTATGAAAATTTTTTGCTTCAGACATCATGTAGCTACTAAAGTTATGTGATTTTTTTATTTTTTTTTATTTTTTTATTTTTTGTTTTGTTTTAGAATGATTAATTAACCCAAATTATATGGCTAAAAATAAATGTCTAAAAATCAACTTAAAATTTTAAGAATTTGACATGTGGGTTTCACAAATTCTCTTTCCTAATCTTGCCTCATTATTTTTTTCACGTGTCATCATACTATAATTAGGTTGATTTTTAGGCATATAAATTAGGTTAATTTATCATAATTTTTTTTGTTTAACAAAATTTGGATCATTTACAGGTAATAGATTCGTCTGATTATAAAGAAATTTTATCATAAGTGAAAAAAATATTTATGTTTTATGTGAAATCTAAATTAATAATTCTTCTATTATTAAAGTCAGAAAATATTTTATCTCAACCACTCAAATGGAAGTTTATTGAAATGTAGTATTTATGTTAAGTTTTTATCTTTTTGATGATTGGGATTATGTTTTTTTAATCAAGCATACTTTCTAATTTTCTATAATTACTAGCTTAGTAGCCCGTGTATTACGCGGGTAGATAAAGAAAAATGTATATAAAGTTTAAAAGAAAACATATAACCTATTTACATATAACAAACTAAAATATTTAAAAGTGAAGACATTTAATGGTAGAATAGAGAAAATCAAAATTTAATTAGATATGATGTCATAAATTAATTAGATAAAATATAAATAATTAATAAGAAAATGTGCTGAACTAACGACTCTATTAGAAAGTAGAAATAACAACTTTTACACGAATTTTCAAGTGGATGAGATTGATCGAGTGGTCTCAATTGGAGATGGGATTGCACGTGTTTATGGGTTGAACGAGATTCAAGTTGGGGAAATGGTTGAGTTTGCAAGCGGTGTGAAAGGAATAGCCTTGAATCTTGAGAATGAGAATGTAGGGATTGTTGTCTTTGGTAGTGATGCCAAGTAATATTTTTTTAAAAATATATGTGTCATCACATTCTTGCTTTATTTATATAAAAGATGTCGTACAATAAGTATTATTAAGTACCCAACCTACATGTACAAAGCCCATAGCCCACTTTACTTCACGTCCCTAAAAAGACTCATCTACCCGAAGACTCACTAATGGTAAAACTTGGTCGCTCTTGAAATCACGATACCAAAATAACAAATGATGTTGATGACAATACTTGACCTAAATCATGTGTGCAACTGACCAACTCCTCAACTTCGTCAACCAAATGCCTTTGGCTATTAATGTCGATGTTAGCGTTATCAAGATTGAATCTTGTCATAAACACACCACGAGAGAGGTATTATTTAGCCATTTTATTCTTACCAGTAGATAAAGAAAATGTTTTTTAAAAAGATCACTAACCAAGACTAAATAAATATATTTTAGTTTCTTCTAAACAAGTTACGGTTAATAGTAGGATAAGTTTTATCTATACTCCCTTATAAAGAGTATTGAATTTCTTAAATTCAGCATATTTTTTCTTCCCAAAATACCCCTGTTTAAACATAAAACCCTTATATACCCTCATTTCCCCCATTCTCTCTAATCATTACACACTCTCTTCGACTTTCTATTACCGTCCGCCGCTGCCCTCCTTCTTCACCGCCGCAACGCGCGGGCACTATGCTCGTATTATTAACCCATATAAAATGCTTAACAAATAGATCAAATTTGAGTTAAGTGACTTGCTAAAATCATGACAAAACGAAAAACAAAAGCTTCATTTTTAACTACCATTAGATTATAACTCATATCCATATTAGCCTACTAATTTATCTAGATGGATTTGTTAACCTACGTTGTTTATGAATATTTGTCCATCCGAGTCATCCCGGACTTCAAAAAAGCAGAGGTGACTAGGTGAGGTTCGGAGAGTGGGACATATCTATATGGATTAAACGTATAGAAGTTAGGTTTATCATTTATGTTCGTTTGGATTTAAACAACTATATAAACGAATAAAACGAGTCGTATTCAGATGGTGTGATGCTAACTCGCAAACCCAAACTTGTCACAATTTCCAACTCTACTAATTTTCATTTTCTCACAAGCATCTATGCTTACGCTTCGTGATAAATTTGAACACGCACAGATATGATATAACATGACATGAACAATCATGCCTTTCATTTCTTATCGTTATCATGATAGATTTTGGGTGCTTCATGGGTCCATTTTTTATATATAGATTAATTGTCGATTTGTTACATGTTCAACCTTTGACTTATTTTGTATATTTTCTGTAGGTCATAAAATGTGGGCCAAATTGATAGGTTTGGTTTTTAAGGGTTTAAAAAGGAATACAAAAGATATAAGGATAATAGGCATTAACATATGCGTACAAGATATGGCTATAAGTTTGGTTTTGAGGGTCTCAAAACAAAATTTAGATTATGACCATTACCAATAACATATAGCTAACTCGAATTTATAAGTTTAAAACTTTACAATTGTGGTTTCTAAATTTTATGATACAAAGGTACTAGTTCTCATTTAGATCACATGAGAATGAGTCCAGAAACATTGTTTTGAATCGATTTATATAGTCCGTGGTTTTTGTCAAAAATACTATAATTTTAAAGTTAGTACTTACTACTTAGTCTAAGTTAGTTGATGTATAATGATTTCATTAAGGTAAGGTTTTGGGTTTGTTAACTTTGCTGAATGAATTAACTTATTTAAATTTCGGATTATCTATGATATTTTTTTTATTTAGTAAAGCATGAATAAATGACTAATACTTACAAATTTTGTACTAAACCGAGTTCGAATCCTGACATCCTGCCAATAGTTCAAAAGGTTTTCAAAGGATATAACGTTGTTAATTACATCTTGAGATTGAAAACTTTTTTATTTTTTTATTTTTTATAAAACCATTAAATTATTCGATATCACAAGGTACAATATTGAATAGGTAAACCTATTACTCGTATTTTATTTAAAAAAGGAAATTCTAAAATGCCAAAGAACAAATAGAATCTCATTCTCTCTTTTAAGAAAAACAACAATTATAATCTGATAATCATAAAAATTCCTTAAAACGCAAATTTAATTCTTATTCATTAGCACAAATCCCCACAAACCTATACATACATGATACATATACACACAAAAATGGCCCAAAAAACATCCCCGATTCTAAAGAAGCTCTTTTCCGGCAACCCCACATGTCAATTCCGTCCATTTTTCCGTTCCATAACATACATGCCCCGACCCGGATCAAACCCGATAACACCCACAACCACCCCACGGGCGGTAACACTAATCCCCGGCGACGGAATCGGCCCATTAGTGACCAACGGCGTCGAACAAGTGATTTCCGCCATGAAAGCTCCGGTAACATTCGAGAAATTCGAAAATGTTCATGGGGATATGAAAAAGATCCCTGATGACGTCATAGAATCGATAAAAAGGAATAAAGTTTGCTTGAAAGGTGGCTTGATGACGCCAATGGGTGGTGGGGTGAATTCGTTGAATGTCGTGTTGCGAAAAGAATTGGATTTGTTTGTGTCGCTTGTGAATTGTTGTAATTTTGATGGGTTGGTTACTAGACATGAAAATGTTGATATTGTTGTTATTAGAGAGAATACTGAAGGTGAGTATTCTGGGTTGGAACATGAAGTTGTTCCGGGTGTTGTCGAGAGTCTTAAGGTCCGTTTTTCCTCGTTTCGTGTTTTTGTTTCCTGTTTTCTTGGTTATTATTGTATGGAATTATACATGTTTTTGTTACTTATATATTGATGTTGGTGTATGGTTTACAAGTTATATTGGACTTACTTGTTAGATGTTTTTTTTTTTTTGCTGATTTGACAACTATATAATGTGCTACTTCATTAAAATTGGTGCCTGGTATACGAGTTATAAGATGACGTATAGACGATAGTAGCTTGAATGGTTTGAAGGTGTTTTTTAAATGAGATTAGCATTTAACCGATGAAGCACCTTTTTAAGCATCATTTGAGGTGGTCATTTTGAATGCCCTTTTAGTAATAAGCTCTTCTAAAGTATGCAATCTCAAATGGCCCCAAATTTGTTATATCAAAAGGCCACAGTGAAAGGTTAACATAAGAGGGATAGTTTAGTTGGATATGTTTTGGTGTAATGTGCCGTTATTAATTTCAAGTAGAACTTAAAATACAGACAGTATTATTAGTCCTGCCATCCGAAAGGGAATATATGAATGTTCATGTTTTAAGTAGAATAATAGATCTTTACAAACAGGTCTTTGTCCTAGTGATATATAAGGTGTATCTCTCAACCAAGTGGTTGTTGGTTCAAGTTTAAGATGGGACAAATGTGTAGTAAAAGGTGTGGTGTATGGCATTTGTTTGTTAAACCTGACAACATTAAATAACAAATAACTGCTACAAAGAAAGATTTGTCTGCAATGGCAAAGATAATGGCTCAAAAGGTGTAGTAAAAAGCTGAACTTGGATAATGGCTGTCGAAATTAGATAGGTTCATAAATTGCCGAACTAAACTTTTTGGACGATTTAACTTCCGTAATGTAATTCTTTTACTTGTTGAAATATAGTGAAATGAAGCAGTAGCATTTTTGCTTCTATTGTTTCTGATTATTGTTTGCTTTTAGGTGATAACAAAATTCTGCTCTGAGCGAATTGCACAGTATGCTTTTGAGTATGCTCACCTGAACAACAGAAAAACCGTGACTGCTGTTCATAAAGCAAACATCATGAAGCTTGCAGATGGTCTTTTCTTGGAGTCATGCAGGGAGATTGCGAAAAGGTATCCCGATATCAAGTACAATGAGATTATTGTGGACAACTGCTGCATGCAACTTGTGTCTAAACCAGAGCAATTCGATGTCATGGTATGTTAATCTTATTCTGTAATATAGCTATTAATTTTTCCTTTCATTTCTCACTATTGTGTCGTCCTCCTTATTAGATTATATTGATTTAGGTTAGTCTGCACACGTTCCTAGCTTCATTAATCTTAATTTGGTATACGGACCGTCAATCTGTAAACAAACTGAATTACATCTGTAACGTATTTTCATCTGGAAGAAACTTATTAGAAGATGTTGTCTGCGAGCTATGGCAGCACTTGTGAACACGGCATATTCTCATGATTGTTGGTTTCCCTTGGAACCACATGGGAGTTCTAAAAAGGAATATTGCCTTATCACGTGGGACCATATGAATTATTAGAGCTGAAAATAAGTGGTCTAAGAACCACTAGTCTGGTGGCGTTGTGGATGTATGATACGCCCCGACTGGAAAATATGCAAAAACACACGATGATAACGACCACCGTAATGATCCATTTTCAAGAGGTTGGTCAACTTCCCTAGATGACAGTTACCATTCGAGATGCAAACCAACTCTCCAAATCATGCTCACATATTTAGTTCTCTATTGAAAAGCATAATAAGCTTAATATTCTACTGAAATTGCTAATTCTAATCATTGGCTTAATAATGATAATACATATCTAATGATTATATTTACCAATAATATTTGCTCATATTCTTGTCATACTTAATCATGCACAAATCTAAGAATATCCTTATTCGGATTCGCTTCTTGGCTGCACAATATATTATACCGCACTCTACTTTCAGCTCACCACTTTCTGCTTAACTAGTAGTCTTTGTGTCCATATTCACATGTCTTTTGAGAAATGAACAAGGATTGGCCTTATTCTTTCTAATCATTAAAAACTTTATTAGTGTGGGTCCCCAGTCACCTAATAGGACGTGAGAAGAAGAAATAAAGATGTGATTGTGGGGTCACATTATGAGGAAAATTGAAGATGAAAATCAGCAGAACAAGAACCAAATAAAGGTCACACATGACTGACTCATAATGCGAGATTGTTAGCCAAATATCTAAACTAATCCTAATATGGGACAAAATAAGAGAACCTTTTGAACAAAAACCAATTTGATTAGTATTGATTAATTTTTACTAATGGGACGTTGTAATTCTTATGTTTTGTGGCACACATAAATGAATCATTGTGTTTATTTTCGAACGGGTGAGGTATTAAATAAGACAATTCAGAACTGGCAACTGCATAGATACTAAACACATGAGTAGACTAATATAATTATTTCAGTAACATAATGACGAAATCTTGTCATACTTGAGATATGTTCCCTCTAAGTTAAATATGTTTAACACTCATGAGTCATGACCATAAATTGCTTCATTACTTAATAATGGATCCACCCAACCTCCAATTATTGTCCTCATTTGGATTTTGGATTTCACAAATAATTTCCTCATTCTAAAGTGGCTTTCAATGATGAGTATGCCCTTCAAATAAAATGTGGACCGTAGGCCCCCAAAGTGGTCAAGTGGGTCTTTTGTTACGACAATAATGTAAAGAAAGAGTAGAGTGTGCTCAGGCAAGTGAATAGAATGATTGGCTCTCATCAAACCAAAGTAATGTAAGTAACGAAATGATGAAAATGGTTGCTTTCATAATCTTTTCTTGCAGCTTGTCGGCTGTCGCATATGCTTACCCACAAAATTACGATTAGGCCATTACTATCAAGGGAATTGATTCATACTAATATATTGCAGGTGACTCCTAACCTTTATGGGAACCTAGTTGCGAACGTAGCTGCTGGTATTGCTGGCGGGACAGGTGTCATGCCAGGAGGTACAAACTTCCGAAACATATTTCTGTATGCTTAAACTTTTTTGGGTAAAAATATTGCATAAACTTTGTGGCAAAGATTGCTAACCTTCTACTCTTCTCTGTGGTTTTCCATAAAAAATGAAATATCAGCTTGTTGTTTACATATTTGATATTCCTGTTAATCTCTAAGGGGATAATCCGAAAGATTTTAACTAAAAAGGACACAGGCTAAATGGGTCAACTGGGTCAAAACTCAAAAGTCAAGTGTATATAAATGTATAACCTTGAGTTTTTTTTCTTTCAACAAGTTAAAATTATTTTTGTTATAATCTAGTTTTGTAATCATATTGAACACTTTAAGTTATATATATAATTCAAATCAGGAGAGAATAGTACTTGCAGGTCGGCCCAACCTGGCCTAACCTATTTTGACCCATACCAAATGTACCCTGCTTTGACATGGGAGCTGACCCGCTTTATAATGACCAACATGATTTGACCAAGCAATATTGATTGATTCTTACAGGAAATGTTGGGACCGAGTTTGCTATCTTTGAGCAGGGTGCATCAGCTGGGAATGTCGGAAAACCAAAAATGGTCGAGAAGAAAAGAGCAAACCCCATAGCTCTATTTCTTTCATCAGCCATGATGCTCAGGCACATCCAGCTTCCGGATTTTGCAGATCGTTTAGAAACTGCAGTGAAACATGTTATCTTTGAGGGAAAATACCGCACTAAAGACCTTGGAGGAAGCAGCACAACCCAAGAGGTTACTGATGCAGTCATATCTGCACTAGAAGGACTTGCGTGAGCTATGTCCTTACCCATTTTGCCAGCCTAACCTAATTAACATTCTTGATTGAATTTAAACTAGGTGCTAGATTTTTCTTGTGCCAACTTGACAATGGTTTTGGTCTAAATAAGTCGATCCATTAAGCGTAACCTGTAAAGGAAAGTGATCGGTTTTTGTTTTTGGTGTTGATAAATATGCAAGTCTATATGGCTCAAAGTTGCAAACTTGGTTTGCTGAGTTTCTTCTTGCCTTTTTAAATTCTTACTTGGAGCCATTTAAATAGAGCCATTTAAATACCCAGTTAAATGAACACTCGAACCTCTTTACCTTGTGATTGGTTTGAAGTCATTTTTGTGACAAAACATTAAAGTTACATAAAAATGATGTTTTCGAACATATATTTTGGCCAGAAATTGAAGTAAATACTACTCTTATGCAAACTACTGAGATACATGTTTCGTATATTATATATCATAGCATCCCATTTAACATTCATAAACATCAAATGCTACCTACAAGAGAAAATCATCCTGCGTTACAAACCGCTTATGCTATGAAGAAAAAAAGCAGCAGCAAAAGGGGGACATTTGTCATTTTGCTGAAGAGAGTGCAGTAGCAGGATATTGAGCAAGGTTGAGGCGTATGATGGACGACTCTATCAGATTTCCAATATATAAATGTTCCCCAATCATTGTTCCTGTTGTAACCATTTTCAGGCTAGGGTCATAGTATCGCTCAAGCAGTTCCCCATTCAAATCCACAGCAACTACCCCTGAATTTTTCTCTATTGGAGGTCGTTTCATGTGCTTTTCCAGAAATGCAAGGACCTTTCTAATAAATGGATATTTACGCGAAAGATCCCATACATATGAATGCTCCTGCCAAACAGATTCAGAACAAGTTACTAGTGTTATGCAACCAAAGTCACTAACTTTGTTTTTTCTTTTCAAATCTAGTCTTATATAGGACATAGACAAAATAAGTAAACGATTCTAATACAAGATAAGATAAATTATTTACCAATGGAATCCCGATCCAATAGTGACCTTCACCATCATAATGAATGTTGTCAACGATACCAGGTAGCCTATCTACAAATAGGTCTGTTAGACCCTCTTTATCCCCATGTATGTAGTATCTCATGCATCTCATCCTGCAGATTTCATTAACAAAACGTCAAATCTCTAAATTTTTGATGCCATCAGAGTTTCTGACGCATAAGAAGAAATGTGACATTACATGGGAGTTTCACAAAAGATAACAAAATCTTGATCCGGCGACATCTCAACACCGTTAGCATAGTAGAGATCTCGAGCAACCACTTTCGTCTGCTTTGTCGATGGATCATAGCTCATTAATCTACCATAAGGCCGGCCTTCATATATGTCTAGCGCATGATCGTGCAAGTCGTATTTCCACGAGGCATCTGTGAAGTACAATATGCCATTTTTTGCAACTGTTACAGCATCTGTTGTTGCAAATTTTATGCCCTCGGCCTCGTTTGTCAACATTTCTAGTTCGCCATCTTTGGTTATTTTAAGTAATCCCTAAGAACAAAAAAGTTGGAGACAAATAAGTGACAAACTAGACTTAAAACTGAAATCGTAAATGGGGATTACGAAGAAAGTCAAGAAACCAGGGACAGATTACCAAGGCCCGCTGAATGGTATATTTGGGCTAGACAAGAGTCTAAGGCCCCCAAATTTTAATTGGCAAGGTAATATTATTGGAATTCAACCTTTTTTTTTATTAGTATTATTTTACAACGAAAGTCATTAGCAGCATCTCCACAATTTTAATATATAGGTTATTTTACATTTGTAATGTGGAAAACAAATTAAAATTATACAATATATGGTTGTAGGATTCACAACGTGCCTAGATTGCATCTCAGCTTGTTAGAGGATGTGTTAGAGGAAGTAGTACAGTGTTGTGTTCAAAGACAAACTAGACAATAAAAAAAACTAAACTAAACTTGTTAAGAGGAAATACGAATCAAAACTTGCAAGTGATCAAAAATAGACACCAAAACTCATCTCACTTGTAGCCACCAAATAAGTTAAGCTGACACTGCAGATTACATAATTAACTTTTTAAAGAAATTGGTTTGAGGTGTTTGTATTAATATTACGAGGACATGTTGAACAGAAAATTATGTTTCACATCCCTTTTCGGTTCAAAAAAAAAAATGTTTCACATCCCTTTTATTATGCAATTTACTTTTCTCCGTATTGGCCATAATAATGGATTAGTTAATACATGTAATGAAGATTATTTATTTCTTGAATAAAATCCCCCCAGCCCCCCTTATTGGTGAGAATTATTTGAAAATATGAATCGAGTATGGGATGGTCTTATAGCATGTCCCATCCATGAGAGCGTATTTAATGATTTGATTGTCTTCTTTAGAGCTCAATAATTTTTTTAATTTTTTTTCTATTAAAAAAAAAAAACAAGTCGAGTCTCTATTATTGGAGTCAGATGTAGATGCAAATGTTTTACCAACGGTGACATATATGGTCCATGAGTACCTTTTATTTATGTACTTGATGATCTTGTAAGGTAAATATTCATCTTTTGGATAAGTCAGAAATCAACTTTAGGCAGTAGACTAAAAAATTGCCCCGCGGAAACGATTATCCATGTTCTTAGCTCCAGAGTTTGAGATATATGATTAACTCCGATGAGTGTTATAATTCCATGAATTTTTGAAATCCGGCGAGATATAGAAAAATGAAGAGTAAGAGAGAAATAATATGGAGAAAAAAGCTTGAATTATTGTTTATCTGTTAAGGTTTTTCTTATTATTGTTTCATTTCATCTATGATATATAATTAAAATATGACGTTTTCATAGTCAAGCTTTTAGCCAATTGGAACACAATTTAATAGCAACTTGTTTATATTATTTCACGTTAACTAATTCTGTAATTCAAGAGATTAATCTTACCTTTACTTTATTATTATGTGTTATAATCAATCTAATGTCAAACACATGACCGATAACGATGGCTAAGATTTTAGTCCATACATTATTCATTACAAACTTTATGTTTGATTTTTCATTTTTAGGTATTTTGAAAAGTTATCACTCCGTAATCCGTATAATAATAGTACGACATATATATGTATTCGCAATTTGTATTAGCTAGGTTCGAATCTCCTTAAGTAAAATTCTTTGGGCATTACCAAAGAAAAAAGATATCGATATTATCAAAAAGACATCTCAAAATTACCACATATATCTGAGTCAAAAACTCGACTTATTTAACAGAATAAAATATACTATCAAAAGTTAACCAACTAACGTACCTTAAACGCATCAGCAACATAAACCTCACCTAAGTGACCAAGAGCGAGTCCAAGAGGTCGACCACCAGTGTTAACCCAGTCCTCAACCATCGAGTCATTCAACCTGACTCGTTTAACCCACCCACCATAACAACTCGTATATATAACACCCAAATTCGAGTCATACACAATATCTTCTGGTCCCAACAGCTGACCCTGGCCTATCTTTTCAGACCCATGAAGCATTTTTTGGTTCACTTTTGGTATTAAAGTATTTGGTTTTTTGGCTAACTCTTCAGGAGAATATGGAGCTGCATCAAAATTATCGAAATGGACCACAAGTAGAGCTAACAACATTGTGGCTATGGCCGTGATGAGTATCACACGCCATGGCCCAGTGGTTTGGGTTGTGGTTCCTGTTGATGAAGTCGTTGGTGATGGTGAGTGAGTTGAGTCGGCCATTGTGTGATTACATTTGTGTGAAAGAGAAATTTATTTATACATAAAGTCATGACTTTGACTATGATATTTTACAAAATTTAATGAGTCATCTAGAATAATACATATATTATCTTTTACTTTTTATCTTATCTAAAATTGAAACAAGACAACAAAATTTGTTAAATCTAGATATTGCATGACTTATTTTAGCTTTTGAGGTGGTGAGGTAATGTCATATGGATTTCTAGTGACTTATCTTGATTTTCACAATATAGGCCGGCCCAGCCCATGATAATGTTGGTCTCTCTCTTGTTGAGTTGTTGATACTTGATAGTTTATATCTGTTAGATATGTCTCAACTCTCAAGTAGTCAAGAATATCATAAACATATCTAGCTTAGCCATCTAAACACAATACGTAAACAAAATATGAATCAAATGCTGTAAATCTGTTATGCAACTATTGAGATACATTTTCGTGTATATTCCGGAATTGAAGATGATAAATGTTCATAATATGTACTCTAATAATTTTTTTTAACAATAAAATTATTACACATAACAGATCAAGTAATAAGAGATGAAGAGATTTATTCATATATACTAATAAGGTTGTAGTTCTAGGAGGATTGTTAGAAAAATGTCATTTTCCTTTCAAAATAGAAAATGTCATTAACATACATAATTAAACATCAAATGTTATATAGCTAGACATAAAAATCCATACTTTACCATGCATTATTTCAACATTATATCAATGATAGAAAATATTTGTATCACACATTATGATATATCTACCACATTACTATTTTAATAACTTATTCAATACAGTAGAACCTCTATAATTTAATACTCGATAATTTAATTACCTCGATAAAATTAATAATTTGTCCGGTCTCAACTTGGGACCAGTACAAAATTGGACCCCAGTTAATAAAATAATAAGATAATAATTTTTTTGAAACCCCAATGTAAATATATTAGTCCCAATAGAACTATAAATTAACAATTCCTTAAATATTTCAAAATTCTAACATTTTCTAGTAAAAAATGAATCTATAGTCACTAGTTTATTTTGGAACTTGAAATATGTATTGAGTTATCTTTAAAATTTCTCATTGCATTTAAAAGTTGAGGCATTGTCTTCTCGTATTGTAACAAAAAGTTGTGAAGTGTTGTTACCGATGATCTCTTGAGAGTTGTTGATTGGTCATGGTTGATTTCTTTACACCTTTTAGTTTAGAAGCCATAGTTGATGTGATTTTAAAACTTATCATTGGGCATTTTATAGTGAGAAATCTAGAATCATGTACATTGAACTATCTTTAATTTAAAACAATGCACTTGACAAGTTAATGTGCAAACATAAATTGAAAATGGAAATCAAAAAGGGAACTTTTGAAGGTTTGGACATCTTTAAATTAATAATTTATTAATTTATCGATATAATAATATCCCGATAAATTTATAAAAAACCTCGGTCCCGATATTATTAATTTATAGAGGTTTTACTGTATGTTGTATGTGTTGTACTTTGTGGTAGATTTATAAAAAAGTATGGTATGAATATCACCACTCGTAACTAAAGCTATCACTAAGAGAGAAAAAAAATAGAACGTATATAGAAACAAATTAAAAAACGGGTATTTATTATTTTAGAAAAAGAGTTTTGTAACAGGAATTTAAGTAATAGAGACGATAAAAAAAAAATAAAAAATTAAGAGTGGACAAATTTAGAAAACAATGAAAAAAAAACATAATACATGAGAAAAACTTAAAAACTTATTAAAAAAAAAGTTAAAAATCCAAGATACAAATGGTCTGTGCGCGATCTTTGTCTCGATTGTTTGCATTATTTTGGGTAAAATATTATCAACCGATAAAAGTGTTAGTTTAAATTCAAAAATATGAGCGTGAGAATAGGTATATGTATATGTTTCGAGTAGAGTTCCAAAAATCAAACAGAATTAGACAGATTGAGTACAAGTTAAAATGATGGGAAATGATATTGGTATCACTTATTTTGATAGATGTATCACAACTGTGCATTACAAGCTTATACAATCAACTGTAAAACATGTACATTGTGATACATTTATTAAAATTTGTGGAACGAATATCATCTCCCTAAAATGATAACTCCTGATAAGGGTCAAAACAAGACCATTTATGGGAGCCTTATGTTTTTTTTTTCTGGTTTTTTTTTTCTATGCATTTAGAGTGAGTTAGAGTTTAATTTTATTTTCAAATTTGATTTGCTTTTAATATTACAGTAGTTTTTGACTATCCAGCCCTAAGCATCTAAATCCTGAGGACAACACTGCATAACATAGTCATCAACGACGACGATAACACGATATATATCATCGGTTTACATTAAGGATCCTTTAAACAATATTACTTCTACCAACCCTAATTTTCAATATCAGTTACATAAAACAAATACTTTACATGTTGTGTCATGCATGATATTATAGAGCACATCGCAAGTCTAAACCTAAACGTTGATGTTTAGTGATTTTTCTATTTAAATGAATTTGTTTTATGTTCTTAATAAAATAATGTTTAGTTTTATGAATTAATTTGTTTTTTAAAAGATAGAATTTGTTTCTTTTTGACATTCAAAATTTTTTTTTATTTAATTTTGACCGTAATTATTTTTTATTGTGTTATATAACACTTGCTATAAAATATATGAATGAATTGAGTTTTTGATGTACTATTCAATGATTTAAGTTTCATGAACTATTATAAAATACATAAAAAGATATTTATGGTCAAAATTATAAAAAAATGACTTTGAAAGTCAAACTAAGACACTTAAAATAGAACGGTGGGTATTACTTAGCAAGTATTGGTACTTATTGGCACTTATTGGCAAAAAAATGGGATGACACATGACAAGTTGGCATTAGTTGAAATACTTGCCGGAACTTACCAATTTTTAGCATAATAGTTTAATCCGATAATCCAAAAATGACACTTAGAGTTGTGATTGGTTAATAAGTTATTGGATTAGTTGTTTTTTCATATGTATAAAAATTATATTATATTATGTAATATTTAAAAATATCCTGACTGAGTTACGTTTCGAGTCACGAGTTAAATTTTTTTTTTTTCGAATTGAGTAAAAAATTACGAGTCGTCAACTATGAAGCCATTTAGCTTTGGATTAAATAAAATATATAACATTAGTACTAAAAGTATACATATAGTTATGTTATATACAAATTGGGATAGCCACAACCATCATATCATGTGTGCGAGCGATCTTTATTTTGCTAGTATTTTTATTTTATGTGTAGTGAGATCGGGTCCTTATGTGGTTACTTAGAGCTTGGTACGTTGTTTCCCGCTAGCAAAAGCCTTGATATCCTCATCTTGTTCGAAATAAGGCACATGTTTGACTCCTAGATTCACATATGCTTCTACCCCGTCACCTCCTTCATCGTCTAGTAATATGATACTTCTCTTAAATGTACCAAACCCAAAGCTTATCCATAAAGGTTTTTCAAAGCCAAAGTTAACACCATAAAAAGGAAACTTACACCAGCTAGTTGACCAAATTATCTCTGTCGAGTTTGGAATGTTGGTATAATGTGAGAAGGAATTCAATATCACTTTTTTCATTTCATGGTTATCATGACCTACTTTCAAATATTCGTTAGTGGTTTCTTTAAAATTATCTGTTAATAGGGTTGTCAATTCCGCAAACTCCTTTATGGTATCACAAGAAGTGACTATGAGACCCCAAAGATTTCCAAAAGCATTTTTGGGTATCAAAGATATCGTTCCATGCCTAAGGTCAATTGGTTGGACTAAGGCAGAGCATTTTGGATGACCATAAATCGCATAATCTACACCAATGAAAGCCTTCCATAATAGGGCGGACACCAATTGTCCCTTGGACATATGATGTGTGTTTATTTTTCCACCTAGTGTAGCTTTGGCTCTCATTTTTGATATTGCATAACCATTGAACGAAAGTTTTATTGTGACGTAGTCATCATTCGATTCTGAGTTAGCAAAGTGTATCTCAAAAGGAGATAAACCTCGAGAAGGAAACAAACCAGACACTGGAAAGATACTATTAGCAACAACTTCAACCTTGGTCTCTCGTCGACTGAAGGTAGCCCATTGGGTAAGAAACGTGGTCAAAGTGGCGGCATCACCAATCTTGTGTGACATATTTACACCGAGTGCTAAACCTCCACAACGAAAAATGGTGACTTGGATTGCAAGTAGTGGATTAGTAGCTTCAAATGTGGACCAAATTTTCAATGGTAGGAATTCATTGATCACCTTAGGATTTTCTTTGAGATGAAGAATTTCTTCAATTGTGATATCAACTTGAGATTGTATAAACTCAACACCTTGGTCATTGCAGTCAACTTCTCGAATGTCCTCAATATATCTACCGGCTAAAGGGTACATAAGAGTCAAAGTTTTTTCTAATGATTTCCGAAGCTTGGCAATAGAACATGAGACATCACCGTTACTTGAAGGAATAAAGAGAACAAGAGGCACATACGTCGTTGGAGCAAATTCATCTATGAAACTTATTTTATATCGACGAAGGATGGAAGGAGTCCCGAACGAGGGTTTTATTAAGTTTTTTGATTGGATTTCAACCTTCATAGTCGAAGCAAGAGGAATTGGGGTATGAATGTCACAGAATATGAAAACTAGTAGATCGATTTTTATAATGTATTATATACACATTTAATTGGTGTCAGTGCACAAGAAAATAATGAGTACATGACCCTTCTATTATAATATTAAATAAATGTCACTATAAATCAAGTTGTTAATCAATTGGTACAGCTATTTATACTTTGGCCGTCACTTACATCTAGACATTTAGACCAACAAAATGGATTAAATACCTAGGATTAGACTAAAAGCGTTAAGGTCAAGATCGAAATGCATTGAAAAACACGGTAGCTTAAGGCACATTGTCAAAAAAGCCTGCAGAGATATCGAATATCTACTTGTAATAAAATGTTTAGCATCAATATAAATACAATTTTTTTGATAATACACGTTTTAATACGCTTCACCTCACTATACAATGGTGAGTGCCAATCATGATAAACAAAATTGTCTTAACGGAACATGCATGCGCTATGTACCGCATAGTGTCAGCTCCAAATAAAAAACGTAAGTGCATCTGTTATGTTGATACATATATCCATATTGTTGTATTCGGTTTATCCTAATTCGCAGATTTATTGCCAATGTTCATCTTTCATCCTAAAACACATGCAAGCCTCCATGGCTCTATGTTTGCGCGGACATGCATAAGCTTTGTTTGACAATCAAAATATTTAGAAGTTCATGGTATCACATCTACACTTGGTAATATCAATTAATACATAATCGGACAAGAAAACGTACATGAGAAAAACCAACAAAAAAACATACATGGAAGAAGAGAATCATGATATTTCTACACTTGACTACTGCCATCAATTCATCAACAAAAATAAATTGTAAGCCATGTGTACTCAAAATCATACATGAGAATATTATTAGTTTATTTAAGGGAGTAGTATCCTGGAATGTAACAAACTTTAGACGAATGTTTATAATGTGAAATAACTAAAGTTGTGTTCACTGTATGTAATCATCTTTAAATTATGTTTATTGTTTGTAAAAAAGGTATACGTGACAACCATATATAGCTGCTACTTGTTAGTTTTTGATTGGTCGGATACCTTTTTTTACATACAATAGACATAATTTAAAGATCATTACATACAATGAACACAACTTTAGTTATTTCACACTTTAGATATTCGTCCAAAGTTTGTTACATTTCAGGATACTTATCCCTTTATTTAATCAAACCATCTAGGCTACAACCCATTGGCCACATGCCCCCCTAAAAAGTGACTGGGTGGGAACACCAAGGTTCGAATCCCTGCAAAAACATATATTCAACCAGCCAAGATTTCTAAGCATTTTTTAGTTTATTTAATCATGATTATTAAAGTTGTGAACCATGGAGATGTTTGGTAAAAAGGAATTGAGAGAATGTTAAAGAAAATTAAGAACGAGAATCAACATAAAGAAATAAAATCCATTATGCTGTTTGTTGTGATAAGTAGATAATTAAACTTAAGAAATGTAATGGATGATGATTCTTTAGTTTGTTATGTCAATTATCAAGAGAATGAATTTCATTATAATTTTTCCTTTTGCTTGAACCAAAAATCTTTACTAAATCCAATTACCTGTTGTACATGATAGCCATTGAACGGCGACCTAATAACCGCAATTGGTGCATGACCTATCTTGATCCAACAAAAGATAATGAGTTTTAGTCAAAAGTTTTGGGATCCTAACGGTAGTTGGATGTTTTCAAATGTGTCGTCGTGTCTCTCATGTTAGCAAGGATTAATTTCAATGCGGAAGTCAGGATGGGTAGAGTGAAAACTAGATGAATTAAAACTTTAGAATGATTCCTTAGTTTAAATCTCATATATTGAAACTTTTATCGCTTTAATGTTTATTTTTATATATGTATATTGGATTTCTTTAGCTATAAATTTTATACAACTAATTAATCCATTAGAAATCACTATTGGGATTAGGTGTTAAATAATTTCTTTCTTCCTTTACTTGTTGTTTGTTGATTTAAAATAGAATTTCTCATTCAATTTCTATTGAATGTAATGTAAAATCATCTTGGCCATTATGAGTTTAGAGCTAGAAACTGAGAATTAATTAAGTTTATATGTCTTTGATAAATGAGATTTTTTAGAAATTGATTTTACAAAGCTCAAGTTTTAGAATTGAGTGTTACAAAACTCATGTCCTTGTTGGTTATAATCCTAATACCCGTATGATGTATGAAATATATAATACGCTATATAATCTAATTATGTATAAATCGTTTATAAACTATAAGTTGATGATCTAATGACATTAATAGCATAATCAAAATATGAAGGTTATATGGTTTAGATTATTGGAAAAAATCCATAAAAAGGTAACTTATTTACACAAATTTCCTATTAAAGATAACTTATTTTGCTTTCGTTTATTTAAAGGACCCAATTTAAATATTTCCTAATAAAGGGTATCTCGTTAGTTTTTGATAGACAACTCCCGTTAAGTGTCACGTCACCGATGTCACATCATCAGATTTGTTGATGTCATCAGATTTACCACGTCACCAAACGAATATAAGCTAGTCAAAGTGAACAGTCACGCCAGCAAATCTGATGGCGTGGCATCGGTGACGTGGCACTTAATGGACGTCGCCTGTCAAAATTTAACGAGATACCCTTTATTAGAAATTTTTTGAATATAAGGTCCTTTAAATTGACGAAAACAAAATGAGTTACCTTTAATAGGAAATTTGTGTAAATAGGTTACCTTTTTATGAATTTTTCCCTAGATTATAATAGACAAATATTATTAAGGTTAGAAATAAAGATAGCAATCTAATAAAAAATATGAATGAAATTAAAATAAATAAAGTGTAATATTATCTATACTATTATTTAAAAATTATACCCTTATGTTTAAAAGTTAAGATTTTTGGGACATATGAAATTACCATTTTACCCTTAATAAATTAACTTATATCATCATTTCATTATCTTTTAAAAGATATCCACTACTCTTTTAAATCAAATATCTGTATATCAAATACCTACACCACTTGACACATCTGTTGCCATCAACGGTCGCTACCGCCGTCACCATCCGTCGATGTCACCACATCACTGTTACTTTCATCGCCGCAGCATTGCGCGGGTACCATGCTCGTCTATATTTATACTTTAGCATAAAACAAATTTCATTTTGAGTTTCAATATTGAGTTTTAAGTTTCAATACTGAATTTTAAGTTTATGTGTTTCATCAAAACGAAATTAATTCAATAACCAACATTCCCACTGTCATCATTATCGGCACCCCCGACACCACCAGGCACCACCAATCACCGTTGCCTCCTACATATTTCATTTTTGATGAAATTGAACAATTCAACATGGATAATTATCCAAAATGACAACTATTTAATACAGTCAAAATAGTGATATTAATATGTTGTTACCTAATTTTTTTTTTTTAGTTTAGAGTTAATTCATAATATCACCTATGGTTTTGATGATTTGAGTCTTAGTCCCTCTAGTTTACTTGTATCAACACCAATCCCTATAGTTGCCTTTTATATCATTACCCATCCCTACACGTCAACAATCATTAATTGGGCTTTGTTAAGTCACTTATATGAGGAAATTTTAGTCTTTTTACATCTAAGACACCTCCCTCTAATCATGCTTTTCTTATTGTTCTCTTCTCAATTCACCCATTTTTTTTTTCTCATTTTAGTTCTTATGTGCTTTAATCATCATCATCATCCCGGAATATCGTTAAATCTACTAGAATTCCTGGAAATAAACATTGAAACAGATCTTGAAAATCCAATCAATAACTTATTGTGTCTAGCAACTAAAAACATGCAAATTGTTCAATATACATAAATAATCAACAAAACCCATAAATATTCCAGAGTCTAGTATAACTGTATAACTAGAAATCCTGTTTCGAAACACACGTGACATATATCTATATCTATATATATATAGAGAGAGAGAGATTTAATCAAATACATCCGGCCTAAAAGTAACATAATGTAAAATTAATTATCATTATAGAAGTGTTGATCACTCAAAATCGAGAAAATCACATTATTTTTTTAATTTTATGCCGCCATCTTGATGAATATGCATCTAGATGGATGCATAAAACAAAAGGTGTGATCTACCGGTTTTGATAAATGTATAACGTAAGTGGACATGGAGCTGACAAATATGATAAAATCCATTACAATAGCCACAATAAGGCTTTGATACATATATATATATATATATAGAGAGAGAGAGAGAGAGAGAGAATCACAAAATAACACCAGTGTTTATATATAGCTTTTATGGGGAGGTTGCAGTTGCAGGATATTGAGCAAGGTCGAGGCGAAAAATGGCAGTCGCGTACAAAGTCCCAAGATATAGTTTCTTCTTCATTAGTTTCCCTGTTGATACATGTTTTAACCCCGGGTCGTAGAATCTCTCAAGTGGCTTCCCCTCCTTATCCACAAAAATTGTCCCTCCGTTTTTCTTTACAAAAGGCATGTTGAAGTACTTTTGCAAGAATGCATAAACTTTACGGATATATGGATATCTACGTATGATATCCCATGCGTATGTATGCTCCTATTAAAACACGATGAAATATAGAAATGACTTAAGAGAGTTATTGTCAAGTTTGATTCAACCAAAGCTTGTAAAAGGAGCCAAAACTGAAACATATATAAACCCTTTGTTTAACTGAGCCCAACTTTATGCAAAGAATTAATTTATTCGGATAGTTATATATATAGTTTTCCCCATACCTCGCATTCAGGGATTGAATCTTGTTGTTGCTGTGGATAGTTATGTAGTTTATCATCATAAAGTATTTACTTTTTATAAAAATGGACAAAAAAGTGTTTGCAGATCACCTAACCAAAGCTGACTCTACTTCAAAATGAGACTTTTAACTTGAATCTGTTTCAACTCATTATCCAACTTGCCTTACTAGACTATATTAACACATATGGTTTTATAAATTTACTATTCTAATACAAGACCAATTAGCTTGTTTTATGTAAACTAATTACTAACTTACCTTGGGAATAGCAATCGAGTAACGCCCCAAGTCGTCGGTATGAATGTTGTCAGGCATACCAGGTAATCTATCGATAAATACATCTATTGTACCCTCCTTTTCTCCTTGTATGTAGTATCTCATGCATCTCATCCTGCAATTTTCATCACCAAAATGTGAAATTTCTAAGTTTTTATAGGTCTTTTTAAACAAAGAAAAGACAGAGTACATCTTGGTAATAAATCAAAATTAGCTTGGATAAAAAACGGGTCAAATTTTTTTTGTTTATATTTCAGTTTTATAGATGATTATTGTTATAAAGAAATCTTTATATAAATCATAATAATAATCAAAAATAATATCTTCACGAACTTTTTAACCTATTTAAGCCATTCCATTTTTAAGTAGGTTTTATAATCTTGACCCATTTGACCCGTTTAGTACCCAAGTAACCCAAACCAACACATTTTTACATAAAATGGGTTGGAAATGAGTGAAATTACATTGGGGATTCACAGTAGATAATAAATTCTTCATCATGGGATATTATCGCGCCATTAGGAAAGTAGAGATCTCGAAGAAGTACTTTGGTCTCTTTAGTGGATAAATCGTAACTCATTAGTCTACCATATGGCCGGCCTTCCAAGAAGTCGTATACATAAGTTTGCATACTGTATTTCATTGAGGCATCTGTGAAGTACAATACACCTTTCTTTGAGACTGTAACAGAATCTGCCATTCCATATTTTATGCCTTCTGCCTCGGTTGACAATACTTCTATTTCACCATCTTTCGTTATTTTAAGTATTCCCTGTATATGAACCAATAAATTGGAATATTATAATGGGACTATCAATTGTGTATGTAATAAACTTAATAATTATGATTATTCAGTCAAATTTCATGTTTTTTTCACTTAATAAACAAAAATTAAAGTCAGTTATTTATATTTTACTTAATACAGACATATATTATTTATGTATTCAACCACTTAATACGTTCAATTTTAATGTCTAAAAAAAAAATAGGCTCTAATTATGACTAAATGTCTATGATATGTAAAGAATCAGAAAAATGTCTATGTCTATATACAGTAAGCTATATCTAATACGGAGTATTCAATTATTCATCATATGTAGTTTAGTACGTATTACTCCATACTACTAACCTCTCCCTAACCTCTCCCTCTCCCTAACGGTAACAAATTTCTAGATCTAAGATCTGAATTTGTGATCCGAAGAGTGGGATTGAGATTGAGATTAAGATTGAGAGTTTGAGATCGAGATTATCCCTATCCGGTTAAGGCTTCCACTCCGGTGGATCTAACCCTATTTTTCACTTTTGGGCCGGAGGTCCCTTCCACTCCGGTGGATCTGGAAGCAGCCTCTCTACCTTTGAGTAGGGGTAAGGTCTGTCTACATCATACCTCCCCCATAGCCCGGCTTATGCCGGGATTGGGTACCTTGTTGTTGTTGTTGTTGTTGTTGTTGTACTCCATACTACTAACCTTTACATCATCAGCAACATAAATCTCGTCAGAGTAACCATGAGCGAGTCCAAGAGGCCGACCACCGGTGTTCACCCAATTCTCAATAACCGAGTCATTCACCCTGATTCGTTTAACCCACCCATCAGCACACCCCGTGTGTATAACATCTAACTTTGGGTCATACAAGATGTCTTCCGGTTGCATCAACTGACCCTCACCTATTATTTCAGACCCATGAAGCGTATGTGCGTTCACTTTTGGAAATTTAAAACTTGGTGCCTTGGCTAGCTCTTCTGGAGGATAAGGAGCTGCATCAAAGCTATTGATCTGGATCACGATTAAAGCCAATATGACCGCACCGATGGCTGTGGTGAGTATCGTACACCATGAGCTGGTTGTTTGGGTTGTGGTTGTATTTGGATCGTTGTTTGGGTTTGCCATATTGTGACTTGATTATTGAATGTGGTAAAAGGTTTATGAGAATTTGTGTTGTTGGTTCATTCATATATATATACACACACAAATGACCAATCAAAAGGTTTTTATTAAACCTCAAATTCAGCAGGCTACTAGATATACAACAATGTCCACCATACACATACAACATAGTACATACCACACCAAATCATGTGGACCAAAACATCAGAAAAAGACTTTACATCAAAGCAAATTAAAAACGTGAGAAACACCACCACCCAATATATATTTGCCACATCAAAAGATCATGCCCAAGCAGCATTCCAAGATATATATTCAATGGCGTATCCATATTGTAGTACTCGTGGTCCTTTGAACCAGGGGTGGTACCAAGGGGATCGATGAGGTGGTACCAAAAGGGGCCCCTTCAGATTTTAAAATTTTTGACATGTTATAAAATTAGGTTAAGTATTTGGAAATGCATATAACTTGTATCTACTGTTTTTATTGTGTGAAAAGAAGATTCATCTATTGCATTGTAATTAACTTGTAAAATCATACAAATGTTGCAAGTAATTGACTAAATGTTGATGTGGGGGTCACTCATTGTGTCACGTCTTATATGTCAGGTGGTACTACGTTAGCATCCAACTGATATTTTATACGATTTGTTTAATTTTGCAGGTTAATTACGTACAATGAACTAGATGAATTTTTTATTTTCACACGGTAGAAAAAATGTACAAGCCACATATATCTTCAGATTTTTTCGTAAGATTTTTTAATTTTGTCTCATTTGAATTTTTTTCTGGAAGGAGAGACGAGGAACCAATGACCCTTTAGAAATTTATATTTTAACATGCAATTTAAAAATTTTTCATTTGCATTTTTAAATTTTGCTTAAATCTTTTGCTAAAGAATATTTAATTTCGCTTTTTACATATTTTTCTGATACCGTAGCATTCAGCCATTGAGCCGTTTTAAAATTCAAAAATACTAATAAAGCTGTGTAAATAATTTTGGATGGAACCTATTTATAAGAACCCCTTTAGTCTTTAGACGTGTAGGTTCGGGATGAGTTAACATGAATATTGCGAGTACTGAGTAGTCTCATAGCCCGGTAAGAAATACCTTTAAAGGTCCAAAGCCCATATAATTAACCTAAGTCCATCTATATAGCCCTATCCTTTTCCTTTATCACCAAGAAGTCAAGAACATGATTTCTACACGAGGGATACAGTTCACCTTTTTTGACAAACGGATAATCTAACAAAATATTTGACTATATATATGTATGTTTAAGATCAAAAAAGGAAATTGATTAAGTAGCATAAGTGTATAAAATTATCACGCTTCTTTGCGGGTATAAATACTATCACATATGTGAATCATAACCAAAAGGGGGATTAACGTATTGAAAAAGATCAAAATAAAAAGGGGGATTGAAAAAAAAAACAGACACGCGGCCACGTTTTGGCTCTATTCAATTCCGTGCCCTTCGAGAATTGATATACAACGGCCCAATTCTCACGCATGACTCCCTTTAGGAATATGGATTTCAATTCATCATGTTAGGAAATAAAATAAATTTTATTGTAGTCCTTTAATATTGATAATTAATGATAAACAAAAGTATTGTACAATACATATATGCAACCGTCCGTACGATCAGTCCAAAATTGTGTTTCAAATAGTATGGTTACTTTAAAGTTAAAAGCAACTTTGTCATTTGTTTTTATGAGCATGGTATTCCCGCAATGTGGCGGCGGTGATGGGAAATGCAGTCTAGTGGTTTCGGTGATGGTACTACTGGTGGTGGTGGCGGTGTCAAGTGGTGTAGGTTGATGTAATTGTGATAGTGGAAATTTTTTAGAGATAAAACCTTAAAGTGTTAATTATTAAAATAAATGTTTAGATTGTAAACTAACTCATTAAGGGCAAATTTGATATTTTATAAAAACTCTTTCCATAATCAGTATTTATTAAGGGTAATTTAGTAATTTCATATGTAACTATTGTGTAACTAATTCTAAAAATGAAGGGTATTATAATTATATATATATATATATATATATATATATATATATATATATGGCTATCATAGCCAAGAGAAAAAATTCATTCTAACAACTAATCTTAACCATTTAAAATATAATGAAAATTAATCTAAGCCATTGAAATTCAAAGTCAAAGTCAAATATTTATAAATATGGAAATTGGTAACTTATAATATGTGTAAGCACTGTGCAAGTTGTACGTAATTGATCCGGTCAAAACAGAAAATTCAAAAGCAATTTTTACTAATATAAGGCAAGTTTATTTTGAGTAACAAATATTAATTGTGAAATGAGTTTTTATTCTTGCACACAACCTATACATGTTAAGACGAAGAGATGAAGAAATCAGGTATGCTACTTTGTGTCTATATATCTATATAATTTATATGATTTGATTTTATGCTGTTTTTAGGTACACAATCAGAGCAAAGTTGTATGCCTTTTTCCCTTATTCATTTTTTCCCTTATTAATCAAAGCAAAGTTGCTAGCGACTTACTAGCGGTTTGTTATTATTAATAAAATTTTCTGCCTTTCAAAAAAAAATTATTAAGATAAAAAAGTATATTTTGTTTTTTAATTCATGAAATAATTAGTTTCTTTTATTTTATATTTTACTGAAATTTATTGATCTATTGTGCGTGGTTTTGTTGGTTTTAAGGAATTCGGTGTTTTCATCTTCGGGATCATCAATTGGTTGTCCAAGGATATTGGAATTGAATGACTGGCAGCGTCATGATCCATGTTTTCTTCTCATTTCAGTTTAGGTTTTTTTTTTTTTTTGATAAAACGTTTCAATGGTAAAGGACGAAGTATGATTGTGTGTTTCAGTGATTATTTGGCTTAATGGTTTCCGGTGAGGTTGGTTTACAATGTTTTAGTGCTATCAGCTTGAAACAGTTCATTTTCTAAGAAATAATGAAATTTCATTTTCTTTGTATCTAAATGCAGGATGGGTGAATGATTACTAGGTGTTTCATATGATTCCCCATTGATTGAAATTTAGCAGATTAGGTGTAGGTTAAAGATGAAACCATCCTCATTGAGCATAAAGAGGAATCTGTGGGCAATGAAGTGAATATTAAGCAGATTAGGTGTAGGCTAAAGATGAAACCATTGATTGAAAATTGCAGTGAAACCATGGTTGTGAATTTGTGATTGATAAGCATCTATAAAAGAGAATTTACCTTCTATAATATATGAACCAAGTTGAGATGTAGAGTTGTAAACAGCCTTTACCCCTACCACTGTTTTCAGGTTCCACCAAAGGTAGAAAGGGACCTCCAGCTTTGCTGGCATGAAGATCGAACCCTTTACCTCTGAATACCCCAATGTCGTCTTCGACTGAGTATGAACCAAGTTGAGATGTAGAGTTGTAGACAGCCTTTACCCCTACCACTGTTTTCAGGTTCCACCAAAGGTAGAAAAGGACCTCCAGCTTTACTGGACATGAAGATCGAACCCTTCACCTCTGTATTCAAAGACAAAGGCTCCAATTAGTGATCCAGTTGGTTTTTATAAGATATCAGTATAAGCATATATATACATATATTTCTTACTTTGTGCAACATGTGGGGCAAATTAATACTTAATTCTTTTACTTATATGGTCCCTCATTTGAATTTTGGATTGTTGTTCCAATAGTAACATAACTTTTTTATTTAAGTAAGTAGATATATTCTAAATACATTACATCCATCTTCAATATTTTTGTTAATATAGATATTCAGTTCTCCTTTTTATTATTAAACATATCATTTTGTCATCTAAACTTACATCGAATGTATATATACATAATAGAAGATTCATTTCATCAAAAGCTACAATTTCAAATGGTAGACGGACAGTAAAATGGACGTTGATTCAAGTGTTATTAAATATAAAGATTTTTATTTATATTTTCCTAATTATGTTCCGATCCCGGGTTGGTTAGCTATACGGCTAATGATATATTTTACTTATGAAACTTAGGGATCTTTATTTAATACTAAGGGGCCTCGTGAAACTCTAAGATGATAAATGACACTTCTATATAGATTTTTAAGCATAACTATGTTATAGTGATAAACATTTTACAAAGTAATTTTTACAAAATAAGTGACATGTGAGATAGTCCAATCAAGCAAGAGGGAGAAAGAATAGAGAGAATACATAAAAATAATTTGATTGATGGAAGTTGTGTTTGTAAAAATTTATAAACCTAAAATTACTCTATTATCTTTAACCCGGTCAACGACGGGGTATAGATCTAGTTTTTATAAAGGAGTATAGATGAGTGCAATCGTTAGAGCAAATACCACTATTGTTATTTTCCTGAAATGTTGATCGGGATTGCTTTTGATGTGTAAAGGAATTTCTATTTCTATTTTTGAGTGAGAAAGTATGTGTTACTTATGTTCTTAATAATTTGACACTAATGTAACCCACAAAGTCCGACTATTATACACAAAAAAGGCAGCTGAAATATTGAATGACAAATAAAGTTTGTTTTTGGCATGAATTGAAGTTAAGTGGGATGAAAACCGTTGCCTAAGTTTTTGTATGTTAAAGCAAAAGGTAACCTCATCCTTCTTGGCTAATTGCCATAATCTTCTGTAATGCAGTTAAGCCGGAATACAAATAAAATGGATTGGGATATATTTGGCTAAAACAACTATAGCTTTTAGTTGTAGCTTGTAAGAAACTTTTAGTTGGAGTTTCAAGTTGTATCTTTTAATGAAAAATTGTTAGCTACATCTTTTATTTTTTAGAAGTTTTAGATATGATAATTTTAGCTGCAACTTAAAAGTGTAAATGACAAAACCCGATATTAAAAGCTCCAACCAAAGATTATGAAAGAGATTATTATGTAATTTTAAAATTAAAAGCTACATCAAAATTAAAAGTTTCCAAAACGCCACTTCAAGTAGCTTTTTATTTTGTAGTTTTTTTCTTTCAAATAAAAACTTAAGCTAGTTGTGTCTAAACAAACTTTTTAACATAATAGAAGTTTATTGTTCATGTTCAAAACTAAAAGTAGAAACATAAAAAAAAAAAAAAAAAAAAAAAAAAAAAAAAAAAAAAAAACACTTAGAAAGTTCTTACCAAATATACCCTTACAAAATTATGTTAAAATATTAAAAAGCTCTTACCAAACTTGTCTTACATAATAATTTTAAAATATACTCCATAGCTTTGTTACATTATACATTTCAGATTTATATGTGTTCACGAGAAAGACATATAGTATAAGCACACACAAAAAGAGAAGAAACCCTTGTTTTCAAATTTTATAGTGCGCGCTTGGCGCAAAAAACATACCTTGTTTTCAATTTTTTTTTCCAAAAAAACATAAAAAACAGAAAATATGTTTTAATTATAGTTTCTAAGAATGTTTTCCAATAAAACAAAAAACAATGTTTTCATTTTTCATTTCCTCCATCACCTTTCTCTCACATCTCTAACATGTTTTTTAGTTTTAATTAGATAGTGTTTTCAAAAATTTTATTTGTCTTCTAAAAAATAAAAAACTAAAAAACATTTTCTACAACCAAATGAGCCCCTAGTGTTTATAACTTGGTTGAAGAAGGTGCAGTTGCAGGATATCGAGTAAGGTTGAGGCGAATAATGGAAGACGCGACCACATTCCCAAGATATAGATGTTCCTTGATATGTATCCCTGTTGTCACTTGATTCAACCCTGGGTCGTAGTATCTCTCAAGTGGCTTCCCCTCTATATCTACAACAATTGCCCCTGCATTTTTCTCTACAGAAGGCCTTTTCAAGTACTTCTCCAAAAATGCAAGGACTCTACGGATGTATGGGTATTTACGTACCATATCCAATTCGTATGTATGCTCCTACCAACACAAGATTAAATGTAAAAATGGCTTAAGAGTGTTAGTTGCCCAGTTTGATTCAACTAAATAGGAACCAAAACCGAAAATGTTAGCCCTTTGTTCAACTCTGTCCAACTTTGTTCTAAATTATTCGGGTAGTAATATAGTTTTGTAATCATAATTTACTATTGATAAAAATGGACAAAAAAAGTGTTTGCGAATCACCTGATTCTACTTCAAAATGATTGAATCAGTTTCAACTCATCATCCAATTTGTCTTGGTTGGGTATAGTAAACACATTGGTTTCAGAAATTTTTGATTCTCATACAAGACTAATTAGCTTGTTCTATTTTTATGAAGAACGAGAGCAAGTACCCGTGCGTTGCGGCGGTGAGATGGTGGGGTGATACCTAGGTCATAGAGTATGATAGGTTATAGGGGTTAATATGTCATAGAGTATGATAATCAAATGCCTTAGCCGTACGGGTTCTGTCCTCGATTTTAAAAATTCATCGGAAGTATATCGAATGACATCTCTAATGAAAGAGCATAAAATTTTAAGAACACCCATACAATTTTTATAATTTATCGATGTACGGTTTTTGAGATAAAAATTTTTAAATGAATTGAAGAAATAAATGATTTATGGAGGAAAGAGAAAAAAGATGATTGGTTGAGATTTGAGGAGAGAGAAAGGTATTATTGTTATTTTAGATAAATATAGAATAGATGAGAGAGGTATTTTGGGGATGTACTTGAATTCAATATTGAAAATTTCAATTCAATGTTGAAAATCTGGAAGGAATCTGCTTTATAATATAATATAGTATTGAAAATTTCAAGTTCAATGTTAAAAATATGGAGAAAATCTGCCTTATAAAATAGAAATAGATATGGAGTATAAACTAACTACTGGCTTACCGTGGGAATAGCAATCCAGTAATGGCCCTCGCCATCGATATGAATGTTGTCAGGCATACCAGGTAATCTATCAATAAATACATCTACTGAACCCTCCTTTTCTCCGTGTATGTAGTGTCTCATGCATCTCATCCTGCAAATATTTTCACCTAAATGTCAAATCTCTAAGTTGTACAAATGAGGAAAATTACCCATTTGACTCGTTACGAACCCAACTAACACAAATCAACCCATTTTAATGTAAAATGGGTTGAAATGCCACATTTACTTAAGATTAGTGAAATCACATTGGGGTTTCGCAGTAGATAACAAAGTCTTGATCTGGAGATATTTCGACGCCATTAGCAAAGTAGACATCTCGAACAAGTACTTTGGTCTGCTTTGTGGAGGGATCATAGCTCATTAATCTACCATACGGCCGGCCTTCTAATATGTCTAATACACAATTTTGCAGATCGTATTTCCATGATGCGTCTGTGAAGTACAATATACCATTCTTTGCGACTGTAACAGCATCTGTCGTTGCAAATTTAACGCCTTCTGCCTCTGTTGTTAATGCTTCTATTTCACCATCTTCCGTTATTTTAAGTAGTCCCTATGAACCGAAAAGTTTAAATATTAATTAATTAGAATTGTTAATTAAAAGCCATCATTTAGCCATCTTAAAAGAGATAATTTGAGTAAGCTATAAAATATATTATCTAGTAAGTTTCTATTTATTATAAAGAAAATAGGAGTAAAGTTAATAAAAAATAAGATGTAATCATATAGATATGGTTAAATTATACACTCATGGGCCAACAACTTCATACTAGAGATAAACGAGTAGAAAACAAGTAGGCATGAGCAAGGGTCAAACCCCGGCCCGACCTGTGCAAACTCTAGACCCAAAAATGCTAGAAAGTGAAACCCAGTGACCCTACTTGTTACCGTATCGGACAGGTCGGTTCAGATTTTGTAGGGTTCGGTTTGATTCTTGGGTTTAAGGCATGGGCGTAGCTATTAAGGGGCCGGAGGGGGCGCCCGACCCCCCGAAATTCTTTTTGCAATGTATGGGATATATTGTTTTTGTGTAAAAAGTTTTTGATATACTCGGTTTCGACCCCCCATTTACCCGAAAAATAGCATTAGGGAAAAAAAAAGTATTAGATCCCGACGACCCGACCCCTTACTCAAACTTTTCTAGCTTCGCCACTGGTTTAAGGAACATTTGTTCATCACTGGTCAAAATCCCGCCCCACTTATGCAAACCCGAAACCCGACAGTGCAACAAAATCAAACTCATGACTCGCCCTATTATCCTATCAGACAAGTTGGTCCAGACGGGCCTGGTTAAGTCTCAAATTTTCAAGTTATATATTCATCTCTAGTATCAAGGGTCTTGAAATATAATAAGTTGTACATGAATAATTATATTTATATAACAACTAATATGATAACCACATAATAACCGAGATTAGATATATTAATTAAATAGAATGAATTGCACGAATAGTTCATAAACTCATTACATTTTAAGATTCTAAACTCCAAAAGATAATTAACATATGTCATTTTCCCAAGTCAAGCTATAGATTGCTACAAGTAACAAATCACCTAAACATGATAGCAATAAATAAAAGCGACATATGCTAATTAGTCCAAATTAGGGTCTAAGTCTATGGTTAGGACTTTTCTTTTATTTTTTTTTCTTTTAGCAAAATAAGCAAATAAAAAAAAAAAAATAGTATTTGTAATTATAAGAGTAGGACTTCTTCTGTTGCTAAATGGCAATGCTAACATAGAAGAATATGGTTAAGATTAGATTTACATCGTCTAAATTTATACTTTTTCTACCATTTAGGTAGAAACCGAAAGCAGCCTCTTTACTTAAGTAAAGGTAAGGTATGCTTACATCTTTACCTCCCTGATACACCGTCGAAGTATTTGGGCTCAAAACCAGACGGAGCAGTTTCTTTCTTTCTTTTTTAAAATTATACTATATCAATTATCATCATATGTTATTGAGATCGAGGACATAGTATTTCTAATCTATTTATATCTGTTTATATATCTACAACTCCTTCATAAGAAAGTCATGAACATGAGTAAAAATATAATTTTGTTCATCCTTTTAGTACAACTACTACTAACCTTAATGCCATCAGCAACATAAACCTCACCAGAGTGACCAAGAGCGAGTCCAAGAGGCCGACCACCCGTGTTAACCCAATCCTCAACAACAGAGTCATTCAACCTGACTCGTTTAACCCACCCGTCAGCACAACCCGTGTATATAACATCCAAATTTCGGTCATACACGATGTCTTCTGGTCCCAACAACTGACCCTGGCCTATCTTCTCAGACCCATGAAGCATTTTTGGGTTCACTTTTGGTATTGAAGTATTTGGTTTTTTGGCTAACTCTTCTAAAGAATAAGAAGCTGCATCAAAGCTATCCAAATGGACCACAAGTAGAGCCAATATAACCGTGCCGAAGGCTGTGATGAGTATCATACGCCATGGACCGGTGGTTTGGGTTATGGTTGTTGATGGGTTTCTTGCATTCACCATATTGTGACTTGATTGAATGTATAGCAAACCTTAGAATTTGTGTGGTTATATTCCAATTTGCTTATATATAGGCATATATATATATACAAGACATTTGACTATATATTGATCAACTTGTTTCTATATTTTATAACTTGATTTTCGTGTTTATACATTAGTTTTTCTAAAGTCATTAATTTTTGTCAGACAAAACATATAAAAACTTTGTCACACTACAATGTTTCTTTGTAACTTTATATATTATACTTTAATATTTGTAGTCAGTGAACAACTCATAACATTTTATGATATATATGACCACAACTTTAACATAAACAAATAAGATGATGCAAATGACAATGTAGTGAATTTTCAAAAATGGTATATCATTTTTTATACTATTTATAATAGCAACAATATTGTGCCTATGTCACAAAAAGTAATTTGTCAAATCCATTTAGGTGTCACAATAGTGTATATCAGTATATGCATATATTTCTAACATTTTTGATGTGATATTATTATTTCTGTTTAAAAACCATTTGATATATAATGGTACAGTTGTAGGCTTGAGTTTGACACAATTATCAAACCTTAAGCTTGGAATTCATCTTGCTCGGTTTAATTACGCGTTTCTTTTAAGCTCGAGCTCAAGCTCGATTAACTTCTATAGAGTATTGTTGTAATTAACTTGAATCAAAACTAGTATTATCGACTCGATAATATGTTCACTTTACTATATTAACTTGAGTCAATTAGATAGTATAATAATAATCTTTATCTTTATATATAATAAAGAAGAATTGTCTTTTAAAACTATTTTTAAAAAAAAGTATTACGTGGCAAGTCTATATTTTTCTTCAAAAATGTTTGATTTTATTTATGATGTCATATGTCATATTTAATATTGTAATATTTTTAAAAATAAATAGCTAGCTTATTAAATGTTTATATTAAATTCTTATTTTTTGATTATATATTTCTTTTTTATGTTTTGTTAATGCAATAAATACTCATACATATATATTATGCTAGCCAACTTAACATCTTCAAACCAAGTTATGATATATCAATTACAAAAATACATATATTCTTTTAACTTTTTTTATTTTAAAATTTTATTTAGTGTCCGGGTTAAACCCGAGATTATTAGCTAATTACATAGATAAAATAAAAAGGTCAAACCATAGAATAACTTAAACTTGAAAAGTCTCACAAATTTTTTAAATCAAATATGATCATACAAATTCTGAAATTCAAATAGACCAAGTCTAAACAAATCTCAGACATTTTTTAAGTCAATCTCGACATACAATACAAGTCGCAAGGTCGAATGTGACTGTGACCTTTAGTTTCTGATTGCCCCCTCAATTTATCCACATTGTCCATTTCTACCCTTTAACTTCAAAACCCCTAAAACCAAAACACAAACAGATTCACAATCTAAAACCCCCAATTCTAAACCCTCGAAATCCTTACACAAACATACTCTCATTGAGATCATTTCTTCGCCATCCAAAATCAGAATTAAACAAAAATGTCAAAGTTACCATCATCACTAAGAACCACCACCAAAAACACCCAATTTTCTTCACCAATTAAATCCTTAATTACACCAATTCAAGATTCACAATCTCAACCTAAATCAATCACCAAAAAACCACCACCCACCACCATAAACAACAACCACCACCGCCGCCGCCCACCACCGCCTCCGCCAATAGTCTTCACTTCCCCTGACATCACCGCCGCCAAAACCCATTTCACAGCTCTCACCACCACCGCAAAGCACCCATCTTTACTAAACAACAGGTTTTGCAATTTAGTCCTTCAATCTTTCACTAATGTCTCTTATACCCTCCAAGATTCAATTTTTTTTCTTACCCATATGAAAAAGACTCTTCCTTTATTCACCCCTGATAAATTTACTTACCATATTTTGTTATGTCAATCTTGCAAGAAACCCGACCCGAATCTTGGTAATGTGGGTCAAGCTTTAACCTTTATGGCCTCAAATGGGTTTGAACCGGATAAAATGACTACGGATATCGCGGTGAGGACTCTTTGTAGTACCGGGCATGAGGATCACGCAATTGAGCTGATTAAAAAGCTTTCAAATAGTGAGGTAACGAAACCCGATATTTATACGTATAATTTTATGGTGAAATGTTTAGTTAGGACTAAAAGTTTAAGTGGTATTAGTTCGTTTATTAATGATATGAGAGAAGATTTTAAGGTAAAGCCGGATTTAGTGACTTATACTATTTTGATTGATAATGTATGTAATGGGAAGAATTTACGCGAGGCAATGCGATTATTAGATATTTTGAAAGAAGAAGGGTTTAAGCCCGATTGTTATCTTTATAATACGATTATGAAAGGTTATTGTATGTTAAGTCAAGGAGGTGAGGTTTTGAGGGTTTATAAGAAGATGTTAGAGGAAGAGCTAGAGCCTGACTTAGTTACGTATAATACGTTGATTTTTGGGTTATCGAAGTCGGGTAAGGTTAAAGAAGCCATAAAGTTTCTTAACGAGATGGCGAAAATGGGTCATTTTCCTGACGTGGTTACTTACACTTCGTTGATGAACGGTTTGTGTAGAGAAGGGAATGCGCTTGGTGCGTTGGAATTGTTGGAACAGATGGAAATTAAAGGGTGTAACCCGAATGAGTGTACTTATAATACTTTGCTTCATGGGTTGTGTAAGGGGAAACATTTGGATAAAGGGGTTGAGTTATATGGTGTAATGAAGGAGAATGGTATGAAGCTTGAGTCAGGGTCGTATGGGACGTTTTTGAGGGCGCTTTGTAAGAGCGGGAGAGTTGCAGAAGCTTATGAAGTGTTTGATTATGCTATAGAGAGCAAGAGTTTGACAGAAGTAGTTGCATATACTACATTAGAGAGTACACTTAAGTGGTTGAAGAAAGCTAAAGAGCAAGGCCTTGCTGTTTGATAATTAGGTCGGTGTGCTCTATATCTTCATGTTTTTACTTTATATGTATTCACTATATAGATTGGTTCGTCACTTTATGTAGTTTTTCTTATAGATACCCAACCCCAATCATTTATGTTCTATAACATAGATTACATAAAGAAGCGAATCGGCTCATTTTTTGGCTGGAAATAGTGGAATTTCTTCCCTGACATAGCCTAGCTTCTAGTTGGATTGTTGTTATACTTTGTAATGTTGTAACATTTTAACTAACCATTGCTGGCCAAACAACAATAGTCACCTACATGTACTAACTGGGTAAAGTTAAAAGTGTCAAGTTGCAAGGGATGAAAGAAATAGCTGGCATGTTTTTTTGATTTTAAAAGTATATGACTTGCATAGAGGATTGCCTTTTATGATGGTTGACACTTGACTCCCCTTCTAGAGGTCATTCTCACTACTGCTTAAGCGGATTTTACACTTTCTTTTGTTTGTGAATTTCATCCAGTGATTCCCAGTGACCTAGTTTAGTATGCAATTGAAGACTTAGATCATAATTTCTTTGAAAGGTGTTTATTTTTTTGTATCGATCTTAATTTCCAACATCAGGAACTAGTGATGGCAACATGGATAGGTTGTTAGACAGGTGAATATAGGTGATCTCTTTTTTCGAAAGGCTATATATGTTTTCTTTAGAGTTGGGTTGACCGGGAAACACTTTTGTCCTTTCTTAGTAGATAAGTTATAAATATTTAAGTTTATTATGCATTCAAAAACATCAGAGTAATCAGAAAGGTGTTTAACTTTTGTGTATTTACTTTTGTGCCCTACATCAGTAACTAGATGTGGCAAATGGACGGGTTGGATGGGTATAATAAAAGGTCAGTATAGGTAATCTTTTAGTATAAGTTGGGTTGACCTGCAACGAAGTTATAAATACATTAATACCTTGCATTTGAATACTGGAAGTACAACATATAACTTATTATTTAAAGTCTACATTTCAATGAATTTAGGAATGTCGTATGCTTTCATAGTACACTCTGGACTACTTTCTGACCCGTTAGTCCCCGTATCTTCCCTTTTAGCTAATTAAGTTGGTTGGACCCGTATCTTCCCTTTTAGCCCAAATTGGCACCTCTATCCATTGTACTCACTTGACGTGTAGTGGATTGGATTCATGCACTTATTAGGGAAGATGATCATGTTATACTATTTGGGGATTTTAAGAAAAGAGTGGAGCTCATAATAGATGTCTGGCTAATACTCAATAAATCCATGTAGTTGGCGTATATATCTTTCTTAACAAGCTTCAGAAACTACAACTCTATGAATGACTTTACGAAATATAACTATCATGTATACCACTCCGTCCCTATTTTTTGAATATTTGAGAACATTAATTGAACACTAATTATAAAGAACAGAAAAATGTACCTTTTAAAACTGTATATCTTTTTTAGACACATCTAACTTGGTCCTGTCATTAGCTGAGGTTTTTGACCTCATGTTAATCCTATCTAACTTTTCATATGTATAGTTACTACTTACTACCAATAGCTGATTGTAATAGTCATTTCTTCAAGGGAAAAAGAACATTGTGAGTGTTTGATACTCATAAAGCACGGTTATTGCCATTTTATCCTTCTTTTCACCATATATTGCACGCAAATATCATTGAACTTGTAGAATTGTTTCACCATTATGAACTTTCATTGAGTTTGGATGTATTGAAAAGGAATTGCGTTTACTATAGTGGAGCACATTTAACTAAACTACGCTTTTTACTAAAACAATGACTTGTCTACTCCGAAAAGTATGAAAAGCATAAGTCAATTTGTCCGTGAAAGTATGTTGCTATTACACCTCATCTTCCTGATAGAATGTGCACATACATCACAATAAAATCGGAAAGCTTGAGTTAAAAATGTCATATAAATGCTTCCTTGCCCTTGCATTCACTGTTTGTCAAAAGTTAGACCATTCATGCAAAATATGTTTTCCATGTGCTGGAAACCGCAGCAGAAAACCAGATTAGATGATTTAAACAGTTATTCAGCTGTTTCTTAACTGTAACCAGGAAATGTATGTGTCTAGAACAGTAAATTTACATTTTTGATTACTGGTCAATCTGTTGATATTACATGGGGCTTAGTTGTATAAACAGATGTATTCATATCAATCTTGCCACTTGAAAACTTGACTACTCGTGTCAAACAACAGAAACTGATTTGCAGGGTTTTGGCCTCACCTAGATCAGACCGAACTCAAATGACTGCTTTAGTTGAGCCATAAATAAGGCGAGCATAAATGATGAGTATGTCGGTTTATGCTGCATTGTTTAGCCTGCTAATCTAGAATACTTGGAAGCTTTTAATTACTATTTTTTTTTTCTTTTTCATTAATGAGAAGATGATGAAGAACACCAGACAACATAGGAAATTTAATAAAGAAAAAGAACCCTAATCGAAAAGGACCATACAACTTTTCAGACGGTTAAAATTTTTACTGGCCGTCAACATAAAACCACTGAACATCTTCAATGATACTAGAACAGTCTCTTTTTAGCTGTGAGCCAAAACCCATCTTTTGAATATCTACTCATTGCTACAGCTAAGAAGATCAAGACCAATGAAATGAACAGTAAACGGCCACGTCTTGATGGTGGAGGCTGATCCATGATATCTTCTTCCATGATCTCTGAAGTCGTCGGGCTAGATGGTTCATCTTGACCCATGAGCTTCTTGTATTCAGCCTCCATGCATACCGGTCCACAGGGCAAGCTTATGGACCTGTTATGAGAGTTTTGTCTCACATAAGTTTTAGCAGCCATTTGGGTTTTATTTTGTAGAAAATGGGTAAAGTCTAATTGCGTTTTTATAGAATGGAACACAAGGAAACATGACAGATCACTAAGTTGATTATGGCATGTGATGAGATCTCCTTAAAAAACGGGTTTCTTGATGGCCAGCAAAGTGTTTAATGACTTCTTATTTATCTAATCCCTATGATCATGCAGTGTTATAGGTTTATTATATTATAATAGATAATAGATATAAACATAAATGTTTGTTAAAACTATGGGATTTATGTTTAGAAATCAAATGGCGACGCGTTTAATGAAATATTGTTCCAGAATACTTCCAATGATGGTGGAGAAGAGCACGCAATATGGAGTCTACCGGACTCCCTCATCCCCCTTGTCCGGTGTGTATTCGGGGTTGTGATGTTGTGTTACCTTGTTTCCAGTATCAGTCGTTTGTTTTGTTTGTTCTATCGGTCAACTTAAACAGTAGTGTGTATGAGTAAAAAGAATAGAATGGATGATGGTTTTAGTTATCTGACTACCATATTGGAGTAAAAATATGAAATGATGAATGATGTGACGATGTTCAACGTATATGTCTTTGTTAAAAGATAAAACAAAAGTTATAGGCCTAGGGCATGTTTGCGTTTTTGATATATTAATTTATATTTTTCATCATGATCTTGAGACCAGTAGATTAGTCCCTGAAGTATACGATTTCTTCTTCTTCCTCACATGAATCTACGAGTATTAACATATGTTTGAACGGAAAGACATGTTGATATGATCGGGTACATGTTAACATGATCATGGTGTTACCACCGTCAATGATATTTCGTAATTCTGATGATTCGTCAGTGATTTAAATTTGTCGTTTTGAAAAAAAAAATGTTTATCGACTATATCCGGATGATGTTTAAAGTCTGGTCTTAATCTTAGCTAATTAATTTTATTAAACATAATCAATCCAAGTCAACCATGCATCTAATTATTTCACTCAATGTGAATTTTCACATGTGGTCGTTTCATACATTGTATCTTTCCAATATAAAAACACTGCTTCCAACATTTTATTCTTGTTTGCCTCTAATTTTACCATATCTCACATGGCTTGTATTATATATCATGAAAATCTCAGTGGCTTTCTAGAAGGATACTTAAGCATCGAGAAAACCATCTAAGCATCGGATTAAAGTATTGTTTAATCTTAATCACGTAATTATACTATATTATATCCCACATTGATCAACTAAGAGTCAAAAGATTTCTTGCTATTCGTGATTATTGATACACTTTATTTCACCAAGAAATATATCAAGATGATTTGGTTGTAAGTTGTAACCTATTCATGTAAAGATCATCAACATAATAACGAATTTTGAACGAGTTTAGTACTTCTGTTTGAAATCAATTGTGATGCCATTTTTATCATACCGGGGATGGTAAAACGTACCAAACCATACCCATATACTGATACATCCGGAACCAATTTCACCAAAATCAAGAACCAAATGCCCAACCAAATGAATTCATCCGTACCTGTATCAGGCTTTCGGTATTTTAAGATTAAGTACTGACTAATTATACTAGCATCATATGTAGAGAGGCGGAACTAGTAGGGGAGCTAGAGGAGTAGAGGGTGGTCGCCTAGTCCAACCGATACAACTGTAATGTAATTTTAATCCCGAAGGTCAAAACAACATGTCCTTTTCTAATATGTTGATTAACATCTGTAATGATTAAATTTTTGTTTTCGTTATGATTTATCAAGATTTGTGTGGGAATTAAGGTGGAAAAGGTAGATTAGATAGATATAACAATATGCAAATGTATAGAAAAATGGGTGAGAGGAAGCAGATACAAAGGAGGTGGGAAGGGGTATTTATACATTATCCTAATATCACTAATACCCCTTCCACACTTAGATAATTACAATTAAACACCACTAAAATATAAAGTTAACAATCTCCCCCTTGGTGTTGAATTGTAAATGGTGCATCGTCATCGATCTTTAAAACTTGGTGATGGAACTTTAAACATTCTGTGGATGCGAAAACTTGAGTTTCTTGTAAAATGTGGAAGCTTGGTATAAATGCGGAAGCTAGGCTTGGTGTGAAGTGCGGAAGTTTGGCTTGACTTTTAGTGTAGATTTGGTATTAAATGATTTGTCACTTTAGCACCCCCAACTTGTCATATGTACAAAAACTTCTCAAAATCTTGCTCCCCATCAATCAATCACTCTATTCAAAATATACAATAAAAAACATACTAAAAGATCCAAAAATGATTTGTCATTTAGCTCCCCCTCAAGTTGAGCATAATCTTCAAAACAACGAATTAACTTATGCATTGTGCTCCCCTCAGATGGGCAATCTATTATGCCACCCTTCAAAAAGGATAATCAATCTTTAAACCTTTTTTTCTCCCCCTCAATCTGAGCATAGTCTTCAGAGCAAAGAATTAAACTTCAAAACTTTCATTGTGCTCCCCCTTAAATGAACAATATCTTCAATCATTTTATTGCTATCTCTCCCCTTCATGATGAATGTGAGAACCACGTTCATCATGTACCAGTAATAGTTAGCATAAAAGGTGAATGGAAAGGTTTATTATGAAGTTTTAGTATTGAACAAAACAGATTTTGAACGGGTTGTACACTGAAATGTGTACAAGCCATTTCCACAACAACTTACTTTAAGAGAATTTTGGGAACCCATTTTAGTACGGGTCCAAAATTCTTACATACTTTCGAGAAATAATGGTAAGTTGTGTCAATTTGATCTACATAGACTGAATTCCACAATGGGGTTTCATTTAAAAATAGTTTTTGTGGAAACAATGGTGATTTGAGGGGGGGAGTTGGAATTTGAGGTCTGGACTTTGGTGGCATATGTGAAAACCAACCATATTGATCTCTAAATCGAACGGTTTTGGTAGTAGGATCCTTAAAAAATGGACAAGTGTTGTATGGAGGGACTGTAGGAGTCTTAGGAAAGTTAGGCACAAATTTCGGAAGGTTGGTTCTGACTTTTGAAGTGGTGGGGGATATCTCTTTCGTGGTTCGATAGTGGTTGATTCGGTCTTTTGTGGTGGTTGAGGAGGTTTTGGTGCAAGATTTAAAAGTTCTGAAATTGAATATTTGATTTGTATTGAGTCACTTGACTGGACTTTTGGTTTGGTGGAAAAAGAGTTGTTTTCTGGTTGTTTCAGTTGATTTGGTGAAAGGGAATCGGGATTAAGGGGCGATGAAGAATTCACTTGAGTTGACAGAGTTGCAAGTTGAGTTTCTAAAGACCGAGAATAAGCTTGAAGTTGTTCGATTATCTTCAGAAATTTTCTCTTTTTACTCACAAACAAAATGGACTTGTTTTGCAATTCGTTGCGAAGTTGAGATATCTTTTCAAGCGAAACAAGTTCGTTCAAATGACTCTCTGTGATTCGATCGGCGATTTTGGAATGAGCTTCTCTAAGTCGATCATATAACCGATTAAACTTTGTTTCCAGAAGATCATTTTCCTTTTTGACGTTTTCAAACTTTCCCAAAATGAGATCATTAGTCGACTTGAGCTTTTTGTTTTCCAATTTGAGTTTCTCATTCTCAAGCTCAATTAAATGAATTTTGTTAAACGCATGTTGTTTGGTTGAGTAAATCTTTGCAATGCAAGGAGTGATATGAGGTTGAATCATTGTAGTTGAACAACATGAACATATCATATCTTTATGGCGTTTCTCTTGATCAAAAGTAGGTTTTGTAGTCGTGTATGAAAAAAGCTCTCTCAAAATGGGATCATTTGTAAAAATGTCTTGTGATGTATGGGTCATCATCTTGGAATCAAAATGGCAGCCGATTAAAGAACCCAAATGAAGAGATATACTTAGTCCAACAACTAATACCCAGTACTAGTCCTTAGCCCAATCACAAAAACCCGCCTAACATAATATTCAGCCGAAAAGATATTTAATCCCAACAAATGACTATTAAGAAAAATTTGTAGTAAGATCACGTGAATTGAGTCAAAGTCCAAATTAATTTTAAAAACAAGATCACATGAATTTAAAAAACGAAACACGTACCCCCACCATCAAATAAAGTGTAATCCGACCCATCACTTTCCCCGGCGATGTCGCCGTGGAAAAACGAATAGGACAAAACTGTGGGCCAACAACCCGCATTAATGACGCTGACTTTTGACCAGACTTTCCGCGGCGACATCGCCGGGGAAAGTAGCCTCGAAAACCGGGATTTGAATTAGACCGTCCGTTCCCCTGATCTCTTCACCTCTTTCTTTCTTCCTTCCTTTATCCCATATTTCTGTCGACTTCCACCCAAAAAAACCCCAAAACCCTCTCAAAAATCAAAAAATCACCCCATTTTCTTCATTAATTCCGGCCACCTTTCCGCTGCGACTTTGCTTTACCACCATCCCCACCTCTCTTTTAAATACCAAACAAATCTCAATCCAATACCCTATCTTCAAAAATCATAACCGGTCGAAATTCTGGCCACCTATCCGGCCGTCGTCAAATATTCCGGCGACTTATTCCGGCGTACGCCAATTTTTGATATGTATTTTCTGATCATTACCCTTTTTTGTTTGCTTTAATTTGTTTTTTTATAGTTTTGGTATATGTTTATGTTTGAATTTTTATAGATTTGTTAGGATTATTAGTATTGTAAATTGTTCTCCCTAAGATTTGTGGTTTGTAATTGTTGTTATTCTTGACCCCATAGGTACAAATTGTTAGTGTTGTCAAAAATCCCCAATAGTGTAAGAAAAACTTTATTAGAAAAAAATTTGTACAAAAAATAAAGTATTATGTAGAAAAAAGTTATAAAAGATAGGTAGAAAAGATTATATAGAAAGAAATATTTTGTATGAAAATAAGTATAAAAGTTGATTATATAAGTATAAAAATCAAGTTTTGACAAACTTAAAAAAAATATAAAAAACAAGGTATAAAAAAATAAAAATAAATAAATAAAATATATATAACTAGAGTAATTTATATAAAATATATATTAAAAATGAAGTATAAAAACTATATATAAAAAGTAACTATAAAAAGATATATATAAAAGTAAGTATAAAAAGGTATTAAAAAATTAATATAAAATACTTGTAGAATATATAACAAAATATAAGTACGGAAAAAAAATTATATAAAATTATAACTTTTACGTATAAAAGTAATAAAAAGCTAAGTTGTAATTTATGAAAAATGTATATTAAAAATGAAGTATAAAAAGTATATATAAACATAACTATAAAAAGATATATATAAAAGTAACTATAAAAGTGTTGTAGAAAATGTAACATTTTAAGTACGAAAAAAGAAATATAAAACAAGGTTACACTAATATATAAATTTTAACTTTAAAAATATACGTATAAAAATAATAAAAACATAAGTTGTATTTAGTATAAAATGTACTAAAAAAATGAAATATAAAAAGTATCTACAAAAATAACTATAACATGATGTGTGTGTATATATATATATATTTTTGCTTGTAGAAAATATAACAAAATTTAAGTACGGAAAAAAAAAGTTTAAATAAGTATAAATAAATATATGAAATTATAAGTATATGAAATTATAACTTTCAAAAAATACGTATAATTGTTGAGTTTAAACAGATGTTGTACATAGTATAAAGAATTATGTGACAATTTACCTTTATCGTATTGTTGTATGTATTATTAATATGGGTATTTTTTGTAATTTACAGTATAAATGGCTACAGTTCATGGTGGAGATGGTGGTAACGACCCACCACGTAAATCGTGGGTGCAAAAAATTTGGGGTTGCGCCGGGGCGGTGGTAAGAAATATTGTTTATATATATATATATATTATTTATGGACTTCATGTGATATGCGGTAAATTTTTTTGTTTTGTAGCACCTAAAAAAGGTCAGGGGAAGAACAAGGCACTAAACCTGGAGAAAGAGTTTCAAGAACATGGTCGGCTTGAAGTTGATTTTGACACGAAAAGGTTTAAGACGTGGCACGCAGTGGGGGATTCGGGGTCTATGTTTAAGAGTTATATAGGGACATTGATTCGTAGTAGTGGGGTCCCTATGACTTACGACTCATGGTCGGATGTGCCGACGCAGGATAAGGCGTTCCTAGTTCCAGCCTTAAATGTACAATCTCTATAATATTATATTATTAAATTGATATTTTGTAAAAACTTGATATATTGCTAACTATTACTTAAAAATTGCAGGAACACTTCAAATTGGATCACTTCATCGATTTGGACCCCAATGATCCCATACGAGGAGCATTTGAAAATATGATCAAGGCTGATGCGCAACATATGTATCAGAACTGGAAAAGCGGATTCAAATCAACCCACTTCGATCATAAGCGGGGTTTAGAGAAGATTTCAGAGTTGGAGGGAGCTGTTCCCGAGGGTATGGAGCCGGAGGACTGGTCTTCTTTGTTGCGCTACTACCAGAGAGAGGACCGTGTGAAAAGGGCCAAGGCCAACAAGGATAACCGGGCCCTCCAAAAACTTGCAGGGACACACGGTCGGGAGTCGGCATCTCAGTATGCCGACCGATATGCGGTAACTTGTTATGAAATTTTTACTTGTGTTTACAAATACATAATCCCTAAATAATTGCTATTTTTATGATAACTTGATGTATGTGCTTACAGCGAGCTAATCAGGGAGTCGAACCTGATCTGGTCGAAATGTATGGCAACAGACACAAGCATGCAGATGGGTCATGGGAACACCCGACAGCTCAAGCTAATTATGTAAATTTCTCTTTTTAAGTTATTAGTATTACTTATTCGTTTTGTCAACCTTATATATATATATATATATATAAGTTATATTTTTAGCATTACTTATTCATTTTAGTTTTACTTATTCATTTTATGAACCTTATATATTAGTTAAATTTTTAGTATTACTTATTTATTTTAAAAACTTGATATGCTATTTTAACACGTTTTTCAGGAGAAGCTAAAGAAGAAGAAGGAGGATGCTGAACAAAACCCCATCCCGACACCATAACCAGATCTTTTTCCGGCTACATTCGGAAACCGGTCGGGCCACCGACATAGCCTAGGGAGGATCGTTCGGGGTGTGGGAGACACAGAGTATGACTATACTCATTTGACCCAGCCACAGGGTACACCTCAGCCATTTGATCTCAACTCCACTCCTCCGCAAGAGCCTTGGTTTGATCCTGATACTATATTTAATTGGTCCGGTCCTGCACATGCTCATGGCTTGCAACATGGTCCCACCTCTGCCTCGCAGTTTACTGTACCCTCTCCGTTCTCTGTTGCATCTATAAACTTGGGAAGTGATTATATAGATTTGGGTAATGATAATGATGAGGACAATGATAATTAGCCATTTCATATTAGTGTTTGCTTGTTATAAACGGTACTCATTTCAACATGTGTGTTAATTCTGTTTGTGTTTTTCTTATAAATTTATATTTTGCCGTGTTGAGATATAAACACAATATAAATAATATAATCAATTATCGGTTGAGATATTAACATACAAACATATAAACTTTTTAAACCACATAACAAACAATCCAAAAATGAATAATCATCCACAATACAACATTAAATTTTTATTATACCTAAGATATATACAACATCTAATGAATTTAGTCATTTATAACAATAGGAGGCCCAGATGAAATCTTTGGGTAGTTTGCATCTATCCATTCTTGATACGCTTGTTCTCGATGTGCGTACATTGATGCCACTGCCCGCGCAACGGGGGTTGCGTAGTATTTCCATTCTGGATTCATGTAAGCCATTGGGTACTCACCTACTAATTCAACTGCAATAAAATGGGATTCTTGACTTACAAGAGCAATAGTTATCGGTTGAGCCAACCGTAATTGATCCAAGCCAGTTTGCATCGGGAACACTGTGTGGGAGTCACGTAGGCTTATGCAATTGATTATTATACCCAGCTTATTGGCCAGGAGGATATGGAAAAAAACTTTACTCATCCAATGGTCTTTGGGTCGCCATTTTTTATAATAAGATGTTCGTAGCGCCTCTAATATGCGTGGGCCCTCGGGCCCATACATTCGCATGTACCCATCGAGGTCAGATTCAAACTCATCGAGCATCTGCGTACGAACCCACTCTGAACCATATCCCTCGTCTAGCCCCAAAGCAACAGCGCTAGCTCGAAATCCACAACTACCATCTCCATCGACATTCTGTGCGCCTACAACGTAAGGTCGAATGTACGCTGGTAACTCTGTTAGTGCCCATATGTAATTTTGAGACAGCCTGGCGTTCCTGATTTCCTCAACATACCCAACCCAACTGGCCTCTGACTCTGCCTCTGACACCATCATTGGAGAATATACAGGTGCATACGTAGGTTGTGTCGGTGGTGCCCGGAACAAGTCATTAACAAAGTTGGCATACGGCTGCTCATACTGGACCTCATAGGTTTGGGACGGGTTCTCGAATGTATATTTTTGTTGGTCCCAATCACATTCGTCACGCAGGGTGCCGAATGTATATACATTTTCGACCCCATAGGATGGGAACAGGTCCCCAAATAAGTTTTGTGTCTCGTTGACCCGGAAGATTGGGAGGGCTCCCCAAAGAAGTTTCGTGTTTCGGGGACACGACATGATTGAGACGGCTCGTACATACTGTGTCGCGCACCCTGCGGGTCATCCAAAAAGTCAGGTGTGCTCGCGAACCGTGATTGGGTGGGCGCATACTCACTTTGTCTGGCGGGCTGGGTGTCTCTGTATGTGGACGCTCCGGAGTAAGGGTCGATGAAGGGAGGAGTCATGGGGAGCTCTTCAGGCCTTAGTCGGCTGGTCTTGGATTTCCGAAGTGCAGGTGGTTTTTTGTTCAGATCAGGCACCTACACCATTAATAAAAAAGAATTACTTAAAATCAGGTATATATATTTGTTTTTTCTTTAATCAACAATAAAGTATATGATGTAATTGGCCTACCTTTGGCGGCTTTTGTTTCGACCCGACTGGTCTTCCGCTTGTACTCTTCTGAATGAGAGGATCTTTCACTTGTGTTTTACCCGGCTTAAACATGTCATTTATCTTCGACAACCAATGTTTCCGTTGGGCCTTGGGTTGCTCAACCAAGAAATTGGTAAGATTACCTACGACTTCATGTACAGCTTCTACATCGTCTCCGTCTTTTACGCATGTCACCGGTGTTAAGTCAAGCTTTCTCCAGAACGGGTCTATCACATTCGGCTGAATACGAGTCTTTGCATTTTTTGTATATCAATATGTATATGACATTATGTCTTTACGATGAAAAAAAAGGTAATAAAAGATACTAACCACGCTGCATGTACTCGGCAATCTTGCAAGCACATGGTAACCCACAACTAGACTGAACATTGCACCCACATTTTTTTAACTGTCTTTGAAGTTGTTTGTCTAAGCGTACGATTTCACCAGCCATGATGTCCAAAGCTTTATGTGAAACCTCTCCCAACAGGGCCTTCATACAGTTGTAGTTATGTTTATACAACAAGGTTCCCTTGCTGTACCCCAGTTGCCCCCTTATTTCTGTCTCTTGACCGATAAGGACAGAATCAACACATTGCAGGATTCTAGTAAACGTGCATTTCCCCCTCAACTCTTCCTTCAGCAGGTGGTGCTCGGCCTCGACTCTGTTTGTGGTGTGGTTCTGATAGTTGAGGTGTTCATCGACCCAACATGACACAAAATACTCTCGGTACGGGGACAACCAATTATCGTTCAGGTACTTGTATACGCTTGGGAAAGCTGCCAGATTATTCTTTAACTCCTTCGCGTAAGAGTTAAACTCGTCAAGAGTCCGAGATTGATAGACTCTTTTCCACCAGAGGTTAAGCCGTTCAATGTCTACTTTTTTCAGCCGCAATGTCGGTTCGCAGTGTTTGGATATGTTTTGCCATATGTGGAACCTACACAACAGATGTTTCGCTCCCGGCATAACAACCTTCAATGCTCTCATCAAGGCCAACTCCCTGTCAGTTAGAACGACATGAACGGCAAAGCCTTCAACAAGGGTGGACTTGAGACATTGTAACACCCATTGATAATTCGCCTCCTGCTCGTTTACGATAAACGCATATGCTAAACTGAAGGTCTTACCCGTTGAAGTCACGCCCACGATCTCAACTAGCGGCATGTTGTAGATGTTGGTTTTATACGTGGAGTCTATTTCAATTACCCAGGGAAATGTGCGCCATAGAGTCATTGATGTTGGATGCATGAAAAAAAGGTTCTCCAACCGTCCATTTTTACTATTTGTAGTAAACTGGTAAAAGTAATTTTTCTCCTGCAGCAGTGAGAACATAACCTGCGAAAAGTGAACAAGATATAGTAAATATGTCACTTCCAACAACGTAGTACAGAATCACCAATTTGATGTTTGTACCTGCATGGGAGTACGCCCTTCTTGGCCCGACCTTCGTCTCGATTTCAGAAAGTTTTTAATGTCTCCTCTTCGAGTCAGGTTTCCCGGAAATTCAAGTTTGAGGTTTACCAGGATCTGACGTGGTATAAACCGCGATCCGATTGGTTTCTCACATATTCCTTTTCTTCATCCATCATCCGTCTCGCGTAGGCATTCCCATGCAGATCGGTAGTTGGATGATGATTGTGTCTCCAGTCCTTTACAGTTACCCTCCAACCACCATCATACCCGGGCCAGCCTTCCAAAGTAAAGGGACAGCCTATCTTGTTGGTCCGTTTGGGTGGCCCAAGTGACCTCTTATCGGGTTGTCCACCGTGGTGACATATTAGTGTCACTTTATTGACCACCTTTAACTTGTTTTTGTTTGACCGTCGTATGACTAGAACATAACCCAACCCCATTACTGTTCTTTGAGCCCACTCCGTCAGTTCTTCGACAGAAGCGAACACCTCCTCGGTTTCTAAGTCTCCAGCTTCGCAGTCAAAATCCCCGTCCGCATCAGGGCTCTCAAACACATCATCTGGCACTTCAATACGTACGTTTTCTGGGTCTACCCAAATATCCTCCAAACTATCCATCTGAAACAATTCAAGTAAAACAAGTCAACATCTATTTCGGTAGGGATACCCTTCAACTCTTGCTTTGTTTACATTAAGTCCAAAATACACAATGATTCACAATTGATTTTTCATATTTTAATATAACTATGGTTAATGATTTACTATCGTGATTTATTAAAAAAAAACCACCTACATAACTGATTGATTTAATTTAATTGAATAAACAATCATTCATAAATGAAAATTAGTACATCATATGTAAATTGGCTCCATAATGACTAGGATTGAATCAAAAACAAAACAATTTCGATTTACAGGTAACATTAATCATATTTTGGCTGGAAGCGAAGTAAAAAATGACTCGGTTATAATAAAGATTGAAAAAACAACAAAGTAAACATAAATTCGATTTATTGTTATTCAAAAGTATTTAACTTAGAAGGGATGTTTTTTAATGAGTTGGTGTATCTAGTTGGCTAGACATAATATTTATATCTATATCCATAATATATATATGTTTACGTAAGATAGATACAGGTTTACGTAAGATAGATATATAAAGGTAGAAAAGAGCATGGAAATATATTACTAATAATATATATATGTATTATTAATATTTTTATACTATATATAAACATTTATATTATAAGTGTATGTACGGATATATTTTGTAAAATGAAACCATTTATACTATATATAAACTTTTATATTATAAGTGTACATATAAACATTTATATTATAAGATAGATATATACCTGAAGATTAAGACTTACAGGAAGAAGCGAAAGCGAATGTTGTTTTGAATAAGCTACTGAAAATAGATATTTATATTAAAAATGTTGTAAATTGCAGGAAGATAGATACATACGGATATTTATATTGAAAATGAAAACGAAAGCGCCTACGAATGTTGTAAATGATCAATAGAAAACGAAAGCGAATGTTGAAAATGAAAGGGAATTCAGTCTTTATATACTAAAAATATACTGTTTGATTTGCGGTGTTGTTTTGTCTTTATGAGACTATCCGCGGCGACATCGACAAGACATTTCCTGTCAACAGTAACAGTCAACATCCAGTTTTATCTTATTCGACTTTCCGTGGCGACGTCGCCGCGGAAAGTTGAATAAGACAAAACTGGAAGTCAACTGTTACTGATGACTAAGACATTCGATGTGACTTTTGTCTTTATTAGACTTTCCGCGACGACTAAACTGGTCGGGATATCCTTTTTTTAGGTCGGCTTACCCTCTGTCATGATTAATCCCATTAACTTTCATATTACTCGTATAACATTACCACCAAATGTTGATAGTTATTACTAATTGATTACCATATAAGATTTTCAAATTTTAAGACACATTAGATTAGATAAATAAATAGATAGATTAGATACTTGCCTTTTCAGCTGTAACCAGTCACGAAGACGAAGTCATACGTTAGAAACTGTGTGAGATTTTATTAGACCACTACGGATCTTGGGCTCTGCCTATACAATAATGAAAAACTATTGCAATACATAGATGTTTCTAAATTGATGATGTACCCTCTACGTAGATCTTGTCATACGAAGGAACAAGTAATGCGTTGCAACACGAAGGCTGTCCGTAACGAAGGTTTCCACAGTAAGGTAAAAAGGATAAAGATTGTTTCCTATAATTTCGGGATTTGGTCCTATCATTTTCGATGGGTAAATAAGGAAATTATATCTCCAGCCTAAGACTTAGGAAACCCTAAGTCGCTTACTTGTCCTCCAAGAATGTCTCCCTCTATATAAAGAAGGTTACGAAGCCCGCTAGAGGCATATAAGATCATACAAAAACAACAAATAAGCTCATCCAGCGTAAAGAGATTCACTCTACCTTTGGGGAATCGCCAACAAACAACCAAAAATATTCATCATCCCCCTTCTAAACCTAAATCTCGGTTTGGTGTACAAACATAAATATCCCTTAACCCTTTTATGTATGTCCTAATTCGCAATTATTTTTGATACTGTGTATATAAAGTTTTCTCTATCTTGCTTGTAGATTGTTTAATGATTTGAGAATACAAAGTTTACAACCCAGTCAAGATGTTTGACTCGCCCATTTAGATAAACTATTAAACTGTTTAGACTAGTTATTTGTTGGGCCAACCATGTTCAAGCATTTTGGTTTAGATATGTATAAAAATAAAGACGTACAAATAAAATTATCTTGGATAGAGACATCATTTGGGGTGTCCTTACCCTGTATTCTCTAAGTTTTTTTTAAAGGATAAAAAGGAAAAAAATTGGATAAAGAAAAAAAAGAAAAAAAGTTATATATCAAAAAGGTATTGAGTTACATGAAAAACTAAAGAAAACAAAACAAAACACAAAGTTAATAGTGTTCTTGAGATAGAAAGAAAAGAAAAGAAAGGAAAAAAGGTTATAATTTTACAATTATGTCCTTTTTTTCTATAAATTTGTTATTAATTAATAAGGGTAAATTAATAATTATATACATAACTTAAAAGTTTTCCATCCAAATCCTTCCAAAAATGGGAGGAAAATTTTTACATCAAAGACACCTCTGTTTTCTTTTCTTTCCCTTTCCTTTCTTTTAAAAAAAAACTCAAGAATGCAAAATAGAGAAATTTTCCAAACCTTTCTTTTCCTATCATTTAAAGAAAAACTTGAGAATGCACTCTTAGTTGTCCATGAATAATTTTTTGCCATTGAAGCTTGTTTATAATTAAACATTTTTTGATATTTGTCCTTACATAAGGGCATGTCCTTAGGCTATCTCCGATACTAGTATTTTTTTTGGTTTATATATTGTTGTAAGGATATGTAAAGATATTTGTATGGTTGGACGTAAAACTAAATTTTTTTAAGAATGTATAAAAATTTTAAAGATTTGTAAAGATATGATGTGACAACACGCCTAAAGACGTCCTTAGCAAGATAGCCTAAGAGATTCCCATTTTATGTGATCTTTAATCTTTTCACTAAACAAAATCAAATCAGAATCAAATGAGTGACAAACAAAAATCAAGCCCAAGTCAAACTCGGGAGCCTCAAATGAAAGATTTCGAGAGGGCCCCGTAAATCTATCTTTGAAATAAACTATATTAATTCGTGTATGTATATAGACGAAATTCCTTTGTTGTAACCAAACAAAACAAAACAAAGCAACAATCGATTTCCTCCATCTTTCCCAACATTTGCGCTGGTCCATCGATGTCTCTCTGATCGAATCTTCGTCTATCTATATTGTCCCTCCTTTAAGCTATCCGACATTTTTTTTATATGCATTTAACTTTTAGTAACAAAAAGTAATACTTACACTTTGTATATTTTCTAGTATACATTTGAGTTGAGAAGAATTCACGTTCCAATCGTATTAAGGAAACATCTTGGGTTAATTAAAATAAAAGGTCTAATTAGAATGCATAATCATAGCCAAAGACTCAATTACGTTCCTTGGTTAGCCTGGAAAAGGAACCGTTGTTGTAAATCTAGACGATAGGGATACTTCTACATCTTGGACGGGTGATGATGTAGATCAGTTAGCGTTGCAAGTTATAGCTTTTTGGTGAACTTTTCTTAGTTACTTTGGCGACTATTGTTGCTGTGATACAACCTTTTTGCTCTAAAATAATTGTTTGGTGTCTCATTTTGCACGACCATATAAAGAAGGCAGATAATAAAACATAGTTAAATGAGAAATGGGGCCAGGAGAGGGAGGAGGTGGCAAGTTGGATATTAAAGAAAAAAGAGCTCGATCGAGAGGATTGGATTTTCAGCGGGTGATTTTTTCCCCCCACTTTTTATGGAGAGAAATTGGTGTATGTGAGTTTACATTGGAATGTACGAGCATGGTATCCGCGCAATGCGGCGGCGGTGGTGTAGAAGACGGTCTAGTGGTGGCGGTGATGGTACTGTTGGTAGTGGTGACGGTATCAAGTGATGTAGGTTGATGTAATTGTGATAGTGAAAAGTTTAGAAGATAAGAGTTTAAAGTGTTAAGTATTAAAATAAGGGTTTATGATATAAATTAATTAATTAAGGACAAAGTTGATAATTTATAAAACACTTTCCATAGAAGGTTTTTATTAAAGGACAATTTGGTAAATTCCCTTGTTACATTTGAGTATAGATTAGTTCGGTACAAAGGTTGGGATTCTCTATCTTTAGTTTTAACTTTTAAGACCATTGTTTTAAAAAGCCCAAAACATAAATACACCTACCTTATATAATAGTGTAGAAATAGAACTAAGTTAACATACATTGCTCTGGTTACATGTAAATGTCTAAAAAATGATTAATATATTACATAAATTTTTATAGTTTCTAACAAATTTCATGTGTATTATATGTAATAAATTTTTAAATCTTATATATTATATATATTCGAATATATATAAAAACATTTAAGTGTCATTTGAAATTTTTTGATTAATCAACCTACCTGACTTGAAAAAGACAAACCTTAGCTCTTTTTAGGAATGGAAGAGTGAATGAAAATTATTAGTAACACAGTAGATAAATTGATTTTCAGAAACTATTAGTACGTTTAGTTCAAGAAAACTCTCTTGTTTTCCATTTTCATTTTCTAAGAAAACATGAAAAACAAGAAACGCGTTAAAATTGTAATTTTTTAGAAAAGTTTTCCTAGAAAATGAAAATTCCCTTTTCCAACTTTTGCACTAAAATTAGAAAACTGTTTTTTTCAGTTTTTGTTTTCACTTTTCTATTTTCTAAACCTAAAATTAGAAAACAAGTGAATTTGAACATGTTTTTTAGTTTTCTAAAATGAAAAAAAGAAAACTCCATCTTTTATTTTGAACGTGTTTTTAAAATTTTCAAGGGTTTTTTAGAAATGAAAAATCTTTTCATTTTCTAGAAAATTAAAAATGGAAAACTTAAAAACATTTTCCCCAACTAAACGCGTTCTATATATTATTTTTTTTGTTTTTGTTTTTAAAACCAAAGGAAGACAATCCAGCTACTTTTTGTTTCACTTTTTTGTATCTCATCATATTATCTATCATAAGTCATAACAAACCTTCCCTAGTTCCCTGTAGTATGGCTGGACCATCAGTTAATATATATGGCGGCAACAGCCAGCAAGTATAGAAAAAAGTCAAAAACCAAAGTTTTACTTGGACCAGTTTTATGTTTTACTTGGACCACTTAGAATTTAGAACAAGTCAAAAGCTCCTTGAACAAGAAACTTTTTAATACTTGTCAAACTTTAGAGATCTCGTCGATATACACATTTTTACCATAAAGAAGATATCATTTTATAAAAGATGCAATCTTTATGCGACACGTATAAAGTGAGAACTAAAGTGTCACTTTGTTAGGCTATGCACATCATCATCTTTTAATTAATTAAAATTAAAAAGAATGTGGTTTGTATCATTTGGGGATACACTGGTGTTGCCCAAATTCCCAACACAACAAAGTCAAAATAGGCAGTATTTTAAAGATATCATATTTTGGTTACATCCATTGACCAATAATGATACACAACAATATATATACAAGTAACTTATGGGACATGGTTAGCATACCAAAATAACAAATTCTAACTATGCCTAGTGTTTCAAAATTTAGCATCAAAAACCAAACAAAATCTATTAGTTTGCCTTGTAGATCACATCCGACGACGTATGAAATCGAAGAATTGCTTAACAAGATCAAGACGGAAGCAACGTCTCCAACGATGTATAGTGGTTTGTCGCATCTTACAAGATTGTATAAATGCATGAACAATCTTTTAACTTCATCAACCACCCAAGTTTTGATGTCTCATGAACAGAAAAAGAAATGGGTCGATGAGTTAGTAGACGAATCGGTCAAGTTCTTGGATATATGTAGGAGTATAAGTGATATGATATTAGAATTTAAAGATCATAGTAGAGATCTTTATTCTTGTTTAAGGAGGAAAAAGGGAGATATGATTAGTGTTAGCATTATGAAATATAATTGCTTTAGAAAAAAAATGAAAAAAGATGTTAGAGGTTTGATATCGAGTTTGAAGCAAGTAGATAACATGATCACTAGTGGTGATGGTGGTTTGGTCGTGATTGATTCGGATAATCACCAACTTGCAGCCATGATCAGGGCGGTTATAGGAGTCGGTGAAGTGACTATTTTGGTTCTTGAGTCTTTGTTGATGTTCTTCTGCGTGCCGGTTTCAAAGCCAAATAAATGGTCACTTGTGGTGTCAAAGTTGACACACAAAGGGATGGTGACATATGAAGATCAGCACGAACATCGGATGCTTGTGAATGAATGTGAACAATTTGATGATGCATTGAGAATATTATGTAAAAACGGATCGACGTGTGAAGTTGGGAATGTAGAGATTGCGCAATGTAGACTGGAGAGACTTGAGGCTGAGATCGAAACCATGGAGAGTGGGTTGGAGTCCTTGTTTAGACACTTGGTTCAAACACGAGTTTCTCTTCTTAATATCATCTCCCAGTAAAGAATAATTGATCTTTTTAGTTAGAAAATCATGTATAAGTATCAAGACTTTTAGCTGATATACTTATGCTTACATGTTTTTGTTTTAGTAAAGATTGTATATAATGAGAATTTGTAGTTATTATGCAAGTAAAGAAATATAGTTCTTTTGATTGATTATTTGTTTGATCCTCTAAAAGCCTTGTATAAGCTTAAATTCATTAGTAGTTACTATGCTTGTTTTAATGTTTCAAATTGTAATTAGCATGTCCATTGAATCAATAATTAGGCTTATTTTTTCAAAAAGTTAAAAATAAAAAAAATTAGGTCACGTAACTATTAAATTTGCCCACTCATATAAAAGTCACTATATAGAATTTGCAGAAATTTTTAAAATTGTCCACTCATATAAAAGTCAAATGAAGTCAGTCCATATCCAGTCGAACTTCATGCTAATCTGACCCACTAACTAGTTTTCAAATGTAAATACTTTTTTCAGATACAGTACTACTAGCTAATTAAACCGGGTTCAACTGGGCTTATTAATAAAAGTTTCATAATATTAAGTTACGTTGATGTTTAATAATTATGAGATAGTTTGTCCATACTCATAACCTCAAAATAGTATACCTTTTATTTCGAATAAATATAATTAACTTATTAACCCGTATAATATGCGGATAAATTGAAAAAAAAAATAATTTATAATGTCATAACAATTATCTTTTATTTAATATACTGAGACTGATTGATAATAATAAGACAATAAAAAGATGGTGATACTATTTTTGAAAATTGACATATAATCTTTTCAAGAAGAAAATAAATTAGATATTACACTTTAATTTACATGAAACTTAAGCTAAAAAAGAAATAAATCATAAATCAATTAGAAAAATGATTAAACTTTAAATAGGGTGACGTCATAAATCAAGACAACAAAAAAGATATATAATTAACATAAAAAAGTCTAACAATGACAAGTAAGCAATGTTTAAAAATCAATGACGTAACAAGAATTTTGTTTTATTTATATAACAGATTAGTAAGTTCTACGGCAAATCTACACTTATCAATAGGGGTGTAAATGAGTCAATCCTGCTTGCAAATTAATCAAATTCGATTCGGAAAAAAGCTCGTTACGAGCCGAGCCTAAACGAGCTCGAGTCGAATTCGAGCTTAACTATTGACTCGTTCACTAATCGAGCTCGAGCTCGAACTTCGAATACATAACTCGAATAAGCTCGCGAGCCTAAACGAACTTTCATATATAATTATAATATAATACTATAATAATATTTATGCATATTAATTAATATATTATAGACTAACGAGCTTTTTTCATTAACTTTTAATATCTGAGCTTAGTTAATTTACCGAACTCAAGCCCGAGCTCGATTTGGTAGAGTTTTTTTTGTCAAACGAGCCGAGCTCGAGTCGAGCTCGAGCTTTTTTAACATATCACGAGCCGAGTTCGAGCATAAACAATAAGGTTCGATCGAGTTTGACCACGAGTCGATCTCGGCTCGGCTCATTTACACCCCTACTTATCAACTTTGAACTTAAAATTTCAATATTGATTTTAAGTTTCAACAATGTACACATTCTATTGCATGATGTACCATACATCATAGCCACATTACATCAATAACTTTCATTATCCACCGGCGTCATCAACACCACCACCAATCTCCGCCGCCGCTACCGCCACCACCGCTGCTATTGCCACCACCACCCGTCACCGCCACCACCGCCGTAGCCATTACGTCACCGCCACCGCTGCCACCTCCATCACCGCCGCAATGCGCGGGTACCGTTCTCGTTATGTATAAATCAAATAAAGATTTCATTCTAAAAGCAATTATTGACGATAAAGTATCCAACCACCAAACTTATATGCATATTAACTTTGTGATTATCATTTCATGAGATCGAGGAACTTGAGATTATTAGGTCTTGGTTCAAAATTGGGTCTGAGCAAAATGCTCTTCGGGCTAGAAATAGGAGTTTTTTTGATAAATTCGAATCTTCTTTGAATTAGAGATGCGTATATGAAAGAGTGACAATGCTATCGAGCTTATATTTACCATTAGGATAAAAGTTTGGACACCCAACACGATATAAGTTAATTCGTGCAATATAAAATTACAACAGCATGACAACATACAACCAAATGTATGTGACTAATTGAAATAATATAGTATATTCGGTAAAGTTAAAACTTACCATCCAACACAAACTTCTTCCCATGTGGCTAAAAGAGTAATCATAAATCATTAGGTAAAGAGAAATGATATTAATATCACATTTCTTAATTAATTTACCTTATGCATTAAATGTTTATTCAGTATTTTGTAATATTTGTATTGTGTGGTAAATTAATAAGTTGTATCGTCCCTTAGGTAAAGTGATGACATATTTGTCTCCCGCAATTGAAGCTATTGAATATTTGCATAGTCACAATACGTGTACCAGATAAATGTTAAACAAATGTGATGAAAACTTTCGGCAAAAGCATGGGCTTTGTACTTTTGTGTTGCAACTCTATTCTTGGAAAATATATAAGAGTTATTTTATCATTATTTATACTATATTATAAAACAATTATTTTTTATTTTCTCACAAAAATTACACTTTCAGATATATTTCACTGCTATGTTTGATTTTCATTTGACCTAGATGTATGATTCTCCGTCATTAAGGCTATCTCCAATACTAAGGATGTCCTTAGGCATCATTCAGCTGTCACATCATATTCTTACAAATCCTTAAAATCTTTTCAAATCCTTAAAATCCTTTAATTTTACCTCCAACCATACAAACATCCTTACATATCCTTACATTTTTCACATCATTACCCATTAATGTAGGTAAAAGGTTATGGACATCCAAAACCATATCCTTGGTGAAGGATAAATAGGCTATGGACAAGTAAGGACAAACATACTTCAATGCTATGAACAAGAAAGGATCTCGACGGATGTGCACAAACTTCTCCATTGGAGATAGCCTAAGTAGTTATTGTGTTAAAGGCCCGTTTTACTGGACTATATATGTAACGAAAAAGAACACAAATTCAAAATGACCATGGTTACATCAGTTTACTTGACGAGGCTTTTAATGCTAGGCTATTTGAAAGACACAGTGATGTTAACTATGAGGAGGTCGTGACTCGTGACAACTCTTGCTTCATCCAACTCTCTTTTTGATGTTCTTAACGTTAGAGAAACAAAGAACATTTTTTATTGAGAATCTCTTAGTATATCGATAAGTTATATATCTTCCATGCATAAAATATTTGTTGTGATTCATATTTTGGTACCATTACCACCTGCATCTAATATTTTAATTCTCGATTGAAGCTAAACAATGTTCTCGATTAGATAAATAAAAAATAAATAAATAAAAAATTTTGATGATGGAAAAAAAAAAAAATTTAAAATTGTGATTTAAAAAAAATTCTCGATTGAAGCTAAAGTGTCCATACATATCTCAAGAGGTGTGCTGTTAAATGGTGGGCATTACTTATTTAAGTTTTGGAAATATGATTCTTTGCACCATTGTTGCTTCTTTAGAAAATGTAAGTGGCATTGTTGCATAATAATTTATGGTCATTTTCTCTGTCTTTTATTTATTTATTCATATGTTTGTTTGTCAGGTAGCTTTTGGGGCACCCATGGACGTGGATCGTTTATTGTCGTAAAATAGTTTAAGAAGGCTTATGAATTATGATGTCTAATTTGTTGTTTAGCAAGTCTTATGTTCACATCTTGCTTGTGAAGATAGATAAAAGTACCGCCCGTTTCCTCTTCTAAAGTTCATGATAACTTAATTTTCCTTATGGTCTTGTGTATCCAGATTTTCCAAATTTTGTGGTGTTGGAACCATGTTAGTGATCATGTATCATTCTTGATATGATAATTGATGATAATTGAAATTCATATGTCTAGTAAATATATAATGGGCTTATTTACTCTTAAAGACGTAGTATAGGATTTCTCATTAGGTGATTATAAGTTTGTAACTAAGAGGACTAATGGTGCACACATTAAACACCAAAGGGGTTTAATGTGTAAATACTCTCCTTATATATAGAGAGTTATTAACCCTAAGTTAAGGTGAATCATTACACACATAATACCCTAATTTCCGTATGTTTTCTCCTCTCTAATTCGTGCATTAAGTTACAGCCGAATTATTCATCTCATTATTACTCAATCACCTTGTTTTGGAAACCCGAAATTAATAGCAATTATGCTTCATGCTCTTACATGTTCCACGGTACGATATGGGATGTTTTATCATTTGAATCGAATAATGTTTATTATAACATGTGTTCCTTTTGCTTTGGCTAATTGTTTTTGTGCTTTTGCTGTTGTAGAGGTTAGGTTGGTTAGTTGTTTCGACCATGTTTTCAAGCTTAGTGCTTTTTGATATCTGTCATTGTTTTTGCGTGCGACATTCCTATCCTAACAAACCTTAGCATTAATCGGTATTATATGGTTTGACTAGAGTTCATGATAGTATGTAAGTCTTGGGTTGACTTTTCGAGATGATAACCCAATGGAGTTTTCTCTTAAATTCTCTGCGATCACATTCTACTCGGACTACTCGGACTTTAATAAGGCCGTGGGGTTAAATCTTACAAAAATTTACCACTTTACCAGCCATCTCAAATTAAAATTGAAAACAAAATTGAAATATAAATATCAAGGGCAAGAGTAAGAGTAAGAAACAACTTATCTCTTTACCCATAATACTTTACAAGATCCGCCATGTGATATTGTGATGTATCCCTATTTCAGACTTCACTTTCCATCATAATTCTTGGAAAGTAAATACAAGATCAACATCTCTTGGTTTTCTGGGATTTGTTTATATCATTTATACCTACTCTAAAAATTCATTCCAAATAGCTCAAATAATAGACACCTACCAAAGTTACAACGTAAAAAGTCTCTTTTTTCTTTTCCTAATAGTTCTTTTTTTTTTTTCCCCGAACATTACCTAATAGGTTTTTACCTTATTCAAATATTGATGATTTTTTTAGTTGATATATGTTTCCGTTTAACCCGTTTCAATATTTTTGCTTACCTTTAGGTTTATTTTATTATTATTATTATTATTATTATTATAATTTTTTGAACGATAACATTAAGAATACGTATTAAAACTTAATATTATAAAAACTCTATATTCTTTTACATTACATGATACTAGCTAATTATATTCCTTTACATTGCATGATACTAGCTTTTAGTGGTCTAACGGATGAAGGGTGTAGTGTCATTTTTTAAAAATTTTTTTTGCAAGTTTTGACAACAAGATAATCAAATTAATTTACGACACGTGACAAAACTTACATCAAATGATATTGGCTGCCAACCAAAAGGTTTTTCAATCAAGATACGCCTTGTCTAAGTGCCATTTTATATCTAAGAGTAAAAAAAAACCATTTTCCCTGAAAGAAGTAACTTTGGGCAAAAGAATTAAATTTAGCTAAGTTAAAAAGTAGCTACTTTTTCATATATCCAGTAAAACTTTTTGAAGCAACTTCTCGGCTATATCTTTTTTTTTTTTTTTTTTTTAACAAGTATGTTGCTAGCTGCATACTTCTACCATGATTTTTAGGGGTGAGATTTTATATTCACACACGGAAGATTGTGAGAGGAAAATTTAGAATCAAGTTGCTTCTAGCAGCATTTTTGTTTCCCTTTTATTTATTTATTTATATATTTTATATCTATATTATATTATGTGTATGTATCTAAAACTGAGATTTTAACCTCACACAATTATCTTATCTAACAACACCAAAACCTTTACAAACTTACTCTTACAAAACCACCAAACATAACCATGCGACTCCTTGTCTCCTCCGTACAACAGGTGAAGCGTGATGTTGTGGTCTATGTGCACGTGAATATAAATTTTATATCCAACTTTTTAAAAAACCCTCATTTTTTCTCATCAAAAATAAAATAACTTTGGGCAAAAAAAAACCTAGCTAAGATACAAAGTAGCTCCCTTTTTTCATATATCAAGACAGAATCTCTTTAAAACAGAGTCGACACGAAGTAGGTTTTCAAGTATGATTTTTCCAAGCAACCAGTCAGATCATGGCTAGATATCTTTTCTTTTTTTTTAAAAAAAATGAAAATTTACATAAGGTGTGTATATATCCAGGAATTGACATTTTAACCACACAAAATTATCTTATCCAACAACACCAAAATCTTATACAACACTTACTCCTACAAAACCACCCAACAGAACTATGTTGGCTCCCTGTCTCCTTACACCCGGTAAAGTGTGGTCTAGGTGGGCCTGAATATACATTTTATATCCTATAGTCAAAAACCCTCCTGTTTCCCTCTCATCAGAAAAGAAGTAATTTGGGCAAAAGTAATCTAAGATATAATGTAGACGGAATTTTTGTCCAAGCAACTTCTCAGGCCAGATCTGGATATCTTATATTCTTTAGTTTTTGTATATTTATATTATTAAGTGTGTGTATCTCTTGATGGCACTAAATCAACCATAATGAAAGAAAAACCTAGCAGCATTATATTATATATATATATATATATATATATTATTTTCATGTAACAAATTATGTTTTTTATATATGTTTATAATAGTCTAATATTTTAAAGTTTTTGGTTGAAAAGTTTATATTTTTTGAATGATATTTGGTTTTATAAATGATATTTGATTTTTTTTACTATTATTTTTCACTAAATATAAATATTTTATATTTTTTACTTAGTGCGCTTTTTTTTTTTCTGGACGTGCCCTTTTTTTGCGACTCTCGCCTTCGCCGTATTTGGGGTCTTTGCACTTTGAAGTTGCCTTCGTTTTTGACAACTATGGCATTTGCTATATGTTTGTCACCCAACATTTTTGTTGTTGTGCTAATATTATTTGCAAAGTATAACACTTAACCGTATATCTTCAAAATTATAAGCTTTTGTGAATTAAATATATGAAGATCTAATATTGATAACATTATAAATCCTATGTCCAGTGTTGGACACGGGTCAAAAATCTAGTTTATTACTATTTAATAAAAAAAATCTTATCAAAAAACTAACTTTAGTTTATAAAATTTAATATTAATCTATAAAAAAGTTATTATATTATAAAATATTAATAAATACTTTATATAAATTTTTTATTTTGAAAAATGTATTTTTATTACTAATTAAAAAATATATGTTTTAATTTTTATTATTAATATTATTATTATTATGAATTCAATTTAATTTCAGTAAACCAAACAAATAAGATTATAATTCAATTAGATTTTAATTGCATCAGGGTCCAATCCATTGAGATTCCAAATACATCAAATTCCAATTCCTTTGACGGATTTCAATTCCTTTAAAAAAATTATGTCAACCAAACGGCCTCTAAGAGTTTCTGCAAATTCTATCGACTTTAATAATTAGAGATAAATGCATTTTTGGTCCCTGTGGCCCCTAAGAGTCATTGTCTGGTACCTTTCATGGCTGCTTATTTTCAAGCAATCAAGTGAAAAAGGATGGCTTTATAGCTTCCTTGTTATGTATACATATGGCTTTTAATGAATGCACATACAATCAAATGATCTGTTAATATTTAATTGGGTGGTGGTTAGTTGTGAATTGAAGCTTTAATTCCCGTGATTGATAATTTGATACAGATTACCCAGTCATAAAAAGGAAAAGAAACTTCACATTTGTTCAGTTTTGGAATTCAATTATCACTAGTTTCTGTTGAATCAATAATTAGGTCACCTAACTACCTAAGTATGCAATAATTATTAGTTAAATGCATTTTTGGTCCCTATGGTTCGTCACTTTTTACGACACTCCCTCCCTTGTTATTTTTAGCATTGGTGATCCCTGAAAATATGCTTTTGATGCAATGAGAGTCCCTGACTCTCATAAACGGATATGTTTATTCATGTCATCTAGCAGGCCCACGTGACTATCTCGTAATGGGCATTTACGTCTTTCAACCACCACACCAACCACTGATACAATAGGACACCCTTTTTTATCCTCAATATTTCACCCCCTTTAATTTCATTTTCCCACAAAATCAGAAACCACACACTAATCAAGATCAAAAACACTGATTTCTTCTATATCAATGGTGATGTGTACTTGTGGTTCTTCATCCATTATTCGCACCTTGAATTCCAAAACTGAGCAAATGTGAAGTTTTATTTCCTTTTTATGACAGGATAATCTGTATCAAATTATCAATCGCGGGAATTAAAGCTTCAACTCACAACACCACCCAATTAAATATTAACAGATCATTTGATTATATGTGTATTCATTAGAAGCCATAGACTTACCGTGTCATGAATACATAACAAGGAAGCTATAAAGCCATTCTTTTCCACTTGATTGCTTGTAAATAAGCAGCCATAAAAGGTACCAGGCAATGACTCAAAACGGGACCGTAGCATTCCTATTGTTCGAATAGACAAACACTCTGACCATATAGCATATTTAGAACATAACTGACATCGATATAGTATCCGTTTGCAAAATAGAGGGATAGAAGCATGATCAGATCCAAAAATTTACAAACCTCTCTAAGATGACCAAATGCACATAAATACTTCCCCATAAAGTAGATAATACAACCTGCTACACATTATGTGTGTGTTAACAACTAAATAGGAAGTATTGAGACAATACAAATAATCAATGCTAAAAAATCAACGGATCACCATTGATAAAAAATCAAGGCAGGGATTGCAGTTGCAAAAAGTAACAAACCACAGAGACCAAAAATGCATTTATCTCTAATTATGAAAAGTCGATAGAATTTGCGGAAACTCTTAGGGGTCGTTTGGTTGACAGAATCTTTTTGTAAGAATTGAAATCCGTCAAAGAAATTAGAATTTGATGGATTTGGAATCTCACTGGATTGAAACATGATGCAATTTGAATCTGATTGAATTATAATCTTTTATGTTTGGTTGACTGGAATTAAATTGAGTTCATAATAATAATAATAATAATAATAATAATAATAATAATAATAATAATAATAATAATAATAATAATAATAATAATAATAATAATAATAATAATAAAAAAAATTAAAACATATATTTTTTAATTAGTAATATTAATACTTTTTCAAAATAAAAAAATTTATATAAAGTATTTATTAATATTTTATAAGGTAATAAATTTTTTATAGAATAATATTAAATTTTACAAACTAAAGTTAGTTTTTTGATAAGATTTTTTGTATTAAATAGTAATAAATTTTTATAAGATAAAAAGTATTTTTATACAATAATATTATAATTTATAAATACTTATATAAATATTATTCGTATTTTTAAGGTAGTATTTTTAAAAATTTATATATGTATTATTAAATTTATGTAGTAGTGATATTTTTTTACATTAAATAATATTAAACTTTACAAGATAAAATTAGATTTTTATATTAAAAATGAATTTACTAAGTAGTAATAAACTTTATAAGTATTAATAATCTTTTATAAAACTTTAAACAACTTTTATATGATACGAAGTAATTAGTAACAATAATATTATCAGTGTAATAATAATAATCAGTATAGTTTTATAAATATAATAAATTTAACAACAATAATAATGATATTAAAGATAGTTTTGAAATACATTATAATAATTTTAATAATTAGAGAATAATTATAAAAGATTTAGTTTTATCAAAACTTGAATTACAATGAAATTCCAAACTTCCCATGAGATATATGAAGGAATCTTGAATTGGAATTTGAAGGATTCCAATTCTAATTCCAATTCCATACGAACCAAAAACTAATGGAATGGAATCTGAATTCAATTCTGCCAATCAAATAAGATATGGAATGAAATTCAGATCTCAACTAGATTTTAGATCTGTGTCCAACACTTGACATTATACTTACGATATTATCAATATTAGATCTTCATACATTTAAGTCATAAAAGCTTATAATTTAAAAAGATATACGGTTTCAAGTGTTATAATTTGCAAGTTGTAGTACAATAATCATAAGTTCGATGCTACAATAATTCCTCTATTATAGAATTATTTGAAACAAGTTGTACTCATAATGTGATATTATTATGAAAAATAATTAAGAATTAAATTATAAACATATTTGTGATCGTTTACTTGACATGATGCGGACCCATAACACGAATAGGTTTATTTTCAATCATCTGTCTCATGTTATGTGATTCATATTGTTCTGCGATCGTCTCATGTTATGTGATTCCTATTGTTCTGCGATCGTCTCATGTTATGTGATTCCTATTATGTTTAGGATAAAAATGTTGTATATCGTCATATGTTATTATGCTTGGGATAGATATATAAAGTTTATATTGTGTTTATATTAAATATACAATTAAATATTAATATTTATAATCTATAAGCTAAAAATAAATATAAAATAAGTATTTAGGGCTAAAAAGTGTAAATTATTGATGAAAAACAAAAAAGTGTAAATTAATTAGACTTTTTCTACAAGTATTAATATAAATACTAATATAATATTATTTGGATAATGATTATTAGGATTTTTAATTTATAGTTAAATTCAATGATGAAATCAGCGATAGTCAATTTGAAAAATTGAATGATTTGATTGGTTAATGAGTCATTAGTTCAACTGTCTTATAGTGTGTGTGTGTATATATATATATATATAGATTTTAGACCCGTGTCAAATACACGGGTTTTACAGCATTATCAATATAAGAATTAGTATATGGAATTAAAAAATACTTATACGTTAAAATGCAAAAATATACTTAAAAAATATTTGCGATATTCAAATGTAATTAATACTGAATGCAAAATAAAATACTTATATATATGTTAAAATGCAAAAATATACTTAAAAATATTGAGATATGCAAATGTAAATACTGAAAGCAAAATCATATCAAGGTTGGATGATGTAGTATGATTTATTTTTTACAAACTTTTTCAGATTTCATGGATTTTCAATGATTCCATTTGTTGTAATTGTATTTATTTTTAAATTAGGTTAAAGTGTAAATTGGTCATGGAATACCAAAAAGTGTAAATTAATTATTTCTATATTGGATTAAAGTGTAAATTAGTGATTGAAAACCAAAAAGTGTAAATTTAATTTAAACATGTGTTGATTTAAATAATTTTGAGAAATTAAAGGCTGTGATTGGTCAATTGAGGTTAAGTCAGCTGTCTTTTAGTATATACTAGATATTAGACCCGTGTCCAATACTGGACACGAGATTTACGATATTATCACTATTAAATTTTCATACATTTAAGTCATAAAAGCTTATCATTTTGAAGAAATACGGTTTTAAGTGTTATATTTTGTAAGTTGTAGTAGAATAATCATAGGTTCGTCATTATTATTATTAGCCTAGACATATTGATGGAATTGTTTGTCATAGTCATTCCACAAAACACATGCTATATATAATAGTTTCTCCATTATAGAATATTTTGAAACCAGATGTACTCATAATGTGATATTATTATGATAGATAATTAAGAATTAAAATATAAACATATTTGTAATCTTGTACTTGACATTCAAGTATATGTATTTAATCATGATGCACATCCATAACACGTATAGGTTTATTTTCAATCACTTGTTCTATGATAATATGATAACAATTAGGATTGTTTTTATATCATTTGATAACAATTAGAGCTCTTGATTTGAGTGACAATTGTAACTTTAAACATTAAAATGCAAAAGTCAAAACTAATATACAAAAAAGGAGAAAATTATGTAACTTTTTGATTTAGAGATAAAATAAATCTTAAATGGAGTTTATATTCATTTGAATTTAGGATTCAAGTACCCACTGTTGTAAATCGTGTTTGGTTCTATGATCGTCTCATGTCCTGTGATTCCTATTATGTTTAGGATAATGATGTTATATATTGTTATCTGTTATTATGTTTGAGATATGTAACTAGAGTTTATATTGTATTTATATATAATATTAAACTAAATATTAATATTTATAATTATAAAAATCTAATTTAATATTTGTTAATAAGTCATTAGGTTTTCAAATTTGTTTATTAAAAATATTTCATATGTTAAATATTTTTAAATTTAATTAAATGATTGTAATATTTACAAAATTATCTCAAGTGGATGGCTAAAACGAAATATAAAAAAAAATCGCGACAATAGCCAATTTTCGTTGCGATCGTACCAAAATAGCCAAGGTTTTTCGGATTATCACAAAATAGCCAACAAAATCGCAACAAAAAATGAAAATCGCAACAAAAAACGCGAAATCGCAACAAAAACGCGAAATCGCAACAAGAAATGCCAAAATCGCAACAAAAAATGCCAATATCGCAACACAAAACGTGAAATTGCAACTCGCAACAGTTTGACTTTGACTTTTTTTTTATTTTTTATTTTTTAAGGATACTAGTTTATTATATAAGACATAAATAAAAAACTTCAAATAAACCCTAAACTTTCATTAATTTTAAAAACACAAATACAACTAAATAAAACATAACATTTAAAACATAAAATATTAAGAAATTAAAACACACAAAACATTAACCTACAACACAAATACATAAGAAACATACTAATAATCCTCTAAGTTAACAGTACCGAAAGTAGATGATTGTGAAGTCGATTTTGATTTCCCTTTTGATTTTGATGAAGATACATACTCTCTTGGTGGAGGAAAAGATGTTTGTGATGGCATCGGTGCACCACAAGTCAGCCTTGTATGACCACTTTCCTTACAACGACTGCATGTTGTTGTCTTTTTCTCTTCACCCTTGGACGGTATACGATCACGATTTTTGGGTCGGCCAGGTAGTCTTTTGTCCATGACTGGTGGCAAAACGGTTTTTGAACATGATATACTAATTAACTTTTGTACTTGTATGATCAGAAAATCTTGAAAAAAATCTTATTTTTTTATGGATAGAGTCGCAAGAAATCTTATCCCTCTAAAAAAAAAAAGTCAGAGTCAAACTGTTGCGAATTGCGAACTGCGAGTTGCAATTTCGTGTTTTTTGTTGCGATTTCGCGTTTTTTGTTGTGATATTGGCATTTTTTGTTGTGATTTTGGCATTTCTTGTTGCGATTTAGCGTTTTTTGTTGCGATTTTGCGTCTTTTGTTACGATTTTGCGTTTTGTGTTGCGATTTTGTTGGCTATTTTTGTGATAATACGAATAACCTTGGCTATTTTGGTATGATCGCAACAAAAATTGACTATTGTCGTGATTTTCTCTAAATATAAATTAAGTATTCAGTGCTAAAAAGTGTAAATTATTGATTAAAAACAAAAAGGTGTAAATTAATGAGACTTTTTATATAAATTAATATACATATTAATATAATAATTAATATTTGGATAATGATTATTAGGATTTTCAGTTTGTAGTTTATCTAAATGATGACATTATCAAAAGTCAATTTGATGAAATCGAATGATATAATTGGCTAATAAGTCATTAATTCAACTGTTTTATAGTATATATTAACAATAACAATTAAGATTAAGATTCCATCAAAGGAATCCTGTGAACCAAATACCCACTTAAAACTTTGCACTTAAGTGCTTCAACGTCAAATGAAGACGGCCCATTCCAATCGGGCCTGTTGCTAACCTAATCCATTAACTTGTCTTTGAAGGCCCTTTATTATTAAAATTCTTGAATAACACTACACCATAGAGTAAGTAGACGAAATTGGAGGCGGATGACTCTTGAAAACCATCAAATTATATGATCAAATAACACTCGGCTCTCGGCTTATGAAACAGGCCAAGAACAGACCTATGGAAAGGATTGATTCGTGTCAAAAATGAATTCAGGGGACTACTGTACACCATATGTTAGAAGCGCTATCACAAGGTTGGAGAACTCGTGACTCGGACTCGACTCGGCGAGGAGTCATGAGTTTATTTTGGGTACTCGGCCGACTTGGAGGAGTTTTACAACCTTGGCGCTATGAGGATAATCTCATCAAGCCCAAATTATACAAAATCCAACTAGGATTTCATCTAAAACCAATTATTGACGATAGAGTAGCTGACCACCAAACTTATATGCATATTAACTTTGATATTATCATATTCTGAGATACGATTGAATTTGACACTTTAAAGTCTTGGATTCAAAATTGAGTGTGAGTAGAATGTTCATCCCGACTAAAAACAGGGGGTTTTTCTCACACAATTTCGGTTTTTCTATGGAATTAGAGATTAGTATATGAAAAATAATGCCTCGCCCTAAAAAAAAAAGTTTGCACACCCAACACACTAAAAATTAATTGGTGCAATATAAAATCCCAATAGCATGACAACAAACAACCAAGTGTATGTGACTAATTGAAATGATTCAGTGAAGTTAGAACTTACCTTCCAACACAAACTTCTTCCCATGTGGCTAAAAGAATAATTATTAGGTAACTAAGGACGCATTTGTCTCCAGAAGAAGCTATTGAATACTTGCATAGTCATAATACGTGTACCGGTTAAATAAATGTAAAACAAATGTGATGAAAAGTTTCTTGAGCAAGTAAGCTAATATATGTCCCTCTCTCTAAATATTCAATCATAAAGTAAAAAAGATACCACTTTTAAGAATCAATCTAAAGAGGCCACGTATGTAAAGGGAAACTCAATTGTCACATCCCACTCTTTACCAATAATATTGATAAAAATAAGTCTTATACGAGTATATCTTTCAAGGATACAATTGTGTTGGCCAAACATCCAACACAACACAAAGGTAAAAAAGCCCATGCTTTGCAGAATTCATATTTTTATATCTATGGACCAATAATGTCATACTCATTAGAAAGTTTATATATATAACATACCATGTATAGAGGTTAAGATTATTAGATTACCATATATAACAAATAGGAAAAACTAAGTTTGCCTTACTTGTATCATGGCTTCTGCTTCAAAATTTAGCATCAAAAACCAAACTAAATCGATTAGTTTACCTTGCAGATCGCATCCGACCACATGTGAAATTGAACAGCTACTTAACAAGATCAAAACAACAATATCTAGCCCATCTGCAGAAGTCATTTGCAGTGGTTTATCACAGGTAGTAGAATTGTACAAATGTACGGATGATCTTCTAAATTCATCAACTACCAAAGTTTTAATGTCTAATGAACGAAACAAGAAATGGGTTGATGAGTTAGTAGATGAGTCTATGAATTTGTTGGATATTTGTGGGGGGATTAGAGAAATGGTGTCAGAAATCAAAGATCATATTAGAGATATTCATTGTGTTCTACGTAGGAGAAAAGGAGTGACAGTCATTGAAGACAATATCGTAAAGTATAATTGCTTTAGGAAGAAAATGAAAAAAGATGTAAAAATGATGGTAACAAGTTTGAAGCAAGTTGATAACATGATCATGGACTACGGTGGTTCGGTGGTGGTTGATTCAGATAACCACCACCTTGTAGCCTTGATTAAGGCGGTAATAGGAGTTAGTGAAACGACAACTTTTGTTTTTGAGTCTTTGTTATTGTTCTTTTGTGCCCCGGTTCTAAAGCCAAATAGATGGTCCCTTGTGTTGTCAAAGTTGATACACAAAGGGATGGTGGCATGTGAAGATAAACAAGAGCAAGGTGTTGTTGTGAACGAATTTGAAAGAATTGAATCCACATTGCGCATATATGGATCGATAAATGAAGTAGACGATGTGCAGATTGCACAGTGTAGATTAGAGAGATTGGGAGCTCAGATTGAAAATATGGAGATCGGGTTAAATGAAATATATCGGTGCTTGGTTAGAACAAGAGTTTCTTTTCTTAATATTATCTCCCTGTAAACGTTATCTTCTGAGTTACGATTAGGAACACGTACTACATAAGCATCAAGACTTTTACACAATATGCTTATGGTTTCTATGTTTTATTTCAAGAGTACATGTACATTGACACAAATTTGTACAGTAGTTATGAAAGTCTAGACATATAAATCTCTTTTGAATAATAATCCTTCATTCGATCCTCTAAAAGCTTCTGAACCTAAATATAATGTTATCTTGGGATGTCTGATTCTCAAATTCAATGATAGAGATCCTCAAAAACGACCATAAAGACGGTTAAAAACTTGAAATTCTGGCAATAATCCCAACTGCGCCCCCCTGCAGGACAACCTCAGGTCAATTATATTACTTCAGGTCCATTTTACTTGCTTAAAAAGTTAGAAGCTAAATACGTCGAATCAAACTTACTTAGTGATCCGCGTAAATTATGGTCCAACCGGCCAACTGATCCACGTTCGTAATGAACTTTTCATAATTATATTAGGTTCCTCCTTTACAACATGTAGAACAGAAAATAAATTTGTATGTGATCAACTATTTATCCATTGATAAGTTCTGTTAATATCTTAATTCACATTTTGTAGGCGTAAGCGGATTTTTTTTACTTTTGGTCAAAGCTGATTAATATAAATATGAAATAATAATTCCATAACTATTATTCTACCGTAATATATGAATGGCCAACTATGATTGTAAAAAAAGTTTTGGAAAACAAAATTTTAAAAATTTATCCACCACCAGGACACGAACCTGGGCCTCCTCAATTAAGTGGAGACGTGCCATTCCAAATTTGGTTAATTGTGCTATAGCGGATCTTGATTATTTGGTTGCATATAATTAAATTTAACATATGAGACTAACAGATTTCTACGCCAAAAATAATTAAAATTTTATAGACTAATTTAACTATTATGAACGTGTATGGGATTGGTTATGGTTTAACTAGTTGATTTCAATAATGATTATTTTGACTCGTTGATCTTGGCATATCCATATGAATTTAAAAGAATAGGATATCGGGGATTTTAAAATTTTTTTTTTCTGAAGAAGGCGTAAGTCTCCAGATTTTGCAGTAACCAGCAAAGAGTATAGTGATTCCTTCAAGCTCATAACAGGGATCCGGGGGGCTCTGCAGATTCAACCCGCTTGAAAGCACACACAAAATGTTACATACATCGATAACGGTTTTGACACAAAACGTAAAAATGTTATCTAGGGATGTCTCATTCTCTAATTCAACGATAGATATCATCACAAAACGATCATAAAGACGGTTAAAAACTTGAAAGTATGGCAATAATCCCAACTAAGCATGGTTTTTTCTGCAATCCATTATTTTTCTTCCATTTCATGTTTTACTTGGTAAAGTACTCGTATTTCGGTAGTTTAGGCAACAATTTGATGTTTGGGGCATTTCTTATCGTCTTTAAAAACAACAAGCCAAGATGCTATATAATGATCGAAAATGTATCTAGCTAGTGTCCTTTAGTTCATTGTCACACAGGCTCGGATTTTTCACCTGAACAAGGTATGCAAATGAATATCCTATAACTAGAATTATTGATATATGTTCTGTTTTGATAGAAAAAGAGTTAATATTAATTGGTAGTAAATTACTGATAATGCATACCATTACCTAATATGATGCACAATTTCATACCTAATACTGTAGTTTATAATACTTACAAAAGGCAAAAGTTCTAGACTGTATTAAACAAGTTCTAATCATCCAATTAGAACAGAACATATCCATTTTGTTGTGTAGTGATACAGAGTATAAAATTGAATGTAGGAACAATAAACACTTAAAAAATACTCCTATACATAACAGCAGGCAAAGAGTGGAAGTCAATACTGAATCTGAGAAAACATATAAACAAAAAGATCTAAATAGCTGTCATAAATAGTATATGGAAACATGAATGAGACAACCCAAGCATGCACACTTATAAAATACATATATTCATTCATATAATCTATATAATCATATACTTACCATCTATTGAATCTTGTCTTATGCAAAAGGTTCATGTCATCCACAACTGTTTTCAAGGCTTTAATGGTGATGGCCTTCCATGAATTCGGTTCCAATAGTCGGTGACATCTGTACATAAGCCCAAATAACATTTATATGCATGTCACTGTATTATGTCTACTTAAAGTGGCTGTGCTAAACACATATGTAATTTCCATTTAGCATGTACATCATCCTTTGATACATGAACTATATGGTTTTTTCGATTAGTGTTTGAAGTTTAATAAATTTGGTTAAAGGTTTCGACTTTTATAAAATTTTCCGGGTCTAACTACTTTGTATTACGAGTATACCTTTCTCCGTCCCATTTTAAATGTCATAGCCTGACATTTTAGGTCTTTCTTGTATAACTTTGACTGTCTAGATTTTTATTTATGTTATGTAATATTTGATGAGAAATATATGAATCGATTGAGTGTTAAACGTATTTTACGTTGATATAACTTTCGCCAGATATTATAAAACACAAACAATAATATTAATGGTCAAAGTTGTGACCGAAAGACTTAGACATTCAAACTTGAACATTTAAATAGTATATCATTTAGTTGGTACATTACTTTCTTAATTATTCAAAGAATTGTCATCCGATGACATTTTGCCTGCCCACTTGACTTGTATTAAGTAGATGTAACCTGGATTTGGATAAAAGATTTTTGTCAACTAAGTTAGACATGGACCTTTCCATGGAATCGTCTCGCTCCAATCAAAGTGAACATGCTGGGATGGCGACTTCGGTTAAATCGCCTCCCAACGAAGGATAATCTGATACTACGGAATATAGAGATCGTTTCTTCATTATGCCCCCTCTGCAACAACCACAGCGAATCGTCGACCCATCTCTTCCTGCACTGCTCCTTCGCTGACTACCTCTGGAGTTTTATTGCAAATTGGTGCAAAATTACAATACAAAAACCTGAAAATATCCAGGAACTGCTCGACGTCCCCAAAGACCCCCATATCCCCGCCAAAAAAAGCAAGCTACTAAACCTCATAATCCTTGCCTTCTGCTGGATTATTTGGAAATGCAGAAACGATATCACCTTCTCTGGTAAAACTCCATCACTACGGTATGCTACAAGAGAGATCAAAGCTCTCACCTTTCTCTGGATCACCAACAGATCCCCCAGATATAACCTAGACAGGGCCCAATGGAGCTACTTCAACTTCTAATCTGATCTCCTAATTCCTGTATTACTTTACTTTATTTTCATGTTTATCCCCGTCTGTAATATGGTACCTGAACTCTCTGTTATACTAGCTGCTCGCTAGTTTTCTATTATTAATAAAGTTTGAATGTTCAAAAAAAAAAAGTTAGACACGTTAAACTGATAATTACGGTAATTACCCCAGATACCCAAAAATATGAACATGTAGATGTGATTACTTTTAAGACCAGTTTTTTATAAAATTTAGGATTTTCTTTTATTAATATGACTTTTTAACCATCGTTATTTACAAAATTCATGGAAATGTCGAAAAATGCCCCTGGCTCGAATAAAGTTGTACAAGAAAAAAAAAAAATCTTATTTTTAGCTACTTCTCAAACTTAAATTTTCAATATTGATTTTAAGTATTTCTCAAAATTGAACTTAAATTTTCAATATTGATTTTAAGTACTTCTCAAAATGCCCCTCCTATCTATTTTATATTTACCTATAACTATAATACCCTTTCTTTCTCCTAAAATCTCAATCATTCATTTTTTTTCTCTCTCCTTCATAAATAATTTATTCCTCCAATTCATTCAAAATATTTTATTTCAAAAACCATACATCGATAAATTATAAAAATTATATGGGTGTTCTTAAAATTTCATGTTTTTTCATTAGAGATGTCATTCGATATATTTTCGACGAATTTTTAAATCCGAGGACAGAGCTCGTACGACTAATGCATTTGACTATCATACTCTATGACATATCAACTCCTATGACCTATCACACTTTATGACATATCACACTATATGACCTAGCTATCACACCCACCATGTCACCACCGCAACGCGCGAGTACTTACTCTCGTATATTTTAAATTGAAAGTAAGTATCTTATAAATAAATAAATATAATACTCATTTTGCTACCGTTTGACTCACTATTACTATTTACCTGTATACTAAAAACTAAGTGCTTTTTTACAATATCTTATGCATAGTGTAGTAAGTGCTTTTTTACAATATCTTATGCATAGTGTACAATAGTATAAACTTTTTTCATCTCTACCAATCTTATGGTACAACTTTACCAACCTAGATCCTCTATCTTTGTTTCCACATGCTTCTCATAGATCGTATCATCCTTCTCTCTCGCGCTTTCTTTTTACGCTGCCAAACTTATAGGATTTAGTTAAATCTCAAGGTAATCACTTTCTAATATCATCATAATGTTTGTTTTTCATTGATAATTTATCAACTACTCAACTAGACATATACTTATTTGTTTGTTTGAATACAAATGGAAATTAAATTTTTGGGAACTCAATTGGGATGATGAGTTGGTAGTTGATAATAGTGTTTTGTTTATATAGAAACCTATTTATAAAAACAGTACGAACATGTTGTTATAAAATTGGGTATCTATCAAAAACACCTCCACCAAACATAGAGATTAAAGAGGCCCCAACTTTTTTATGTAATCCTTATGTTTGGTGTTAAAAAGATTGTAACTTTTAATTATGGCTATGTTTGCTTCAAGTCCACTGATTGATAGAAGTTTTCACTGATTGCGGTTTATGTAATCCTTAATTAAAGAGGCCCCAACTTTTTTATGTAATCTTTAGTTAGATAGTTAAGACTTTAAGGTATTAAACATCAAAGCTAATTGATAGAAGTTCTCACTGATTGAGGTTTATTATTTTTAGTCCACTTTGTTGTTTGTCCTGGATCTTACATACTGCTCATACAACTAAGTTAGCAAAGTGCGTTATGCCGACAGTCTCATTCCAGGTCAAGCATATAGCAAAGTTGTAATTGATTAGTGCCACAAAGAACGAACTGTTTGTTCACTATCCGATCACAAGTTGAAATCAAATAGGCATTTGGCTATATATTAAAAGGTCTAAAAAAGACAAACTTTGTATGGGTAAATGATTCTAAGCTTTTGGTTAAATGCACATAGCTAGGGTAATATACTGGATTTATAGTTAGAATGCTCATCATATATATTTTGCTAACTGATTCTTAATGTAGACGTACTCTGATTGTTATTGTGTTGTGTAGAAGGGTGGTATCGTGAATGTTGGTGGTGATTAAGGCGGGCAACCTTTTAAATGAAAGCAAAAACAACTTATCTTGGTGTTTTAAGTTGCTAACCTTTCGTGTAAATAAAGATGAGATTTTGAGTTTAAGCAAAGTTGATTAAAGAACTCCAAAACTTTGTGGTGTAAAAATCATGTTCCGCGGCAACGCGCGGGGACAAATACTAGTATATACTAAAAAGCATGAATCGGTTTGCGTGCGCCACACATTTTTAACACTTTTAGTCCCTGTCGTTAAATTTGTTGCAACAATGGTCCTCATCAGCTAACGACTGTTAATCTTTTCTTGCAATTATAGTCGCTGTCGTTAAATTTGTTACAAAAATGGTCCCTATCAGCTAACTTTAATCTTTTAACTTTAGGTTTCTTAATATTTGCCACATAACTTTAACCTTTTAACTTTTGTTACGTACTTTAATTTCTTTTACTTTTAGCACAAAAATTTGCTTTTATTTACTTTTTAAACATATGTTTTTCTAACTTTTGCTAAGAAAGTTTCATTTTTTTTTACTTTTTATGATGAAAACTTTTAACTTTTTGTCACATAAATTTAATTTCTTTTACTTTTGACACGAAAGCTTTGTTTTATTTAGTTTTAAACATTTGTTTTTCTAATTTCTGCCACGAAAATTCATTCTTTTTACTTTTTGTCACATAAACTTTTAAACTTTTACTTTTTGTCACATAACTTTTATTTCTTTTAGTTCTTGCACGAAATTTTTGTGTTATTTACTTTTTATACATATTTTTTTCTAACTTTTGTCACGAAAGTTTCATTATCTTTACTTTTTATCACATAAATTTCCGAAGTTTTCGTCTTTTTACTTTTTGCCACATCACTTTTATTTCTTCTACTTTTCACACAAAAGTTTTGTTTTATTAATTTTTATATTTTCAACTTTAGCCACCAACGTTTCATTTTTTTACTTTTTATCACATAACTTTTCACTTTTTAACTTTTGTCACGAAAAATTCATTTTATATAATTTTTCACATGTTTACATGTTACGTAATGTGTCTCAGCCGAGGAAAAAAAAAATAGTTGCGACTAATTATGGAAGGTATTGGTCTGTCATTATGGGACCATTTAATAACAGCACAAAAGTATCAATAGCTGTGGGAGCAACACGTGGGTCAAACCATATACGTGGCCCAATTACAACACGTGAATATGGACCATAATATAACTACAACAACGATATCTTGCAAATATCTCATTCCTTTGCCATAGATACCATCTTAAATGCCACGTATATAAGTTTAACTTAAATATATAGATACAACTTCTTGCTTATGAAATCATAATTAATATCCAAATGACACTACTTTTTAAAGCTTGTACACCTAACCACACTTAGCCACAATCTTTTTATCTTTTTGCTTATGAAATCTCACAATCTCCTAATCTGTGTATTATAGACGAACCATAATTATGTGTTACATAAATAAATTAAGAAAATTGACATATATCATTGGGGAAATTGTTGCGTTGGCCTAACTTCCAACACAAAATATATATAGCCCATACTTTCATCACATGTTACTATATATTTTATATACACATATACACATGTACCAATACTATTGTTCCTGCCCCACTTACCTATAAACTTACGTGGGAAGCTACACTAAATACATATGTTTTTTTTTTTCCAAATTAGCCGATATACAAATATGCAAATATATATAGGCCTCAACTTAGTAGTTCAAAGCAACCAAACTTTGACTTATATCCTCCAAGAAAAATGGCCGTTTCTTCAAAACTTAACATAACCAAAGTCCAAGTTAAATCTATTAGCTTGCCTAGTAGATCACATCCAACCACTCTTCGAATCGAACAAGAGCTTAATAATGCTGCAACCGCAACCGTGGTTGCAACATCCAAGCCATCTGTTGAGAATATCTTCAATGGCTTGTCTCAGCTTGTAGAAGTGTATAAATGCATGGACGATCTTTTAAATTCGTCCGCTACACAAGTTTTGATCTCTCGGGAGCAAAACACGAAATGGGTCGAAGAGTTAATTGAAGAATCTATTAGATTCTTGGATGTTTGTGGGAGTATAAGGGATATGGTGACACAAATTAAAGAACACATTGTGGATCTTCATTGTGCACTAAGGAGAAGAAAAGAAGACTCGAGTTTTGAAACTAGTATCGCGAAATACATTTCTTTTAGAAAGAAAATGAAGAAAGATGTTAGATTTTTAGTTGCAAGTTTGAAGCAAGTTGATCATATGATCACTTGTGGTGGATTGGTTGTGGTTGATTCAGATAACCACCATCTTGCAGCTGTGATCAAGGCGGTAATAAGAGTTAGTGAAACAACGGTTTCTATATTCGAATCTTTGTTGATGTTCTTCTCAATGCCAAGTACAAAGCCAAACAAATGGTCAATTGTGGTATCAAAGTTGATACACAAAGGGATGGTGGCATGTGAAGACCATCAACAACAACAAGAAATTGTGAATGAATTTGAACTCATAGATGGTGCATTGCAAATTCTAAGCAAAAATCAATCATCAACAAAAGGGGACAAGATGGAAGTTGCGAAATGTAGATTGGAAAGATTGGAAAGTCGGGTTGAGGGTATGGAAACCCGAGTAGAGTGCGTGTTTAGGCAATTGATTAGAACCAGAGCTTCTCTGCTCAACATCATTTCGCAGTAAAAATTAGAAGTGTATTTTGATTTTTCTGCATTGACATCGAGAATTTTAGTTCGATACGTTTAAGTGATCCATTTTTATCTGTTCAATAGTCATGTACATTTAAATATTTAATCCAAACGTACAGTAGATATAAAAGTTCAGCTTTAAGTTATATCACCATTACTTCATTGTTTTTGCAACCAGCATAATCCATATTCATCAATGTACCTACTTCCTTTATACGGGAGTAGTTGACGTGTACACCAACAATTTTGATTTGTGCACCAAAAAAATGGGGACAATTTCCTGATGTGTAGTTTAATTTGTCAACAAAACTAAAAATCAATGTAAAATGATTTGTTTTTAGTTGTGGTTAAGTAGAAGTTTGCTTATATCGATAAATATTTATATATATGTAAGCAATATAAAGGAATAGAGTGAAGTATACTTCATCAGTAATTTATTTGCATCAGAGAAAACAGAGGCAACAATAGATCATAATATATATCAAGCGCTTCAGAAATTTTGATACATTTACATGTGAATGGGTCAAGTTTGGTTATGCTTAACATTTTTTTTTTTTGGAAGGTAAAAATAAATAAATATGTTAAGCACAACCCAACTTAACATATAGTAAATCAAACTAGTAAAAAGAAAAATTGGAGAGGAAACGGTTCAAAGTCTCACACTCTATATCTTGAAGGCTTACTACATATCTTAGATCTATCTAATAAACAACTTTACATTATAATTATACAATTATATGAGTTTTGTAAGAACAAAATGACTAAAAGGTGGACAAAAAAATGTTCTCACTCTTACGCCAGCCTAACACGAAACATTTTGACTTGACCCTGTTTCTACCAGTTACCCAACCCACCCAGTTTACCTCTCGAAATTAGTACTATGTAACCAATCTTGTGCTTACTTAAATATGATCAACAATTATACTATTTGGCTACTATCTTGTTGTTTCTATCATCTTCTAGAATGCACATAATGTGTTTTTGCCCCATACATTCACCATGACATATCTATGCAAATTGTCAGAAACTACGGCAACCAATGTTTTCAATAAATGGTAAGTGGTAAATCTTTGTTCATAAAATTGAAAGTAAAACATCCGAACTTCCAACTTGTTAACTATTATTTCCAGCTAAGCAGTAGAATACAAGTCATTATATTACATAATCTGACCATGATGCATATATACTACTGCTATTAGATGAGCTGCCATATATATATATATATATATATATATATATAACAATTGAAGCGAAACATAGGTGAGACAACTCAAGCATGCACACTAATTAAGGTTCATACGAGTATACTAAATTGTTCAAATAACTATATATCAAGCATGTAATGTTTGGATCGAGATCCTTTGAAGTTGTTTTAACTTCATAGGTAAAGTTAAAACAAACTTGAATCGTTGGATTAAAATCAATAGTTAAAATTAAAACTTAGAAAATTTTAACTTTTTACAATTAATTTTAATCTAATAGTTCAAGTTGCTCTAACTTTATTTACAAAGTTGAAAGCAATCTTAAAATATTCAGCAATGTTTATATATGCTCTTGCATTCTGTTAATAATGTAATGGGTTATTATTGGATTTCATTGATTTAGTGGCGCCCAAAACAGCACAAAAGTGTAATTATTATTGTGGGACGACACGTGATCAAAACCCCATTCGTGGTCCAATTAAATGATCCATTGAGCGTGGAGCATGACATTTTGTTGGTAAACTTTACAAGATTTGTGTGTGTAAAGATAGCAAAGGCAAATGTCAATTTTCAATAGCATCTCCAATATCTTTAACTTTATCAAATCTTATACAACTCTTGCCTCTTGCGAAGATTATAATCTATCGACTTTTTTTAAGAATTACTCGTACTTAGAATAACAAAATGTACAATATTAAAATCATTAAATATGTTGTATAACTTTTTTAAAACTAGTGTATGTTTTGTAGAGAAAAATTTGAATCATAAATCATAATTTTCCTAACTATATGTTTGTTCGTCCATTCATTAATACAAAATTACAAATGAACGTACATAAACAAATCAAGATTTCATTTATGTATAAACATGACCACAATTATGTGTCCGCTAAAGAAAAAAAAAGTAAATGGTTCCACAATTCCTTAATACGAGTATGGTTTAGTCAGTGGCGAAGCCTACTTAGAGTGGGCCACAACCCACCCCAAACAAACTAATGTACCAAACATTATTATCTAGAACTTTATTATATTTTTGATCCAGTAAACTGTTTGGCCCATCCTATTTAAGAAATGCAGAGTGGCCCAATAAATTGTCATAGTGTATGCCGTGTACCTCTTTCTTAAATTGAAGATTGCAAGTATATAGAAAGTAAAAGTTAAGAAAATCTTAAGCATGTACACTTCACGACTTTCTATTCTTATGGACCTATGTTGTTACTTTAACATTAAGGGGTGTTTGGTTGGGAGTATTAGGAGATAAGGAATGAAAATGATTATCATTAATGATGCTTGGTTTGTTGTATATTGGGTAATCTGTAACACCCTGCTTTATAAAAATGTGAATTTCAAAAGATTTTCAGCTTTAAACATAACACCGTTAGCAAAATGCGGAAGCGACGTTTAAAAATCCCATTTGATTCCTAATGGAATCAATAAAACATAATAAATGTCTCAAAAGGTGTTACCGACAAGTATCATCACAATAATTCAAATGAAACCCACAATCTGAACCAACAAAGTAACGGCCAAATGGCTGAATAAAGTCTACTTAAATAAATGCAACTATGGGTAACTAAAGCCAACATCCATAAGCTCCGGTAAAAGCTACCCATCTCACAAGAATGCTACCAAGTCGCAAATCAATGCCTAACCTGAGAGCACAACACATTTTTCACAAAAACAAGTGTCAGCTATTAAAGCTGAGTAAGATAACAGGTTAGTTTAATGAAAAGGATTGCCAATTAAATCAATTCATAAAACAACTCATGCATATATAAAGGCACAACAACAATATCAACACAATCTGCATAGTAGGTATATCAAATCCTATAATGTGCCTAGTAATCCTCCATATGAACTCTAGCTACTTAACTGCACAAGCAACACAATCAGCGTAAAGGTTATGCCAAATAAAATCTGCACAAATAAGTTGTATGAGGCGGCCACATGACCAAATAGGAAACCTCACACCCGACTAGATGGGTAGACCTTACGGGGTCCATCATTGTCGTTATGGATAGGCATAACCAAATCCATGAGTAGCCCGTTACTACACTGGTGTTCAATCACTTCACCCGGAGTTACTCTATCAACGCTAATTGGGTCAAACGGGAAACATGTACAGTGCCCCCGAATGCTCAACGCATCACAACTAGCCTAAATAGGCTAATTGTGGGTTAAGCTTAACTCTTTCAACACAATGCTCGAGACTTATCTACACAAATAGGTTGCAACAAAATCTACTCATCAACACTAGGGCCCTTATCGTGCACATGACATGGCAACTTAAATCATGTCTAGTGTTCTATGTCAACAAGTCCACACAAAATATTCACAACTCATACGACAAGCTACAAAAGTAAATCATGCAACAAACATCTCATTACTACATAAACATGCATGAATAATACCCCAGCCAACCTCCCTCATATATCCCACACCCAACATATGCATGAGATAATTTAAGCAACATAAAATGGGGTTTAACTATCAACACTGAGTTTTGTTGTGTCTCTCATGTGTTAAAAGTAAGTTATCTTACCTTTGCGCTTCACAACCACAAATAATAATAGTTTACCAAGCTTGTTATGTATTCCCAACAACCTATAGAGGACCAATAATTAGAATAAATCAATAAAAGAATAAACATTTAAAATTACTAACTCTTGAATCCCACAACCATACACTTATTTTCTTTTACATTATTATTGCTTACGCTTATCTAATAAAAGTCGAACAGAATAATCCAATCTAGTCTAATCGACCTAGGCACAATAACAATGTGAAAATAACATTCTGCATAGCTCTTTTCTTTTTTTGACTACACATGGAATAACAACAATTATTCTTTTTACAAAAAGAGTTATTTGATGTTAAAAGAAAATAAATAATGACCCATATTACAAGCTGCATTCTTTCTCTGGTACAAGTCAATAACAATACCAAGACATTCTGCTTAATTTTGTTTCGAAAAGTATCAATACAAATATATATATATATATATATATATATATATATATATATATATATATGAACTAGTTCACTCATAAAAGAAGGTAATCAAAAAACAACAATCTTGACTTATATGATGGTGGTCCACAAGTAATTGAAACACAATTATATAATGTATGTACATATATGCATCTCGTTTGATGCTATAGAAAAATAACACAAAACAACAAATATGACTTTTTTTCCTTACATTATGGACCACAATTTATGAAAACATCATATTAAAATTTACTTCATGATTTCGTTTTCTATACATAAATCGGTGGTCAATTCATTGACTAACAAAACCAATGATACAATCATCTATATAGTATTTATCTAAAAGTAGATATGTGTCTAGTTTACAGATAATGAACAACAAGAAAGCTCAAATCGAATCCTTACTTCTTTTTGATATAAACGGCCGCCCAAACACACAGATGAGAAGTAACCCGACTCTCGTATTTTCTTTCTTGCGACTATTCAAGAGTTAAAACATAATATATATTTTCTTTTTATATCGATAGGTAAGGCACAAGAAAATAATTAGGGTGACTTTTAGGTTTCCTTAATCGACACTTAACACCCTCCTAATTTTATTAACCAATACCAACTTCAAGTAACTTCATATAATAGTCTCTAACAATTATTCGACACTACTAGGGAATACATAACACCATAACAAGCATCAGCGGTAAACATTTATCAACAATTTTAGTCACACTAAATGGAAACACCTACTCAAACTTATCCACATAACACATAATAATTGACACCTTAATTATCTACATAAGTATATAACGTTATTTAACGACAGTCAACATTGACTAACGGTCAAAGTTAATCCATATGGAATAAAAGAGTTTGGGATGTTACAATTACCTCCTTCTTGAAAGGATTCTGTCCCCAGAATCTACTCTGCAACAAATAAATGCGGGTAACGATCCCTCATCACTGCTTCAGTCTCCCACGTCAAGATCTCTCCTTTATTATGTGTCCACTTAATCAACATAAGATCAATTATCTTCCTAAGAAGCTTCTTTTGTTTTCGGCCAAGAATCTCAAAAGGTTCATCCACCATCTTCTTCTTTGGATCAATGTTAATGTCTTCCAAAGGAAATACACTCATCTCCTCCGCTAAACACTTTCTCAAATAACACACATGGAAAGTGTTATGAATACCATCTAACTCGGGAGGAAGATCCAATCTATAGGCTTGTTGATTAACCTGCTCCAAAATTTTAAATGGTCCAATAAAACGAGGACTCAACTTACGACGCTTACCAAAACAAATGATACCCTTCCAAGGCAACACTTTCAACATAACCATATCACCAACCTTGAACTCCATAGGCCGTCTCTTTTGATCTGCATAAGTCTTTTGACGATCTCTTGCCACCTTAAGCGCTTCTTTAGCAATATTCACTTTATCATCAGTTATCTGAACGATTTCCGGCCCAACAAACTGCTTTTCACCAGATTCTAACCAACAACTAGGAGTCCTATATTTCCGCCCATACAACATCTCAAATGGCGGCATTCCAATACTCGATATGATAACTATTATTATAAGCAAACTCTATCAAAGGCAAATGGCCATCCCAAGCACCACCATACTCAATCACACAAGCTCTCAACATATCCTCTAACGTCTGAATGGTCCTCTCACTCTGTCCATCAGTCTGAGGATGATAAGCGGTACTCAAATGAATTCTAGTACCCAACTCTTGATGCAATCCCCTCCAAAAGTTAGAATTAAATCGTCTGTCTCGATCTGAGACAATAGATAAAGGAACTCCATGCTTCGACACAATCTCATCCACATATAACTCAGCTAAATTATTAAGCGGTGCTGTCTCACGTGTAGCTAAGAAATGAGCACTCTTGGTCAATCTATCCACTATGACCCATATCATATCATTACCTTTAGGTGTCTTCGGTAATTTTGTGATAAAATCCATGGTAATGTGATCCCACTTCCACTCTGGGATATCTAACTATTGTAACTTACTATAAGGCTTTTAGTGCTCTGCCTTGACTTGAGCACAAGTCACACACCTCTGAACGAACTCATCTACATCCAACTTCATAACCGGCCACCAATACAATGGCTTAATATCACGATACATCTTAGTTGCACCTGGATGAATAGAATATCTCGACCTGTGAGCTTCTTCAAGAATCAATTCTCGGTTACCCCTGTGTTTAGGCACCCGAATCCTACCATTCATGGTCTGAAAACCCTGACTATTCACCACCATTTCAATTCTCTTCTTTTTACCTATTCCTTCATCATCAACATTAGCCGGTAACAAAGCTTCAACTTGAGCTGATTTGATACGCTCAAGCAACCCGGATTTCACTTCAGTAATCATGGAATGGAGTCTACTCATAGAACCTTGCCCTTTTCTACTCAAAGCATCAGCTACAACATTAGCTTTACCCGGATGATATTTAATCTCACAGTCATAGTCTTTCAACAATTCCATCCAACGCCTCTGTCTAGCATTCAAGTCTTGCTGATTAAAAACATATTGCAAGCTCTTATGATCAGTATATAAAGTACACTTGGTACCATACAAATAGTGCCTCCATAATTTCAAAGCAAAAACCACAGCTGCAAGCTCCAAATCATGGGTTGGATAATTCTTCTCATGTGGCTTCAACTGACGTGAAGCATAAGCAATTACCTTACCTCGCTGCATCAAGACACAACCCAAACCAGTTCCAGACGCATCACTATAAACCACCATATCCTCGGTACCTTCAGGTAAAGTAAGAATAGGAGGTTCACACAATTTCTTCTTCAATGTCTGAAAAGATTGTTCTTGTGAATTAGTCCACAAGAACTTCACACCTTTCTTTGTCAACTCAGTCATAGGCTTAGCGATACGAGAGAAATCCTGAATGAACCTCCTGTAATAGCCAGCTAAACCCAGAAAAGACTTGATCTCTGTCGGTGACTTTGGTTGTTCCCACTTCATCACAGCCTCAATTTTTGAAGGATCAACTTTCAAACCTTCACTAGAAATGACATGCCCAAGGAATTGAACTTCCTTAAGCCAGAATGCACACTTGGAGAATTTAGCATATAACTTTTCTTTCCTAAGAACTTCAAGAATAGTCCTCAAGTGCTTACGATGCTCCTCAACAGATTTAGAATAGATAAGAATGTCATCAATGAAAACAATAACAAAGTGATCAAGAAAACGCCGACAAACCCAATTCATGAGATCCATGAAAGCAGTTGGAGCATTAGTCAAACCAAAAGGCATGACCAAGAACTCATAATGCCCATAACGAGTATGAAAAGCTGTCTTAGCAACACTTTCTCCATCCACCTTCAACTGATGATAACCAGACCGCAAATCAATCTTAAAAAACAAGAAGCACCTTGCAAATGATCAAATAAGTCATCAATACGAGGAAGAGGATATTTATTCTTCACCGTTCGCTTGTTAAGCTCACGGTAATTGATACACATCCTCATAGAACCATCCTTCTTCTTTACAAACAGAATAGGAGCTCCCCAAGGCGAGGAACTCGAACGAATAAACCCCTTATCAAGCAACTCTTGGAGCTGAGACATCAACTCCTTCATCTCGGTAGGAGCGAGACGATAAAGTGCTTTAGCAACAGGAGTAGCACCGGGAATAAGATCAATATGAAACTCTACTTCCCTATCAGGAGGAAGACCGGGAAGATCATCTGGAAATACATCAGGAAACTCAACTACAACATCAACATCCTAAACTCAGGGGTAACCGAGAATTGATTCTTGAAGAAGCTCACAGGTCGAGATATTCTATTCATCCAGGTGCAACTAAGATGTATCGTGATATTAAGCCATTGTATTGGTGGCCGGTTATGAAGTTGGATGTAGATGAGTTCGTTCAGAGGTGTGTGACTTGTGCTCAAGTCAAGGCAAAGCACCAAAAGCCTTATAGTAAGTTACAACAGTTAGATATCCCAGAGTGGAAGTGAGATCACATTACCATGGATTTTATCACAAAATTACCGAAGACACCTAAAGGTAATGATATGATATGGGTCATAGTGGATAGATTGACCAAGAGTGCTCATTTCTTAGCTACACGTGAGACAACACCGCTTAATAATTTAGCTGAGTTATATGTGGATGAGATTGTGTCGAAGCATGGAGTTCCTTTATCTTTTGTCTCAGATCGAGACAGTCGATTTAATTCTAACCTTTATCTATACATCAGGAAACCAATCTGACCAGTGACCAATAAGAAGATCAGTTCGCCTTTCAGTCTGATTCTGAAAACATTGATCATTACCCAAAACCATATAATACACCATTACCCAACAAATTGAGGGTAATAAAACTAGGTTATCGATAACCCACTAAATAACCATATTTATGTAACACCATTCCACATTCTCACACAGTTACTTAAATTATTTGTTATAAAGCACATCCAACATATCTATACTATCTTATAAAGCATTTTGTCCTTTTTTAAAATCTCAAAAAATGATTTGAACTACCTAAATGATCCCTCTTCTTTATTCACTAATTTAAACATCTCTACCTAATATAACTATAATACTCTTAAATCTTAACTACTCATTTTTTCTCTCTCTTATCAAATCTCAACTACTCATTTTTCTCTCTCCTCTATAAATTATTTTGTTCCTCAAATTCATTCAAACTCTTTTATCAAAAAAATTGTATATTAATAATTATAAAAATTGTGTGGGTATTCTTAAAATTCCATGCTCTTTCATTAGAGATGTCATTCGATATACTTTCGACGAATTTTTAAATCCGAGGGTAGAACCCGTACGGCTAAGACATTTTATTATCACACACTATGACTTATCACCTCCTATGACCTATCACCCTACTATCTCACTGTCGTAGCATGCAGATACTTTCTCTCGTATATTATAACTTAAACTTATAAAATGGATATAAATATAATTTGAATTATTTATATATTTAAAAAAATCCAATATTTCCATAGAATTAAAAAATATTTAACAATCAATATATATCTAAAAGTTGTATCAAGGGGTGAGAAAATTTGGCGATTTTTAGTGTTATATTTATGGGGTTTTATTTGGGTACTTAATGGGGTTGATTAAGTAATGATTAATATTATATATTTTATTTTGTGGCTTAATTAGTTATTTTATTGATTTATATAATTTAGTTTAATATTTAATATCTATATATATATATATACACTATATTATAAAGCAAATTCACTTTTCAACTTTGAACATATAATTTTAACAGTGTACACATAATAATGCATGATATACCATACATTAATGCATATAATTTTCTCTCTCCTCCATAAATCATTTTATTCCTTTAATTCTTTCAAAATCTTTTATCTCAATAACCATAATTGATAAATTATAAAAATTATATGGGTGTTCTTAAAATTTCATGCTCTTTCATTAGAGATGTCATTTGATATATTTTTGACGAGTTTTTAAATCCGAGGACGGAGCCCGTACGGCTAAGGCATTTGGCTATGACACTCTATGACATATCACCTCTTATGACCTATCACACTCTATGACCTATCACCCTCATCATTTTACCGCTGCTACGCACGGGTACTTGCTCTCGTATATATATATGGGTCGACCTATCTGCTATCTATACGATATGTAGTAAATTAATCAGGCCCAAAGTTAATATACAAAAGGGCTTCATTTAAAAGACCCAGGGTAGAGGTGCAAAAACAAGTTAACCGGTTCCGGTTATTATTAATAGTAACCGAAATCAGTTTTTTTTTTTAAAAAAATTAACCGAAATCGGTTAACCGATACTGGTTAATAACCGGTTACTGTGCATAAAAACTCAAACCTATATAACCGATTAAGGTTAATATTAACCGGTTAACCGGTACCAATTAACCGAAAATAGGTTAAAATTAACCTATGCTATAAAACTGATCGAACAGAAGGCAGTAAGCAAAATATAAAGGTGGCAAACTGATCGAACAAGCAGTAAGCAAAAATAACAAATCCATGTTTTAAGCAGAACATGCAGTAAGCAGAACAGGCAGTAAGCAGAACAGGCAGTAAGCAGAACAGAAGGCAGAAACATAACATTAGTAAGCAGAACAGGAGACCGTAAGCAGACCAACACATGTTTTAATAACAAAAACATAAGTAGCAGCAACATAAACAGAAAGATTACATTACAAGTATTGTCATAACTGAAACATAAGTAGCAGACATAAAAAACCGAAATAGCAGTAGCGGAAACATAAAACTAAAGAGTAGCAGCAACCAGCACTGCAAGCAAGCAGCAACAACATCAGCTGCATCACAAACACAAACACAAACAAAAACTTACAAATTGCTTTATCTTTAAACAGAAACAAACACAGCAAGACAAACAAAATGGCAAAACATAACTTACTCATCAAGTTCATCATCAGAAAGTTGAGCGGCCTTTCCTTGTGATACTTCATAGAGATGTATGGGTTCTTCTATGGCAAGTTGATCTTCAAGACTAGTCACTTGTTGTATACGTTCAGCGGCGTCCAAGTAGTCTTTCAAGCAAATGCACGTTTCAAGAGAAGTTGGAGTGAGCCTTGTTCTTCTAACCGATAAAACCTTGCCACTAAGAGAAAAAACCGACTCCGAAGCAACCGTGGAAGCTTGAACACTTAGTAAATCACGTGCCATGGCGGCTAAAACGGGAAAGTGAGCTTCCTTTTCTTTCCACCAAGCCAAATTATCAAAGTTTGAAAACTCTTCGGGAAGCATTGTGGCCAAAAAGTCGGTTCCCATATACCTTCCGAGTTCACTACTTGGTGTGTTACCCGAGACCGTTTACTACTAACATTTCTCAAATTATTATACAAATTTAGCTCGCTACTCAATCTTGAGCTTGATGACTCTGAAGCCATTTTTTGGCGTATGTTTGATGTGGAACCATATTTAACCAAATACAGATCAAACATATCTTCCAAACATTTTTTAAAATGTTGAATTGCATTATCCGAGAAATTAGGATCCTTATCGTTCAAACCCAAATCATAACATATGTTTTCTAGTAACATCTCCACACCCGCAACATTTATACACGGGTTTAACGCGGCAACACAAGTAATTGTGCAGGGCATTTCTTCAAAATATTTTTTAAACTTTGCTTTCATTGGAGCTATCATTGTTTCATAAACGTTACCCCCAAACTGAAAGGCGTTTAATTTTCCACACATCAAATATAAATGTTTTAGTACCAAACTACTAGTGGGATAATAAACTCCGGACAAAATAGTGGTTGAGGTTTTAAAAACTTCAAGTAACTGGTTTGATTTTACAATACTATCCCAACCCACAGTAGGAAATTGTTTGGCCAAACCTTTCGAAACAAGACCGTCATGAAACCATTCTAAAGTAGCTCTTTGTTGAATAGCACTATCTAACATTTTCCAAGTGGAGTTCCACCTAGTTGGTACATCCCAATTAGGACCAAGACATGGTTTCTTTAAATCCTTACATAACTTCTCATACTCCTTACGTCTTCTTTTAGAAGTTGCAAAAACATCTTTTAACATTTCTTTAAAAACCTCTATTACCTTCTTAATTGCGGGCACCTCTAGTCCATGTTGCACAACCAAATTAATGATGTGTGCAACACATCTACTATGATAAAACACACCATTCAGAATAGGTTCATACTTTATCTTCAAATTTTGAACTGCACTTGTATTATTTGAAGCATTATCAAAAGAAATTGAAAATATCTTTTTTTTCCAACTTATAAGTTTGTATCACTTCATCTAAAATATCAAATAAAGCATTTCCGGTATGTGGATATCCAAAAATCTCAAACGCAATTGTGCGTTTCATCAGTTGCCAAGTTTTTGGATCAACCCAATGTGCCGTAACACAAAGATACGATTCAGGTAAACCATGGGGGGCGGACCAAACATCAGTGGTTAAATTAACACAGGTTTCTAACTTTTCAAAATCCAAAATTATTTGTGCCTTAGCTTCTTTCCACATGTTTATACAATGCTTTCTAAGGGTAGTACGACTTACATGAGTATAAGAAGGTTGGAGTGTCTCACGAATCAACAAAGTCAATCCTTGGTTGTCAAAGTGATTGAATGGCAAGCCCTGTTGAATTACAAATTCAGCCATCCTCTTACAAACCTTTTCCACACTATAATTAAAAATACCCCCCTCTTTCGACATTTGT